>NC_068403.1:21417315-21742315 GCF_023724105.1 Carassius gibelio | reverse complement strand
CCTACAGGTCAATGTTGGTTGCCAGGCGAAGACACAGTACAGCTCCAGTCGGTATTTCTTGGGCTCTAATTTCATTGGCATCCAGACGCAGTACACGCAGATTAGAGTAATTGTTTGTATCCACAACTCTGCAGAAACTGCTCACTGAAAATTCTGGAAAATGTAGGGAAAAAGAGTTATTCTCTTATACAGGCAGGCACAAATAGAGCCTATGTACATTAGAAAAACTATGCCTTATATGCCTATACTTTATCAACTGGGTTTTATAAAGAGTTATATCAAGTCTTTTGTAATTACATGCAGGTATATATATATATATATATATATATATATATATATATATATATATATATATATATATATATATATATATATATACAGTACAGACCAAAAGTTTGGACACACCTTCTCATTCAAAGAGTTTTCTTTATTTTCATGACTATGAAAACTGTAGATTCACACCGAAAGCATCAAAACTATGAATTAACACATGTGGAATTATATATGGAATTATATACATAACAAACAAGTGTGAAACAACTGAAAATATGTTATATTCTAGGTTCTTCAAAGTAGCCACCTTTTGTTTTGATTACTGCTTTGCACACTCTTGGCTTTCTCTTGATGAGCTTCAAGAGGTAGTCACCTGAAATGGTCTTCCAACAGTCTTGAAGGAGCTCCCCGAGAGATGCTTAGAACTTGTTGGCCCTTTTGCCTTCTGTCTGCGGTCCAGCTCACCCCTAAACCATCTGGATTGGGTTCAGGTCCGGTGACTGTGGAGGCCAGGTCATCTGGCGCAGCACCCCATCACTCTCCTTCTTGGTATAATAGCCCTTACACAGCCTGGAGGTGTGTTTGGGGTCATTGTCCTGTTGAAAAATAAATGATGGTCCAACTAAACACAAACATGATGGAATAGCATGCAATGCTGTGGTAGCCTGGCTGGTTCAGTATGCCTTCAATTTTGAATAAATCCCCAACAGTGTCATCACTAAAGCACCCCCACACCATCACACCTCTCCCTCCATGCTTCACGGTGGGAACCAGGCATGTAGAGTCCATTCGTTCACCTTTTCTGAGACGCACAAAAGACACAGTGGTTGGAACCGAAGATCTCAAATTTGGACTCATCAGACCAAAGCACAGATTTCCACTGGTCTAATGTCCATTCCTTGTATTCTTTAGCCCAAACAAGTCTCTTCTGCTTGTTGCCTTTCTTTAGCAGTGCTTTCCTAGCAGATATTCAACCACGAAGGCCTGATTCACACAGTCTCCTCTTGTTCTAGAGATGTGTCTGCTGCTAGAACTCCGTGTGCCATTGACCTGGTCTCTAATCTGAGCTGCTGTTAACCTGCGATTTCTGAGGCTGGTGACTCGGATGAACTTATCCTCCGCAGCAGAGGTGACTCTTGGTCTTCCTTTCCTGGGGCGGTCCGCATGTGAGCCAGTTTCTTTGTAGCGCTTGATGGTTTTTGTGACTGCACTTGGGGACATTTTCAAAGTGTCCAATTATATATATATATATATATATATATATATATATATATATATATATATATATATATATATATATAAACACAATACAAACATTGTTATGTACAAAATATGTGTAGTGTATTAAATTATAGTGAACACACTTAATATAAAACCTTTGACACTCTTACTAGTCACAAGTCTCACTAATTTGTCTATATGATCTATAATTTGGTCCATGTCTGTCCTCCTGTATACAGTTGTCATTCAGTGGAGATCCAGGTACTGTCGTGATGAGCAGAGGCTTGCGAGTGGATCGTTTCTTTTTATTCAGTAGCATTAAAACATGCATGTTTTCGTTTTGTTAACTTTATTTACAAATGTAAATAAACAATGCTTTTGGAAAACGCAGCCCTGAAGAGTTTTGTAAATAATAGCCTATACTGTAAATGCCTGACATGCCAATATATATATATATATATTTTTTTTTTCTGGAAGTGAAGTAGAGGATGAATTTAACAATAACTAATAATTGGAGCTTTTTAGTGGCATGACCAGGATCATGCGCGCTCTCGTTTTCCCTTAAGTTCAAGCAAAGAAGTAGTGCATTCTTATTGGCATGAAGTAAACACTGAGGGAACATCCGATCCATGTTGAAAGATACACTACAACTTACTGAATGTGTAGTGTATGTAATCACTCAACGAGTGTTTCAACCATGGAAAGACAGCAGCTAGAAGACAATAACTGAAAAAAAAAACACTCACTAGTGTGCATAAACTAGTGAGAAAAGTTAGTGCAAAAAATACATTTATATATTTACTCATAATTGTTTTTTTTATTATTATTATAATTAAATGTATAGATATAACTTTATTATAAAAATGGTCAAATATAAAGTTGTATACAAAACAATTGTTAGGGTTCTCTGTATAATTTAGTTTAGAAATATTTAGAAAGAATAAAGTGTACGTTACCAGTCAAAAAGATATATATATATATATATATATATATATATATATATATATATATATATATATATATATATATATATATATATATATATATATATATATATATATATATATATTATATTTTTTAAGAATTATCTTCTGCTCACCAAGCCTGCAATTAATTTGATCCCAAATACAGCAAAAGCAGTAATATTGTGAAATATTTTACTATTTAAAATAACTGCTTTCGATTTTATATATTTTCAAATGTAATTTATTCCTGCAATTGCAAAACTGAATTTTTAGCATCATTAGTCCAATCACATGATTCTTCAGAAATCATGCTAATCTTCAGATTTGCTGCTCAATAAAAGTAATTATTATTATCATGTTGAAAACAGCTGAGTAGAATTGTTTCAGGTTTCTTTGATGAATAGAAATTTCAGAAGAGCGGCATTTATCTGAAATAGAAATCTTTGGTAACATTATATATGTCTTTATCATCACGTTAGATCAATTTAAAACATCTTTGTTAAATAAAAGTATTAATTTATATAATTGCCATTTTTATACCAGGTTGGGGTTATACACAGATTTTCTGTCATGGACCTTCTGAATTAGACTTGGCCACCCCATGTATAAAACTCTAGCTCCGCCACCGAAAAAGATAAAAGGGTTGTCGAGTTACCATATGTCCGTATAACTTTTCTATTTTATGTTTAATGTACAGTATTTATTGAAAATTACATTGAAAAAGACATAAAATATTTTAAAATGCCAATAACGATGTGACATTATTCCCTTTAATGTTTAGGTAACTACATATGAGAGAACGTTTAGAATAAAGAATAATACAAATAATTTTCAACATTGTAATCATTGTATTTATTGGAGTACATTTTGCAATAAAATAATTATTCAGTTAAAACAATTCAGTCATTCTACTATATAAACTGCATGGACAAAAATGCACTCCTCCTCTTAAGCAAAAAACCTTTCATGCATTTGATTTTATGCAACATATCTGCTTAAATTAAAAAGATTAAACAAACTTGTTGTTGTAGCCTCTGTGCTTTTTGTCTTTTTGCCCCTTTTATGTTTATAAAAAATAACACACACAAACGAGTTGGAGAGAGAATAAAATTTTGAAAAATCATGCTGCATTCAACCAATTTTTATACTCATATTTTTTATAATTGTGAAATACATTTATACACATGCAGAAGACAACACATTAACTGTACCTTATATAAAGTCCTCCTTACAGCCATTTTTACAGTATTTATACAATAAATCACATTCCAATAAATTGATACAGTTGCACAGCCCAGAGCTTTCAGTGTAAAGCCAGTATACAGTGAAGCTTTGTCTACTGCCTCACTTACGTTATGCTGTGTTTTGTGCCTTGAGGGTTTGTGAATATGAGTGCCATGTGTGAGAATGCAAATCATCTGCATTTTAACAACCTGACTTCATAAACTCCGTCAGGAGTGAGCACAGGATGAGAACTTTGTGCATGTGTACATGCATTTCTGGGGCATTTGACTTTGTATGACATGTTTTATCTTGGGTTGGAATTACAGTGGCTTTACATACTAGAAAAGGGTTTTCTTAATGTTAAGCTCAACAAATAGCTTTTGAAAACATGATAGACTTTAGTGAATACAGTAAAACTGGATGTTTCAAAGTAGCCCAACTGGATCTCTTGCAGTTAAACAGCTGGCTAGCAAAGGCACAAGCTACTTGTTAAACATGACTTTATAAAACAATATTGTTTAAAAAAGCAAAAGAAAGGCAAGCCATAAATACCAAAAAGTTACAAATTTAAAACCATTGTTTGCATTTTAAATGTTTTTAATTAATGGATGGTGTTTTTCGTATGTGCTAATCAGTTCCAACTTATTAAGAAATGCTCAGAATACTTAGAAAAATGTATACAGCCATATTTATTTGTTTGTTTTTTATTAAAGGCCATGGTGCATTTAATGACATCATGATGTCAGAACAAACATAATGTGGAAAATACTCATATGTGAGTCAGTTACTCATCTGTCACAAGGTAATGTTAACCAGCAGTCAGTTCTTCAGCTTAATGCAGATGAATACACACTTTTTTTTTTTTTATAGGATGCATAACATATTCCCCTGCAGTATTATTCACAACAAACATTACAAAGCAAACATTAATACTTGGTTTTAAAAAAGTGACTAATAAAATGGATATTACTTTCAAAAAACATTCAAGAAAATGATTAAAAATGCACTTGCTATAGATACAGTTTAGAAGTAAATACTAATACACTCATGCATCCCTACAGATATTAACACACATATTATCTTTGCTATAACTAACTGCTGCAGGCTATAAAAAGAGAAATGAAGACTAAATGCCATGAAAGGCCCCATTTTTCCCTCAATCTCCATTTTTTTTAAGTGTCCTCTAGTGATCCAGAGCTATGCATTTCCACATGCATTAGTTTGTCACTGCCCTGGTGTTTCTTCCATTGCAGCAGCCATTTTCTTTCTTCTTTTTAGAAGAAGAGGATTGGACGCATCCTTGATCGGTTTAACCTTTATTTGTTCATAGTCCACTCTTATTGTTGCTAAGGCATTAGTCATCTCTTGCTGTGTAAATACACACACAACAGACTTAGCAAAATCATTTACAAAAAAATAATGACTGAGACCGATGGTCATAGACACTACTGGTCAAATGTTTGGGGTCATTATTTATTTATTTATTTATTTATTTATTTATTTATTTATTTATTTATTTATTTATTTAATATTTAATATTTTTGGGTCTCTTCTGTTCACCAAGGCTGCATTTATTTAATTAAATATAATGTAGAAACAGTAATATTGTGAAATATTTTCTATATTTGAATATATTTTAAAATGTAATTCATTCCTGTAATGCAAAGCTGAATTTTCAGCATCATTATCTTCGGTGTCATATGATCTTCCTTCTAACATGCTGATTTGAAATATGATGAAAACAATTGTGATGCTTTATTATTTTTGTAGAAACAATTATATGTTTTAAGATTCAACAGAAAAGCATTTATCTGGAATTATAAATATTTGTTATACTAACCCCAAACTTTTGAATGGTGCTGTATGCATGATAAACTATTTGATTTATGCATATCTGAATACATGGTACAGAGAACAGACCTTGACTTCATCCCAGACGTGACTCTCTTCCTTAAGAACTCGACTTGTGTGTAGATGTGTAGGAGGAACATTCATTGACTTCTGCATAGATCCCGAGAGAGAAACACACGTTGATATGCAAAATATTAAATATGCTAATGAAATAGTCTTGCTAAAAGTTAAAGGGGTGGTTGATTGCAATTTCACGTTTTTATCGTTAGCTAGTGTGTAATGTTGCTGTTTGAACATAAACAGTATCTGCAAAGTAACAAAGCTGAAAAATTAATGCAAATGGAAAATCATCTTTTAAAATTCTGGCAGTTTAATGCCTACAGAAATGACTGGAAGGGACTAAAATGATTTACTTTCTGGGTTTGTGACATAACAAACCCAGATAAACCCCATCCTTGGGAAAAGGCAGCAAAGGGGGAGAGGCCATGCTGCGCTGCTTTATAAAAGAGGAAGAGAAAACTAGGGGTGCACATAGAAATCTATTCATATATGAATTGCGATTCTGTCTTCTAACGATTTTAATGGATTCACAAGTTTCAAAATCAATGTTATAAAGCAGAAATTCTTAAAACTTTTCCCCGTATCCCCTTGCTCGCCATCTCTCTTTCTTTCTCGCCAATCACAACACACTGGGCTAGCTAACCAATCAGAGCCCATCACCTATTTCTGAGGGAGGGGCTTCATAAAAGAAGGAAATGACCAGAGAAGGGAAATAATGCATTTAAAAAAATAAACACATGTTAGACTGCACACCATAAACACAATCAGGCCTAGAAAGAAAGAAAATGGTGAGCAACCCCTTTAAATATGGAAACAAACATAGGACCAAAATATTATGTATATCATTTTCCCTAATTTTACACGCTGAAATGGTAATGCTCACATTGATCCAAGAATGGTTCATGAATTGTGCAATGGTCATTCGCTCTGTAGGATCTGTTTTCAATAGCTGGCAAATGAGCTGCTTTGCTGTGGAGTGAAGAAAAAAAATGTATATCACATAATGTATTTAATTATATTTGAACAAAACGTGGCATTAGAAGTGTTAAATATCATAAAATGACCTTCCTCTGACACCTGCGACCATTCAGGGTTTGGAAATTCATACTGGCCATTCCTTATGCGTTTTCTCATTCCCGGTGAGAGCGGTAAGCCGTGGTTTGAGTAAAATGGTGGATATCCACACAACCTAAGAGGATCCATATTGGTTGTGAATGAAAGTGAAATAATATATAAAAAACTGATGTGATATTTCTTAACCATCAAAATTGTTTTCACTCACAAGATGTACATGATGACTCCTAATGACCACAAATCACATGACTTATCATATTTCTCTGGACCAAACACCTCTGGGGCTGAGAGAGAAGGGTTTGCTTTAGCTTCACTGTATTATGATATGGAATGAAACTCAAAACGGACTTCTTACTTCTTACGGTCTGCTTACCCACATAATAAGGTGTATAGCACGGGGTGGTCAAGCAGTTGTTGGATGTGGTCTCTTTGGCAAATCCAAAGTCTGTCAGCTTGAGCTGGGCATCCGGATGCTTTGAAGAGTACAGTAAATTCTCTGGCTGCCAATCAAGATAAGATTGAAAATTAAATTTAAGAGAAATGCATGGAAATATAGATTTATGATGTGTGATACAAAATTCTTTCCTATTTTATTAATTATTATAACCTTCTGGTAAATTTCACATATAGTTACAAAGAAATGGCAAGTAACAAGTTGAATTAAATGTGAAAGTTGTGAAAGCAACTAGAACCTAATAGAGACTAATTTCTTATGATCTTCTTTGAATCTTTCTTGGACTCAACAAGTAATGGGAAAAGATTTTCAGCAGGGTTTTTAAATGGTCTGAAATACTAATTGACTTCTAAATGAACTCTAAATGTTGGGTTTTCCTCTTGGCTTTCAGCAATGAGTGAGTATAAGATTACAGAATGACTGTTCTTCTATAAATGTGCTGTGAAATGTATTCTCGGTTGGATCATTTGCCTGTTTTAATGCCGTTATTAAATTGCCATGTTCAATTAAAGTCGAAGAAACCTAATTGGCTATATTTTAAAATGGAAACCAATGCAGGGTCCAACTGTTACATGATATGTAGGATAGGCCAAATGGCCCCAGGAAAAGCAAGAAAAAATATACAAAGTTACAGTTTAGCTTTAATAAGTTCTGCCTTAATTATACTTCAACTTAGTGACACTCATCCAGAGTTTAAGCACCATCTCTAACCATTCAGCATTGCTTGTGTGTATCTTCTGGCTAGGTTATGTTAAAGGTTCATAAAACCATTTGGATAAACCAGTAATTAAAACAGTAATATTGTCAAGTATTATTACAATAAAAAATAAAACATTTTCTATTTTCATATTAATTCTTATTGTTAATATTAAAAATGTGTTTACAGTCATGTTTGCTCAATTTATTGCATTCTTCCTGAATAAAAGTAATAAAAAAGCTAAACAGGCTAAACAGTAGCTCACCTTGAGGTCTCTGTGAGCAATATTAATACCATGCAGAAACTCCACAGCTTCTCCTATATTTCTCATTATTTCCGAGGCTTCTACTCATTGTGGAAGGAAAAAACAAAAATAGAGAATTAGTAATTGTGATATGTTCGCTGTTTTCTCATCGGTTGTGTTGAACATGCATGTGTGTGTGTGTGTGTGTGTACTTGTTTATCCTACATTGTGGGGACCAAATGTCCCCAAAAGGATAGCAAAACCTGAAATGTTTGACATTGTTGATGACACCGGCCTGCGGTCCCCACGACGGGGAAAAAGAAAAATTGTAAATTATGTTTATCTTAAAGTGTAACAATGCAAACAGGTTTTCTATAAGATGTATGCTTAGGGTTAAGGTTGGGTTAGGGGATAGAAAAATATTTTGGTCAGTATAAAAGTAATGGAAAGTTTCACAGAAACAAACGTGTGTTGTGAGGATGTGTAATGTACCTCTTTCAGTGAAAGCTTGATCACCACGTTCCTTAATGTGGCGAAAGAGTTCTCCCCCCTCCATACTGTTTAAAGAACAGATGCAGCATTTTAACTTATTAATCTTATGACTTCTCTTTTTTTTTTTCTTTTTTTTTTTTGTCAGAGAATTTTATTCAAATGGATAGACACAATACATTTATAAAAAAATACAATTAAAAAAATTGAAAACAATATCCCATCCATAAAAAACATTAAAAAATAAACCCTCAAAAGTTATTTGAAAAAATATGTTATGAAGGAAATTCAGTTTGGTTTATTATAAATGGTATATTGGTTTTGCTTTAATTGTGTTAAAAGCCCTACCACTCCATGATCAGAAGCAAACACTTTTTGCCTTGATAGTAATTCTCAAAGACATCTTCAATTCCTACGATACGGGGGCAGCTTGATGCCCTGCAGTGAAGCTCCACTTCCCGTCGAGCCTTAGGGGTGTCCCGCAACATCTGAAAGTGAGTGTTCAAGAGCATCAGACTTCAAATGAAACCTTTATAGACAGTATAAATTAATAATGCCATTAAGCAATACCATTTATATTTTCAAATGTATTTTTAAATATATTTCAAAATTTACAACAACAAAAAATATATATATAAAAAATAATAATATTAAGTATATTAGTACCTATAATTTGTACCTAAAGTGTACATATTAGGACCTAAAAGGCCCCATTGACAGTTTTTGTATCTTTTTTCTGAGAGTGTACATTGAGGAGAAAAAAATGGTAGCACTTTATTTTACGTTACATCTATTAGTTTCTTATTGGCATGTATATTACTAGAATTTTAGCCATGTATTAGTGCTAATTAAGCACATATTAATGCCTTATTCTACCTAACCTTATTCTACATGCCTAATCCTAACAAATACCTAAATTTAACAACTACATTCCTCACTATTAATTAGCAGAAAATACATTTTTTGAGAGAAAAGTCATAGTTATTAGTAATAAGCATCTAATAGATGTAACCGTAAAATAAAGTGTTACCAAACAATGTAAAGACAAATTACCAAGGAACCTACTTTGCAATGATTGAATGAATATGTCTAGCCTATTCTAATAGGCTATTGATGGAAATTAATTTTCTTGCCCTGCCTAAAATACATTTGAAAATATAGTGTAAAATGTATTTTATTTTATTTTATTTTTTTGTAACTTGTTTTGTGTATTTATCATGTGGAATAGCTTCAATAGCATTACATAGGCAGATAATGAATGACAGAGAGTGCCTAGAAGGATATCTGAGTAAAAAATGGAAAGATAATTGAGGATTTATATGGTTTCTCAAATGACCACACTGGCAGAGCTCCTGGAGAATGTCTAGGCAGTTTTTTTTTTGAGGAATTTACAAACTCTATAGCTTAAGTGCTTAATGGATCCCATATGTTCCTGCCAGAACTCAACAGATGCTAATAGCTCCAGTAACCCTATTATAATGGAAAAGGTTTTGAGGCACCTTAGTTCCTTGACTGCATAACAAGAATCTTTTTTACTGCATGAAAATGTCAATTTATTTCCAGGAATACCTGATTGGATTTGCCAAAGTTTTATAATAATATGAAAACCTGTACTCAAAAGGGACCATTTACAGTAGTATAAACATTGAATGTCGAAGAGAAATTAATTTAACCATCATACCATAAGACTTCATAATAATCACCCTTTTTACATTCCTTTTATTTGCTTCAAAAAAAAAAAAAAAAAAATATATATATATATATATATATATATATATATATACATATTATATATACAAAAATAGTTTGGTAATGAAACATGCAAATAGACATACTTCCTCAAAAAGTAGGCTATTTTAAAATGATGAATAAAAATCAATACCTTTAAAGCATAATGTTTGCCACTTTTCTTCTGGAATATTTCCCAGACCTTGCCGTTGATGCCTATCCCGAGCACCTGTCCTGCAAGCTTATACTCCTCTGTTATTACTTTCTTCTTTATCTTCAGTGTCGACTCTGGAGGCACAATGCTAATCTGATGCTGACTCTCTTGCTGCTCATTGGAAAGCACTGCATCATTTTTATTTTCTGTATCATCTAACATAGTGGTAGACCGTGTTCATCTCTGTCCGGGCAGCACTGAAGACTTTTTTAGACCAGCTTAAAGGATTTTAAATGGATCCAATTAACAGGGCAGGTTTGAATATCTTTGCCTGTACAAAACAAATCACCTCTCTACACTGACCTTTTCTACACATGGAGATTCAAAGCAGCCAAATGCAATTCATTTTAGACTATATATGCACTTTTGCTCATTTTCTGTGTAACTGATAAAGTCTTCACATTTAGGTATAGTCAGTTGTAATAGTGGTCAATCACTATTGATTTAATGGGTGTAAATTATAAAAATGTATAACACACACACACATATACACATATATATACACATATATACGTATATATATATATATATATATATATATATATATATATATATATATATATATATATATATATATATATATATATATATATATATATATATATATATATATATATATATATATATATATATATATATGCATATATTAAATGTTTATATATATATATATATATATCTCTATAAAAATATCGTTCAGTACCAACAAATCAGTTGAATGAGAACTGAGAACTGAATGATATGATGACTGGTCTGGCGGTCACCGCGGGTATTTTCCAGTCGGACATGTTTCAGCGTTGCACTCGCGTGCCGCTCAGAGCAGCAGATGATAATAAAATAGCTTTAAAAAGACAGATTAGAGAACTCGCTTCATCATCACGCTTCATTACATGATTTATTGGGGATTATTGCAAATACCTAATCGGAATACTGAGATGTTTGCAAAAGCGTTTCATATGAAATCTAACACCGTTATCAGAGATCTGACAGACCAAGTTTTTCAACCAGTTTGACTTTTAAATGTTTAAAAGTTGAAATGAAATAAATATTATTGCAAAGTGTGTCTGATTCAGCTTTGACTAAATCAACTGTCTTCGTGCACATTATTATTTGAGCAAACTGTTACAAATACAAACTTAATATTGAATAAAATGTGCCTCATGTGGTGTTCATTATGTTATTGCAAGATACCATTGTGCCTTTTACTCATTCAATCAAGATCTTCTAGACTCTAGCCCAACCATAACATCGTTTGTGCAATAAAATTAATTTCATCCTGAGCAATCTCCTAAATTAATCTCATTCTTGACATAATGTTTCCTCAACAGAGCACAGTATATCTACATGCGGCAGTAACCACTCACTCAGAGCTTTAGTCCCTTAAGCACTCCAGAATGACTGTCATCTTTTATAATGATGTATTGCCAGGTAGAAAAGTGTACACTGTCACAAGCAGTGAATTACAGCTAAACTTTAAGGATTGTTTGAGCAGGAGAACTTGTTTTGGAAGAACACAATGGTTTCAAAAATATAATGGACTGTATGTTATGTTCATTAATTAAAATGAAATCCCATTAGAAATTGAAGCCTATTTCCAATTTATTTGTTTATTTTTTCTCTCAAATCAAACTTTGCATCTAAAATTACATTTTGAATCCTGGTTGTTGTTTTTTTCTGTGATGCTACTTTATGATTTTTGTAAATGTAAATGTATATCTTACAATTCATAAATTTCTTCACAGAATTTCTGAATCTCAATTCTGAGAAGTCAGAATTGTGAGATTTTTATTCCGCAATTATTTATTCCACCATCATTTACATTTTATTAAAGATTACAGATTTTTATTAGAAAAAAAACAGCCTTCAGTTAGAACTGTTGAATTATCAGATTTTACTATGAGTTGTTGGCCTACAGTAGCTCAGTCTCCTATTTTCCTGTGTTGTGACATTGGTTGGTAGTCTATTAGACCAAAATGAAACCTACGTCATGGGATTGTATATGTGTAGGAATGGGACAGCGGACCTTGGATTGAAAGCAACTCCAAGAAAATGGGCATCAGAGTGACCAGAAGTGATTGTATTAGTGATTAGTGGATGTAGTGCCACTTTGTGGACAGAAGGAGAACTGGCTTAACGCGTGTCTGATCATGCTCATGTTCTCAAGGAGGCTTCTGGACTTTGAGATAAGGTACTTGTTTATGTTTTGAACATGTGGTACAGTTCATTATTTCTAATGCTGGTTTTGGATTTTATTTTGGGAAATCTGAAAATACACATGAGCACATTTCATTATTATAGAAATCACATCTTACGAGTACGTTTATTTTTTAGAAATCAATAACTATTTATATGTATCAGATTAAATACTGTATGTATAAATATAAACTATCGTTCAAAAGTTTTGGTCTGTAGGGTTTTTTGTTTTTAGAAAAGAAAGTAATCAGCAAATATTTCATATCAGCATATTAATGACTTGTGATGGAATATTTTTCTCTATTGGATAAACAAAACTTGAATTGAATTGAGCTAAATCAAAACACTTGTCTTCTGTAGAGTTGATGTAATCATAAGTCATAAGTAGCACAGGCATATTTGTTGCAATAGCCAACTATACATTGTATGGATCAACATTATCTATATTATTTTTATTTTTTTATTTTTTTATGCCAAAAATCATTAGGATATTCAGTAAAGTTCATGTTCAATTAAGATATTTTGTACATTATACATTTCTAAATATGTCTAAACGTAATTTTTTATTAGTAATATACATTGCTAAGAAAATCATTTGGACAGCTTTAAAGGTGATTTTCTCAATACTTTGATTTATTTGCTCACTCAGATTCCAGATTTTCAAATAGTTGTATCTCAGCCAAATATTGTCCTATCCTAACAAACCATACATCGATGGAAAGCTTTATTCTTTGTTTTATGATTGGTTTTTGGTCCAGGGAAACATTTGTTCATTACTGTAAAGTGCTATTTAAATAAAGGTGTCTTTCCTTGACATATGAATGCCAGTGGATTTAAATATGTATGAAGCCAAAATATTCGAGTCAGAGTTCAACTCAAATGCTGATTGGCTAATACGCAAAATGAGGCTGTGTCTATGGTCAGAGGAGCAGCTGTAAGTTACCTGTGACTGTTCTCCACTCCAGTAAACCATGATTGATGATTTTCTCTGGTGTTTGTCAATGGTGCTGTCTGTGTTCTTCTTACTCTCATGGCTATCGTCAGTAAGGCAAGTCATTAATTATAGCCTATACGGCCCCTCATAAGTAATTCACATTATTATTATTACTGTGTAGCCTACATTATCTTGTAGACAATTAATATCATAGTGTAAAATGTATTATTATTTGGGATCATGGATATATATAATGTTTCAAATAATTTGCAAATAACAGGATTCTGTGTAAATAATTTTTATAATTGCATGTATTTCAATGTATTTCACTCTTTTTCCAGGTATGCATTCTATATTTCACAGATATGTATAGAGATAGATTTAGAGTGAACTACAATGCAGTCTAATACTGATGTCATTTCTTCTCGGTTTTGTGGAAGGACATGCAAGGATGCTCTGATACCGAGAAAGAGTATATAGCCTAGTATGCAGTTAATGGAGAGGACATATTTACAGTAGCAGTATCGACAGAGTCTAATTTCGGAGATTCTCTTAGCTTTCTGGATTTCAAGATCTTGTTGTTAGCTTAACAGAACATTGCACAGCAAACTTAGCGGCATAGCTGTTATAACCACCCAACAGAGTGAACAGGTAAAACACACAGAATAGACTAAAATTACCATTATAATGTGAAGAATATACCCCTTGAGGAAAATAAATACACTTATTACGTAAATATAATAAGTGTATTAAAAAAAAAGTCTATCTAAAGCATGAACTGAATGTGATGTTTTCAGACACTAAATAATGGAACCTTTATTTTCATTATATATTTGCAATCATGACGTTGCAATTTAGTACATTTAAAATATCTAAATTTTAAAGATAACGTTGAATTGCATGGGACTAAAGATTATAATCAACTACTTTTCTGGTGTATACTTTTCCTATAAATATGATGATTTAAAATGTACTTATTTTGATATTATTACAGAATGCACTTTTTATATTTTATTTTTATTTTGCATTGTTATATTATTTAAATTTTTGAAATCCATTCATTCAATACAGTAAAAAAAAAAAAAAAAAAATCACAAGGGGAGATTTATTAAGATTTAAATTTTGCTCTATTTGTTTTCTGTTTTTGCAAGACCTGAGGCTTCCATGCTGCTGGATGTTGATAACACTCTTATCTGTCATGTGACTGAACTCTTCCCTTTGCTTGTCCAGATAATCTAAGAACAACAAGAATGTGATGAGATTATAAATCTAAGTATCACCCAAAGAGAGACAGCACATTCAACATTTTCTCCACTCTGAAGTTCACGCCAGAAGAGGGAGACATTTGCTGCTGCACTGTGTTCCATACAGCTCTCCAGAGCAAAACCAAACGAAGATTCAGTGGATTTCAGATTTATGTTCTGCGACATATGAATGGCATCAAATGACATTATCATGTTCTTGTGTTTTGGTTGATGATGCTCTCTTTGTTCTTCCTCATTTTAGAAAACAACTACATCTAACAGGTCTGATATACAGTAAAAGAGAATCTTCTATAATAATAATAATAATAATAATAATAATAATAAAATATTTGGGGGATAGTAGGAATGTTTGCTTGTGTATAAAAGCAATTTTTATTTTTTCAATATTTGCTATACATTTCCGCTGACTTTTATTAATAACTTTGAATCAATATCAGCTGCTTTTATTTGCAGCACTTAATATGTAAATATTTGTACTGAAAATTCAACTAATGAGACAAACTGTACAGGTTTCACAGACATTGAAGAACAGAAATGAAATAATGTCTCTGAACAACTGGGGTGGGGTTGGGGGCGGGGGGGGGGGGGTCAATATCAAAAGTTGTAGTGAGTATCTTGTGAGTCCAGCAGTTGCTGTAGTTCTACAGTTCATCTCATCCTCATAGACTGCAGCACATTTGCCAGTTTCTTGCTTTGAGATGTTACTCCACTTTTCCACCAAAACACCTGCAAGTTCCCTAATATATCTGAGAGTACATATGTTAGGCATGATTTGCCACTGCAAGACTAATCAGCTTACAATACAAGCAAGAAAATAATAAAAAAAACTAAAAATCTTCACCATAACAACACTTTTTTTCTTCTTCTAAATGTATTGCTATTATGAGTTCAAGAAAAGGACATCCTTCCTGCAGGAACCACATGTGTAAATCTGTTTACCAAGTCCAGTTTTGCCACAGGCACTAATCTGTCAGCAAAGATCATTTCTGGCACAGGTCTTCGGTGACTCCCTAAGAAGCTTAGCCCAAAACATTGACTCTTGGAATGGTTTTGCTTGTAATCCGTGTCATCAGATATTCCTGACCATGGAAAGAGATCAAGGCTTTGTATTGCCTCTGGGATATAAACTGATACATGGACAAACTCTAGCCAGCATGCAGGTGAAATCCATTCAAGGTGTTTTTTTTTTCTCTCTCTTAGCCTAATCTGAAAACTACACACTATCACTGATATATTCAGTTGAATACATTAACAAAGACTATTTGCGTATAGATATTATAGTCTCTCACATGATTTGATTTAATTGAATCCACAAGATTTTGATCAATTAATGACTTTAGATTTTCCTAACTGTGAACCACACAGGATCATATCAGAATATTAACCAGCAGGTGGCATCCTTTGAAAGTATTATATGATTATGGCTATGCTGATCAAAGCAATCAGCACACAAAGAGGATATAGAAAAGACACCATGGCCATGCAGGATTTGTACAAGTCTCAGTACAGCCTATAAATCATATGAACAAGTAAAGGGATCAGATATCAACTTCAAGGCTGTTAGTTGATCTCATTCGGTACCTGAGTTCAAGGCTATCATGTATTCTGTAAAAGCATTACAGGAGACATAACAAGCAGACAGACCAAGAAAAAAGTTCATTGAGCAGCAGTGCACTCCTCTTTCCATATAATTCCATATAAAACTTTTCACTTCACAGTGTGTTAAATAATGGGAGTTGTGAAGGTTATTGTTTATTTTAATTTTTTAATTTTATTTATTTATTTATTTTGTATATAGCTGTTTGGACTCTCATTCTGACGGCACCCATTCACTGCAGAGGATCGATTGCTGAGCAAGTGATGCAATGCTACATTTCTCCAAATGTGTTGATGATGATACAAACTCATTTGGATGGCCTTGAGGGTGTGTAAATTTTCATACACACACACACGTTGCATTAGTTTACAAGAATTCATTTGAAGTCACTTTATTCAGTATAGCTAACCAACAGAGAGAGAGGGGGAGGGAGGAGAGATAAGGGTGCCTAGAGCTGATTGGTATTCTGTGCGTCGTGCGGATGCGCTGCAGTTTTCCTCGGCTCGTGCAGCAGCACTCCGCCGGTCAGCTGATGCGCTAAAGGACGCCATGCGCGAGCTAATATGGGTTTGTGCGCGAGGGAATTCCCTTCAGTGATAGTTCCTCTGGGACACTCTCTCCTCCTGGATGCTGCTGCGTAACCGGACTTACAAACAGTTTGTACCAAAATATGAATTGTTATATTCTTTACTGATCCGTAGGCTATAAAAGCGATGGTAACATCAAGCACTATGTTTTAATTTACATCCACCATTTACCTCCAGCTACCCACAATTGTTGCTAGAGCTAACAAGATAGGGTACAGTAGCCTATTAGCTCCATTCAAATGCGTACACTTAACATTCTTCTAAAACATTACTTATTGCGAAACGACCGAAAAGCGCGAAATTAGGCTAATGTGTTCTCGGATACTAGTTTCCAATTGAATAAAAAAAAATTAAAACTGCCACAATGAGCAAAATGAACCTATAGTCCTACTGTATTAATGAACTGTCGCAAAGCTCAACCATTGTAATTAATGCTTTTAACTGCTTTGTGTTGTAACCCCCTCCAGAAAGGATATCTTGGATCGAGGTATTATTTTCCTCCACGCTTCTCCTCGTTTTATTTAGACCTTTGTTAACTGTTTTCCTGCTCCACTTCAATCATGGACAGATTATTTTTGCCATTTGATAACAATAAGAAAATCTCGATCACGGAAACTAATAGCTAGGTATGAATAAAATCTACAGTAACTAGATTAAAACATCATAATAATGCATCTTAAAATATCTTGTCCTTTCAATTCTGGTCAAAACATCAAAATAAACGCACTTCATGACACTCATGACACTCATGAAAGCGTCTCTCTTTAATTAATATTACATTACCTACAAGAACTGTTTTTTAATATTTACATTTAAGCACTATTCTTTTTCACAAAGGTGTCCTACAGGCTAAGCTGGTTAAGAAGTCTACTTAGGAGCACTAGCACGCAGCATCCCGAACATGTTTCCAACAGGAATATAAGAGGCAGAGTGAGGTGAAAAGATATGCACACCCTCTCATCCATCAGATTATGTCTGTTCTGCTGAGAGGATTGCTGGACAAAATGGACTTCACCATTTACGTTTTTATTTTTTTTTATTTTTTTTTTTTCAATTTCCAAAAGCAGCTTAAATTATTTTGGGGGAAAAAAAATGGGGGGAGAGAGAGTCAAATAAAATGGCCTAAAGCAAAGAGATCAGGTTTTGGGCCCCTTTGCAGTTTGGATTGGTGCTCTTGAGTCACGGATAATTCATTTTGGCTGTACAGATATCCACACCAGATGTGCACCAGGGACAGTGAGACAACACTGTTATTCTGTTGCATTTTTTTTATCCAGTCATAAAGATCATTGATGTTTCACATAGATGCTTTGAACTTTCATTCATATCATTTCATCAATTCAAATCTCTACATATTTAATTTTCTTCATTGTGTCTGACAGAAATCACATGCTGAAGTCACAGTGAAATGCTGTAAGATTTACTGCATAAAATGAAACTGAATGCCTGATGTTAAAAAGCAGTGTCCACATCACCCATTGCACTAGAATATTTTTATTCTCTTTTTTCATTGTAATCATTTTAATTAAATGTAATTCATTGTTTATAATTTATCCTTAAAATATTATGGATCAAAAATTGACTTTAAATGTGTTATTTCTCTCTTTAACATGTACAGTAGGCGTACAATTAAAAATTCTAGAGTCAGTAAATTTTTTTTTTTAAAGAAATTAACAGCCTACTTTTATTAAGCAACAATATAATCCTGAAAAAAAAGTCACAGTTTCCATAAAATATTATTATGTTTTCAATATTGATAATAATAAGATATGTTTCTTATTATTAATCTCTAAGCAATATTACAATGATTTCTGAAGGATCATTTGAGACTGGAGACTGGAGTAATGATGCTGAAAATACAGCTTTACATCACAGGAATAAGTCTCAATTGAAGATAAATTACAAACCCGATTTCAAAAAAGTTGGGACACTGTACAATTTGTGAGTAAAAAAGGAATGGGATAATTTACAAATCTCATAAACTTATACATTTTATTCACAATAGAATATAGATAACATATCAAATGAAAGTGAGACATTTTGAAATGTCATGCCAAATATTGGCTCATTTTGGATTTCATGAGAGCTATACATTCCAAAAAAGTTGGGCAGGTAGCAATAAGAGGCTGGAAAAGTTAAATGTACATATAAGGAACAGCTGGAGGACCAATTTGCAATTTATTAGGTCAGTTGGCAACATGATTGTATATAAAAAGAGCCTCTCAGAGTGGCAGTGTCTCTCATAAGTCAAGATGGGCAGAGGATCACCAACTCCCCCAATGCTGCAGTGAAAAATAGTAGAGCAATATCAGAAATGAGTTTCTCAAAGAAACATTGCAAAGAGTTTGAAGTTATCATCATCTATAGTGCATAATATCGCCCAAAGACTGGAACAATCTCGGTGCATAAGGGTCAAGGCCGAAAACCATGCTGGATGACCGTGATCTTCGGGCCCTTAGACAGCACTGCATCACATACAGGAATCCTACTGTAATGGAAATCACAACATGGGCTCAGGAATACTTCCAGAAAACATTGTCGGTGAACACAATCCACTGTGCAATTGCCGGCTAAAACTCTATAGGTCAAGAAAAAAGAAAAAAGAAGCCATATCTAAACATGATCAAGAAAGGCAGGCGTTTTCTCTGGGCCAAGGCTCATTTAAAATGAACTGTGGCAAAGTGGAAAACTGTTCTGTGGCAGACGAATCAAAATTTGAAGTTCTTCTTGGAAAACGTCTCAGGTTACGACTATAACCCTTGTTCCCCGAGAAGGGGAACGAGAACTGCGTCGAACGACACTTTGGGGGAAGCCCCTCAGCGTAGCGCCCCTGAAGTATGAATGAAACTGAGCCAATCTTGATTGGTGTTGCATCATGATGTAATGTGTGACGGCATACGCGGAAGCTATAAAAAGGACGCCGGCACACAACAGAGATAGCTTATGTGATGAAGCAAGCGCTCCCAGGCAGGGGGAGGTGTGGCGACGAGACGCAGTTCTCGTTCCCCTTCTCGGGGAACAAGGGTTACAGTCGTAACCCGAGACGTTCCCCTTCGAGGGAACATCGAACTGCATCGAACGACACTTTGGGGGAACGAGTACCCACTATGCCACAACGAGCCCTGTCTGTCCTAGTGTGAAGCTGCGCACAGGCACACTTAGGACGAGAGCACAAGGGTGCCAGGTGTCGATGGAATGTCCAGGCTGTAAAATCTAATGAAAGTGTAAGGGGTGGCCCATCCTGCTGCATCGCAGACCTCCTGGATGGGGGCCCCTAAGAGGAGGGCTCTAGAGGATGCCATGCCTCTAGTAGAATGAGCCCTCACGGCCAGAGGTGAAGGCAATTTGCGCACCTGGTAGGCCATAGATATAGCTTGGACAATCCAGTTGCTAATGGTCTGTTTGGAAGCAGGAAGCCCCTTCTTGGGCGACCCAAAACAGACTAACAACTGGTCTGACTTCCGCCATGAGGAGGACCTCTGGATATATATCTTCAAAGCTCTGACAGGGCAGAGCAAGTGAAGTCTCTCCTCATCCGCCGTCACATGAGGTGAAGGATGAAAAGCCTGCAGAACCGTAGGCCGTGCCACATTAGACGGCACCTTGGGCAAATAGCCTGGCCTAGGAAGTAGGATGGCTTTGATGTCCCATCAGATATAGAGAGCGCCTGGAGATCTCCTACCCTCCTCAGAGAAGTAATGGCCAACAAGAAAGCCACCTTAAGGGAAAGGTTCTTGGCCTCAGCCGACTCCAGCGGTTCGAAGGGGGCATCAAACAGCCCTCTGAGAAACACCGCCAGGTCCCAAGTGGGAACCCTGGTACAAGCCGCAGGTCTCATCCTCCAAGCCCCACAGAGGAAACGTACGACCAACAGCTGTCTCCCCAGAGGCCCATCACTCAGAGGAGCGTAGAAAGCCGAAATGGCAGCCACGTACACCTTGAGAGTGGACGGGGTAAGACCAGCTGAGAAGCAGTCTTGGAGGAACTCCAGCACTGAAGCCACTGGGCAGTTAACTGGGTCCACCTCACACTCTCTGCACCAAACAGTGAAAACATTCCATTTTAGGCCGTACAATTTCCTCGTGGAGGGAGCTCTAGAGCTGAGTATGGTCTCCACTACTCCTGCTGACAGGCCTGCCTCTCGGTACTGTGCCCCCTCAGGGGCCAGACCCACAGTTTCCATAGTTCGGGCCGAGGGTGAAGAATTGAGCCCTCTGCCTGGGACAGCAGGTCCCTCCTGATGGGAATATCCCACGGAGGGCCGTCCAGGAGTAATACTATGTCTGAGAACCATACTCGGGCCAGCCACAATGGGGCTACCAATAATAAACTGATGCCGTTGCGACGAACCCTCTCTAGAACTCCCGGGAGCAGAGCTTCGGCCACGTCTGTACCATGGCATCCAACCCCAGTGGGGCTGGATGTGTGAGGGAGAACCACAGTGGACAGTGAGTTGTCTCTCGAGACGCGAATAAATCCACCTTGGGGTGGAGTCTCCACTCCCCGGGCCTCAGCCCCTGCCTCGACAGGATGTCTGCTCCCTGATTCTGATTCCCTGGGATGTATGTTGCTCTGAGAGACAACAATTTCCCTTGGGACCCCAATAGGATCTGATGCGCCAGTCTGCATAGAGGGCGAGACCTCAGACCCCCTTGATGGTTTATGTAGGCCACCACAGACATATTGTCCATCCTCACAAGGATGTGATGACTCTTGAGATCCGGCGGGAAGCTCCTCAGAGCTCGTAACACCGCCAACATTTCCAGGCAGTTTATATGACAGGAGGAATGATGGTCCTGCCATGGACCTCTCGTAAAGTGCCCGTCCATGACCGGGCCCCAGCCCGTGAGGGAGGCGTCTGTCGAGACGGTTTTCAGAAACCAAGCTCTTTTCCACATAGATAGGGAACGAAGGCATCTGCGCGTAACCCTGATCATGCGAAATGGGTTTCCCCTCGGGGAGAACCCCTTGGTTTTCAACCACCACTGCAAGGGCCTCATGTGCAGGAGACCGAATGGTGGAGTTGGGGTACTCGAACTTGGACTCGGACTCGAGTCCAATTTTGAATGAACTCGGACTTGTCACGCACTCGGGTGAATTTGTACTCGGACTTGACATGGACTTGAACATTTTGGACTCTGAAAATATTCCTGTATATGTTTTCGGTTCAGGTTACTGATGATCCGAAAGCCGATGTAACCGGTTCTTGACTCGAGAACGAGAACCGCTCTAACCGGCACGTGCTGCAGTTCAGTATCATCAGCTGCTTTACTCGTGTTCACGTTCTGTTTACTACAAACTCAATTTGTGAATGTGACATCATTAACTATAAATACAGTACTGATATTTCATAAATCATCCCTTATTCCTATTAAACATAGAGTCTTTAGAGATTTAATTATTGTCCAACTTCCCTGAAAACCCCTTTGGGGTATATATATACATATATATATATATATATATATATATATATATATATATATATATATATATATATATATATATATATATATATAAAATTTAGTTATTTTAGCACACTTTCCGATGTTTAACAAAATACTTGAAAAATTAAGAGGCAGTGAATAATTGAAATGTCAGCTTTAACTGGAGGACAATACAGTGTGATACAATAATAAAACAGGTTCATTTGTATTTTCATGCACTTGTAATACAATAAAATTTTGAAACCCTTTTTGATAGGAAACTAGTTCTGTTGACATAAAATAAAAATGTTAAATGGCACTGATTAGATGTAACAGTGGTATTTTTCTATTACATTTTTATATTGCCACTGGTTTAATGGGTTGAAAGGTTAAAATATTAATAGAATGTAAAAATTCACAATACCAATTTATAATCTTTTTTAATTTAATTACTTTCTGGACTCGGGCGGACTCGACTCGGACTCGGCCTCTAAGGACTCGGACTTGAGTCCAACTCGGACCCTTTTGGACTCGGACTCAGACTTGGACTTGACGTTTGAGGACTTGGTCTTGACTCGTACTCAACAAAGGTGGACTCGGACCCAATTCTACCGAATGGAATGATATTGGATGCTGCTGCCATGAGACCTAACACTCTCTGGAAATGTTTTACAGTGATGGCCTGGCCTAGCTTTATCCTGGTCACCGTGGCCAGGGTGGATTCGATCCGTGCAGGAGACAATTTTGCCCGCATCGAGACCGAATCCCACACTACTCCCAGGAACGTGGTTCTCTGGGCTGGTGCCAACACGCTCTTTTTCGTGTTGAGTCTCAATCCCAGGCTCTGGATGTGGGCAAGGACAACATCTCGATGCCGAACTGCAAGCTCTTGTGACTGAAGCCTCTGAAGCCTCAGCGGTGCTAGAGCTGCATCCATACATTTTGTAAATGTGCGAGGGGAGAGAGGCCAAACGGAAGAACCCGATATTGGTACGCCTCGCCCCCGAAGGCGAACTTCAGGAACTTCCTGTGAGAAGGAAGGATGGAAATTTGGGAGTATGCGTCCTTCAGATCTATCGTGACAAACCAATCCTCAGATTGAATTTGGTTCACGATGATGGGAATAGTGAGCATCTTGAACCTGAATCTCCTCAGAGACCGATTCAAGTGCCTGAGATCTATTATTGGACGCAACCCCCCATCCTTCTTGGGAACTAAGAAGTAGCGGCTGTAGAACCCGGACTCCCTGTCTGAAGGAGGAATACGTTCTATAGCCTTTACCAGCAGAGAGTTTACTTCTTGCTCCAACACCCAAATCTGCTCTGGGTTGACTACAGTCCAGACCACCCCGTTGTACTTTGGTGGGCGGGAACCGAACTGTAGTCTGTACCCCCTTTGAATGGTGCGCAGAGCCCAAGGAGAAATATTTGTGAGATTTTTCCATGCATCGAAATACTCTACTAAGGAGACCAGCCTCTCGAGGCTGGCCTCGGGTATTAATCGGGATTCGTTCTTGGCCCCCCGAAACGGATCTCTGGCAGGGTTCGAACCAAAAATGATTCTCGATGTGCGGACACGAATGCTGCCTGGCCACAAGCCTGTGGGGCGGACAGTGCAGGGCTCTGGTACGCCTGCAGTACTGCCATTATATGCAGACTAGCGCCAGCCCGACCCGCAGCCATGTAAGCCCTGCCCACTAACGCAGATGTATGATGGCACGGTTTAGTGGGCAGCACCAGGGTTTTTAGGGATGATGCAGACTCGGGGGCTAAATAAGTGGCAAGCGGCTGTTCCACCCGAGGCATCATCCCATAACCGTTCTCATCATCCCATAACAATCCTCGCAAAGCAGCCCCCTTTGAGAGCTGCCCGCACATGCTGCACTCCCAAACAGTGCACGCACATTCGGTGTGTGTCCCCCCCCCGTGATATAACGTGGGCATGGATGCACACACCTCGTGAAACTGCTCGCCATAATAATGCTTGTGACTAAAGACAATAAAACACCAAATAAGACTCACAAGACAGAGAGCGCTTGCTAAAGAACAGAAAGCTGTCTCTGTTGTGTGCCGGCGTCCTTTTTATAGCTTCCGCGTATGCCGTCACACATTACGTCATGACTTAACACCAAACACAATTGGCTGTGTTTCATTCATACTTCAGAGGCGCTACGCTGAAGGGCTTCCCCCAAAGTGTCGTTCGACGCAGTTCGATGTTCCCTCGAAGGGGAACTGGGATGCCATGTCATCCGGACTAAAGAGGACAAGGACAGCTCAAGTTGTTATCAGTGCTCAGTTCAGAAGCCTGCATCTCTGATTGTATGGGGTTGCATGAGTCCGTGTGGCAGGGGCAGCTTACACATCTGGAAAGGCACCATCAATACTGAAAGGTATAGCTAAGTTCTAGAACCATACCGTAATTCCTCAAATAAAAGTCGGGGCCTTTATTTACCTGAACTGCAGAATGTAACAGGCTTTTATTTGAAGCAGGCCTTTTATTAGAGGCAAGTCTTTATTTCTAATTCCATCTGTTTGATAAGTAATTGTTTTAAATAACCCGTTTTAAATTAAAAGCAATAGCGTTCCAGTCGACAGAGATCATAACATTAGTACAGAATCAGTTCATAATCAATCACCAAAAGAATCAGAAAGACAGTTGAACAACTAGAAGCCTGTATTAAACAAGAATGGGACAACATTCCTTTTGCTAAACTTGAGCAACTTGTCTCCTCAGTCCCCAGACATTTGCAGACTCATAAAAAGAAGAGGGCATGCCACACAGTGGTAAACATTGACAACGTTTTTGAGATGCCATGAAATTTAAAATCAACTTATTTTGCCCTTAAAATTATACATTTTCTGAGTTTACATATTTTATATGTCATCTATGTTGCATTCTGAATAAAATATAGAAATTTGAAACTTCCACATCATTGCATTGTTTTGTTTTTTTTTCACAATTTGTACAGTGCCACAACTTTTTTGGAATCGGGTTTGTACAATAGAAAACAGTTTGTTTTATATCGTAACAATATAAAAAAATGTAACTGTATTTTTGATCAAAGAAATGCAACCTAGGTGAGCATAAAAACTTTCAGAAATATTTATAAAATATCACAGCCCCCTAAATTGTCCAACAGCATAAGTCTAACTTCAGATTTCCTAAAACATCCAGAACAGCCTTGTTTGATTAGTTCATATATCGAAAGCTAATTTGAGGTGGAACTTTCTACCATGTTTTGCGCAGTAGAGCAAAAAGTACAAAAAGCAAATAAAACATAAGGATACAAAGCACTAGAAACTGAAATGACAGGCGATTTTCAAATGTTGTAGCCATGCAGGTATGTATAGTTGTGCATGTGGAGAGGTGTGAAGTCGTGATACAGTGCTTGTGGCTCATGAATAATTCATGTAAAAGGCCTCTGGCAGTGTCCTCCATTGAGTACAGTATCTGCATGGCTTGAGGGAAGTTATGTTGGCCCTGAGGCTGCGGGAGCTACCTTTTGAAATGGATTCCAACACGTTTACCCTTTTCAAAGTCAAGCCTGCTGTGTTGTTGAATGCCTTCTAGTAACATCTCTGCCATGTGTTCGTCAGTAATGCGAATGACATCATCTTGAAGACATTAGTGCCTGTCACAGGCCTGCCACTGTAACTAATGTGTCTTTCATGCATTGCAACAGTTTCAGATGATGGATGCAGTTCACCTTTATACACATGTGCCTGGGCCTGCTCATGCTTTCTCGCCGACTGAGAGAAATTGGACAGAGATAGAGGGCTTTTGGATGTCTGCTGCATCAACAGTCTTCCCACTACTGTAAGTTTAATTCAAACCACAGTTGCGCCAATTGCATAGTATGTTAGGAAACATCGGCACAGCAGGAATTAAAATCATTATTATTATGCATACCTCCTTTATATATAGATTAGTCCCATTATATTGGTTGAATGTAATAATGGTAAAGGTACATTTTATGTATAACCACACCCTGGAGAGAATTGGGAAACAAAACCCATCAAAAAATGTGGGAGAGATTGTAAAAGAGTGGACTGCAACTGGAGTCAGTGCTTCAAGAACCACTACGCACAGACTTATGCAAGACATGGGTTTCAACTGTCGCATTCCTTGTGTCAAGCCACTCTTGAACAACAGACAGCGTCAGAAGCATCTTGCCGGGGCTAAAGACAAAAAGGACTGGACTGCTGCTGAGTGGTCCAAATTTATGTTCTCTGATGAAAGTAAATTTTGCATTTCCTTTGGAAATCAGGGTCCCAGAGTTTGGAGGAAAAGAGGAGAGGCACACAATCCATGTTGCTTGAGGTCCAGTGTAAAGTGGTGTTGGTTCACTGTGTTTTCGGAGGTCCAAGGTCAACGCAGCCGTATACCAGGAAGTTTTAGAGCACTTCATGCTTCCTGCTGACCAACTTTATGGAGATGCAGATTTCATTTTCAAACAGGACTTGGCACCTGCACACAGTGCCAAAGCTACCAGTACCTGGTTTAAGGACCATGGTATCCCTGTTCTTAATTGGCCAGCAAACTCGCCTGACCTTAACCCCATAGAAAATCTATGGGGTATTGGGAAGAGGAAGATGTGATATGCCAGACCCAAGAATACAGAAGAGCTGAAGGCCACTATCAGAGCAACCTGGGCTCTCATAACACCTGACCAGTGCCACAGACTGATCGACTCCATGCCACGCCGCATTGCTGCAGTAATTCAGGCAAAAGGAGCCCCAACTAAGTATTGAGTGCTGTACATCTCATACTTTTTATGTTCATAATTTTCTGTTGGCCAAAATTTCTAAAAATCCTTTCCTTGTATTGGTCTTAATTAATATTGTAATTTTCTGAACGAGTCAGTCTATTGTTCGTTATCTGGCTCGGCTCTGTGTTCATCTTCAGTCCTCTCTTCACAGCAGTTCAGTCAGTGTACTGTTTGAGTTCATGCATTACTCTGGGATATTGGTTTGTTTGAACTCAGAGGGAGTGTCAGCCACAATAAAAAAGTTAACAACTTAAGTCATTTGTGGATTAATGCGTATTAGAGAAGCGAACCGTTTAAAACAATTCAGTTCGATTTGGTGAACTGAATGATTCGTTCGCGAACCGGATATCCAGACTGCTTTGATTTGAACTCTCTCTCACAACAGACACGGAAGAGAAGACAATGCTGAATAAAGTCATAGTTTTTTCCATTTTTGGACCAAAATGTATTTTCGATGCTTAAAAAAATTCCAACGGACCCTCTGATGTCACATGGACTACTTTGATGATGTTTTTCTTACCTTTCTGGACATGGACAGTATACCGTACACACAGCTTCAATGGAGGGACTGAGAGCTCTCGGACTAAATCTAAAATATCTTAAACTGTGTTCCGAAGATAAAAGGAGGTCTTACATGTTTGGAACAGCATAAGGGTTATTAATGACATAATTTTCATTTTTGGGTGAACTAACCCTTTAAATTAACTTTCAAAAAGTGCCCTATGTAATAATGTCATATTAAAACTTGTATATTAAAATTTTAAATGATAGTTATATATTTTTGTGCTTTAGTGAACACTTATTTGAAGTGAAGCACATAAAAGTATTATTAATTAGCAGTTATTAATTTTTTTACTTTTTTTAATTTTTTA
This sequence comes from Carassius gibelio, assembly GCF_023724105.1. Classification (NCBI taxonomy): domain Eukaryota; kingdom Metazoa; phylum Chordata; class Actinopteri; order Cypriniformes; family Cyprinidae; genus Carassius; species Carassius gibelio. Next base: position 21,714,185 of record NC_068403.1, on the reverse strand, counting down.
TTTAATTTTAAATACTAAATTGAAACCTCATCATTACAAATGTGCAACTAAAATGTTAAAATAGAAGCTTTATTAAAAATGACAATATATTTTGAAAGTGAAAATGAAAGTATATTTTAATTACTCTAAATCTTAGTCAGTACATACATACCATAATTCAAAGACAATTAAATAAGGATTTAATATAAATTAACTATAATAATTTAAATTTAAATATTATGTTTTTCTCCAAGGGTAGGCCTCATACTGTACATCATAAAACAATTTTGCCTTAATCAGCCAATAAATAGAGTCAATAGAGTACCAACTTACTCTAGCCAGCAGAATCACTTTGCGGTCCTATATACGTTAATTTCAAAAGGTGGAGTGAATTGTTTATTAACAGATTTTGGCAGTTCTTGGTGGAAAAGGTTGATGTCTGTTCAGTTGCAAATCCCTGTCAGTGTGTGAACCTCTTTAGGGAATCTGTCCTTATGCCTCATGTCTTGCAGCTTGTAGAGTGAATATTTATGACCATTAATTAAAGGGCGATCCTATAGATTTTACTTGCTTTATTTATGAGACTTGTCACCCTTTGTCATTGTGGGTGTTCATTCAGCTACATGATTATGTGAGTCTGAACACAGCTGAATCACAGCATACATTATACTTCAGTGGAGACTTTTTGTTTTATACTGTAAATGCTGATTTAAAAGGTTGTTACTGAAAAATAAGCATTTGCTAGGAGCTGTTTGGGCTGGTGAGAGTGAGCAAGCACCGTTTTGCCATAACTGTTCCCACACACGCACACACACATTCAGTGGGATTTACTGTGGGATTTACAGGGTCATTATTAGGTTGCATGATATACATGAACATTTGTGCAATTCATATGAATTACAGGATCGGCAAAGACTACCATCCTTCGTGGTAGTGACATAAAAATTCACAAATGAGGCATGCATCGTTCACATGCAATATTCATGCTCAATGTGACTGCAGCAGAGATGAAGACTGGCTCTACTGTACACTCACAGCTCGTATACTGTAAAAACAGGTCCTTACCCTGTTTCTACATCATCTGACCCTGAAAATTACAAGAGGAAGAGAAAGAGTGTTTTTTTTTTTTTCATAAGTTCATTTTAAAATTAGCTAGAACCTGAAGGATGACAAATGTATTTTTAAAAGTATCAATATTCCATGTTCCATTCTATTCTTTTTTATCTATACATATTCAAAAACTATTCTTCTTTGGTGAAACAAAATACATTCAGGTTGCTTCAGTTATATATATATTTTATTTTTTTATTTATTTATTTTTTTTATTTGTGAGTCCAGAATAGAACATGAAGCACATTGTTTTTGTTTACAACTGTATTTACATTGCACACTGCAGAACATCCCTAATGGAAAAAGACGTGCACTTGATTGAGCTAAATATGCACTTGTAGTGTACTTAAAGTCTTTATATGTTTAAAAAGCTGTGGTATGTTTTAATATACCATCCTATACTTGTCAGTACATTCAGAAGAATATTTAGCCCTATTTTAGACAGTCGAATGGTCTGGTGAATTTATGTAAAAAATTGGTCGCACTGTTAAAGCAAAGTTACGAATTGATTTCTCTAAACTGCGCCTGCGAGAAGGGAAATTAAACCATGGTGACACGGTGTGTGGTATGGACTGAAATCTGTATAGTGTGAGCAGTGAATCCATAACGCAACAATCAGATCATATACTGTAGTGTGAGCAGGTAAATCGTGAGCTTTGGCTTGCATGTGATTAAATCACACAGATGGTATTTATTTAACAAAAATATTGCTGAAATGCACAGTATTTGGATTGCTGCAATGATTCTATATTTTAAATATTGTCAACATTACTTTGTTGTGTTTTACCATTTTGTTCAGGTTTGTAGTTGCTGGCTTAAATGATTTAGTACTACTCTATATAATTCCTTCTTGCCTTTATTTTCAATATCTCTATTGCTGTTTTAAGGAATGGCCTTTGTCTTCAGGACTTTTTCCCCCTTGGTTTTCTACAAAAACAAAAAAGAAAAATAGATACATATTTAGGCTGTTTGTTTGTTGAAAGTGGACAAAATTGTGATCCTGAATATGCCTTAGCTCTCTATTGCATAATTTATTTGCCTGGACTCCTTCCTTCCTTGATCTATTTATAAACACCAGTCTTCATTACTCAACTCTCTCTTATGTATGCACGTGCACACACACACACACACACACACGCACACACACACACACACACACAAATGCGCGCGCACACACACACACTTTGTATCTCATTCTCAAAGACATTTGACCATTTATTTTTAACTTTCTTTCTTTCTGTTTATCTTTCTTTCTTATATTATTTCTTTCTTAATTTAAAAACCACAGGTTATTTATCACTAGAATGCAACAGCACCCGTCCTCTTTTTCAGTGGCCGTGGTTCTAAAAGTATTTTCCCCATTCATTTTTCCCCAGAGATTTTTAAATCCTAATTAAAGTGTTACAAGCCATGAACCAAAATAACCAGCTATGAGGTGAACCACAACATTAGAAACTTTAATTTGAAGCAAAAAAGTACTTGAAAATCATGAATAATGTACAAGACTGTGATGCCACGATGCATTGTGAATCAAATAACCAGTTTAATGTGACAGATGCAATAACAACTACTGATTTAAAGATGTTTATTTTGTATATAGGCTTGTATTTTACTTTTATTGCAAAATATGCATATAATAGTGATTTGAGAGCATTGGGAGGCTGATTCGGTTATGTATTTTAAGGGGTTCATTGGGGAACGCTAAAAGATATCTTTTGGCATGATGTGCTTGTCATTATTCTCTGATTGGTGGATAATTGTTTCAGCATGATAATGTTTTTGTCATGGATCTGTCAGGTCCTCCTGCACTCACCACCAATTATCCCAGAACACAATCATCTGACTTTTAATTTGCAGCACCTGTGACTCCTCATCACGCACTCACTTTAAAAGCCAGCCACAAACACAGACACTCTTGTCTATGTTACCTTGAGTACATGTGTGGACAAAACCTGACTCTCTCTTGCCTCTTGGAGTGTTTTGGAAAACCAACTCCCTTTCTACATCTGCTGGCTCTGGAGTGGGCCTGTGGCTTTTCCTTGGACTGTCATTCATTTCTCATTTGCCAGATAACCCCATACTTTCAATGAACTGCCCTGGCTTTGAATTAACATCTGTCTTTGTCTTCTTCTGTGTGTGACTTTTTTTTCACTGGAAATTCCAATAGTATGCATGCAATAAATATGTTGAAAAATGCAGTCCGATGGCTTCCAAGGAGAAGCTGATACCATCAATTAACAATGTTGTAGCTCACTAGGTCTCTATTTAAAGTCATTGTAAAACCTCTTTAAAAGCCCACATATGAGTCAGTGGCATCCTTTGTAATGCTTTAGATTGTGTTGATAGTTTATGAATACTGTTGACTCGTGTGTTATAAATGAACTGGCAAAGAGCACTGCTTTATAATCTGTGGGTTTATTGACCGCACGTACACATTACACCACCTCCAGAGTGAGGGGGAGAGACGGGGCTTGTTAGGGAGGTCACGTAATCACGTACAATTGGTGATGTCACACATATCAATGTACTACATCCCCTTTCCTAAGCATGGTCTCTAAACATAAAGCAAGATTAGACTCTGGATGTGTTTACATCAGATTTCTTCTTTAGAACATCAAAGGTATTTTAAACTAGCAACAGTAGCAATGACCAACAGGAACTATTATGTAATGTAAATTAATAAAATGTAAATTAAACATATTGCACTATAAAGAAACTGGTATTGTTAACCAAGATAACAATAAAATAAAATAAATGTGCAATTCAGCAACATATCAAACATTTCAGTCCTTGTACTTAGGGTTCGGGTATACAGTGCGTCCGGATCGTGTCACATAAGGACTGTCTTTCTTTTGTGCTCGTGTTTGAGGGGTTACTTGACCTGTGGTTCTGTGAATAAGTACATCTGGTACTTTTACAACTGGATCATTCACTCTGGTTGGACCAGGGATCACCTGGTGACCCTCATCATCATTATCATCAAGTTGACTTGGCCTAGGCTCTTTCACAGTTAGGAGATGTCTGCGGTTCCTCCTATATTCTTTTCCTCCAGACAGGACAATGTAAGATCTTGGTTCACTGCAGACTTCCTTCACAACTGCCTTACTGTCATAACCATGAGGGGTTTGCATCCTCACTACTTGCCCTTTTGAGAGAATGCTCAGTTGTTTACTGCTTTTGTCATAACTGATCTTTTGACAGAGTCTTTTCTTCGTTAACTGTGCACGAATTTCATTGGAAGCCAGAGGTGAAGGTTCCAGCAAAGAGCTGTGGAGTGGCAGGGTGGTGCGAGTTTGTCTGGACATCAATCTCTGAGCTGGAGAGCCAAGCTTAGGATCTCGTGGAACATTTCGCAGATTCAGCAAGTTGAGATAGATGTCAGTACCATCTCGTTTGGACTTTTCCATGAGTTGTTTAGCGCTGCGGACTGCGCGCTCCGCCAGGCCATTAGATTGAGGATAGTATGGACTGCTGGTTTTATGAACAAAGTCCCAGGCCATGGCGAAGTCTTTAAACTCTTTGCTCACAAACTGTCTCCCATTGTCTGTGATGAAGGTGTGAGGCGATCCATGGACAGAAAAATGTCTCTTTAGCTTTTGTATAACACCTGATGAGGTCAAATTCTGTAGCTGATCGATCTCGTACCATCCTGAATACGAGTCAACAAGCACCAAGAACTGATGACTGTTCCAGTCAAAGATGTCAGCTGCTACTATTGACCATGGTAGGCTTGGAACTGCATGCAGCTGAAGGGGTTCTTTTTGCTGATGGGGTTTGGTGCTGTTGCATGTGGCACAAGATGTGATGTAAGCATCAATGTCTTTTGTCATGTTAGGCCAAAAGAATATGCCACGTGCGCGTTGCTTGGTAGATTCGGCTCCAGGATGACCTCTATGAACGATTTGCATGTACTCCAGCTTAAGTGTTTCAGGGATGATCACTTTGTGGCCTTTCCATACAAGTCCATCATCTGTGATCAGTTCATGTCTGTATGGGTGAAATGGTCTTATTGCTGGGGGGAGACTGTGCAGTTTAGTTGGCCATCCATGCCTGATTGTGTTGACAAGCATCTGAAGCGTGGCGTCGTTGTCTGTTTGGCGTTTAAGTTCATCCATACGTGATGGTGAGATGTGGCAAACATTCATTACCTCAAAGGTATTTTCTTCCATGGCCTGTTCATGTACAGATTCTTGTGGCGCCCGTGACAAAGTGTCTGCTATATACATGTGTTTTCCTTTTTTGTAGATAAGGGTGATGTTGTATCGTTGGAGCTGGAGCAACATTCGTTGGAGTCGCGCAGGAGTGCTGTGTATTGGACGTCTGGTGATTGTCACCAAAGGCTGGTGGTCAGTTTCAATTGTTACTGGTTTACCATAGATGTAATCATTGAACTTAGTGCAAGCAAAAACTACAGCTAGGAGCTCTTTTTCTATCTGCGCATAGCGCATTTCAGTTTGTGTTAGGACTCGTGAGGCGTAAGCGATAGGCTTGTTGTCCTGCAGGCACGCAGCTCCTAAACCAAACTGAGAGGAGTCGCATGTTAAAGTGACAGGCCTATCGACGTTGTAATACGGCAGGACTGGAGGACATGTGAGGCATTTTTTCAAGGCTTGGAAAGCATCCTGGTGCTGTTGCAGCCAACACCATACTGTGTCTTTGTGTGTGAGCTGGCGGAGTGGGGCAGCTATGTCACTGAGGTTAGGGATAAACTTGCCCATGTAGTTGACCATGCCAAGAAATCTCTGAAGAGCTGTCGTGTTTGTAGGTTCTGGCATGTCACTGATAGCTTTGATCTTTGATGGATCAGCATGCAGGCCATCACTGCTGAAGACATGGCCCACGTAGCTCACTTCCTTCAGTCTGAATTTGCATTTCAGTGGATTCAGCCTCAGATTAACTTGTCTCGCCCGCTCTAGCACCCTTTCTAGGTTTTCATCGTGTTCTTTTACTGTGCGTCCACCGACCAATATATCATCTACAATTACAGCACAAGGGTAACCAGCGTAGATTTGCTCCATTGAGCGTTGGAAGACTTCACTAGCTGAGTTTATACCAAAAGGCATTTTTAGGAATCGATATCGCCCAAAAGGGGTGCTGAAAGTTGTAAGTAGTGATGATTTATGGTCTAAGGATATTTGCCAGAACGAATTTTTTGCGTCTAGCACAGAAAAGATGGTGGAATTTGACATCTGGGCAGCAACTTCCTCGACTGTTCTCATTGGGTGGTGGGGTCTTTGTATAGCTGTGTTCAGGTCTCTCGGGTCTATACAAATTCGGATGTTGTTAGAGTCTTTTTTATGAGCAGCAACCATGGAAGACACCCACTCACTTGGTTCAGAGATTGGTGTAATGACACCAAGATCAGTCATCCGTTGAAGTTCCTTTTTCACCTTGTCTTGCATAGCGACTGGGATGCGTCTTGCTGGTCGGACGACTGGCGGTATGGTGGGGTCGATTTTCATGGAATATGTGACAGGTAGTCTTCCCACCTCATCTTTGAAAAGGTCAGCATATTTGGTGAGAATTCTGTCTGTGAATTCATCCTGACTGGATGTGTTCAGCTGGTGGACTTCTTTGTTAAGTGTAAGAAGTCCCATGCGTAGACAGTCAGGTAGACCCAATAGTGGCTGTGCAGAGCTTTTGATGACATAGAACAGCAGGTCATAAGTCTGTCTGGCTAGACAGCATGGTAATGCAACTGTGCCAAGTGTGTGTAGCTCACTGCCACCGTATGCTATTAGCTTTGTTGTGTTTAACACGTTAAGTTCTTCCTCTTTTCGCAAGTGCTGAAAAGTGTTAAAATCCATTACATTACATTTGGCTCCAGTGTCCACTTTTAGTTCCACTGGCTTGCCATATACGTGTACAGTGCTGTACAGTTCACTTTTTTGTGTTAGGTCAGTCATGGAATCAACAGACTTTGAAGCTACTCCATCAATGAAGAACGAATCACTCTCTTCACTGTTTGTCTGGTCTGGTTCAACATTGTGGACCGTTCTGGTATAACCACGTTTTGCTTGGTTTGGTTTAGTGGACCTACAGCATTTTTTAAAGTGGTTCCACTTCTTGCAGCCGTTGCATTGTTGACCGAATGCAGGGCACTTATCTCTTTTGGCTTGGTGGTCACTACCACAATTGTTACAGTTCTTTATGATCGGCGGTGCTTTGCTATCTGGTTTGTGGTTTGATTTGGAATGTCTAGTCCTTCTTGCAAACGCCTGGTGCACAGCATTGACCGTCGCAGTTGTTGTTTGGAGTGTTGCAAGGTCTTTAGTGTGCTGTTCAGTTTGTTCATAGATCTGACATGCTGATATGGCTCTAGTTAAAGTAAGTTCTGGATCACGCAGCATTGATTTTCTTAGAATGTCACTGTTTACTCCACAAACTAGTCGATCACGAATGAGTTCGTCTTGTAATGTACCAAATTTGCAGCTTTTTGCTTTCAGCTTTAAATCGCTGATATAAGATTCAAAAGTCTCACCGGGCTTCTGTGATCTCATGTTGAACTTGTGTCGTTCCATTGTGATGTTGATATGGGGAGCGCAAATCTCGCGGAACTTTCTCTTTAAACAGTCAGGGTCTTCCCTTGACTCAGCCGGCGTAATGATAACGACACTGTCATTTTCACCAGGAACGCTCACCTCTTGTGCATAAGCAAAGGACCGTTCACGTTCGATGGCTTCGGGACCCGCGAGGTTGAGGAAAATGAAAGCTTGTGTTCGACGCGGTTTGTCTCCATGAGCTGCAGCAATGAAGATATCAAACTCTTGTTCAAATATACGCCAGTTCTCTGCAATATTTTCATTGAAAACGAGAGGATCGGGTCTTCGGAATTCCCTTGCCATGGCTGGCGCGTGTGATGCAGCAGTTTACATAGCTTAGCGGCTAGTTAGTTATTTACGAGTCGAGAGACTTGCATGGACACTTTTCCAGTGTAGACTAAACTCACTTTCGCGTGTAGTTGTAGGACACTTCTGACACCATGTTGACTCGTGTGTTATAAATGAACTGGCAAAGAGCACTGCTTTATAATCTGTGGGTTTATTGACCGCACGTACACATTACACCACCTCCAGAGTAAGGGGGAGAGACGGGGCTTGTTAGGGAGGTCACGTAATCACGTACAATTGGTGATGTCACACATATCAATGTACTACAAATACTTTTTTCTTACTGTAACTTTCTTACTGCCTCTGTGTTTTATAATTGTCTTCCCGTTGGTCGGTTTTATGTGAACACTGTTCCCTATTCATTTCTCTGGTCATGATTTATACATGCTTTGCACTCAAGCCTGCACTGTCTACACTCCACTGAAGTTAACACATCCCGAGGTCTTCTGTGGAGGGATGATGTAACTCTTAGGGAAAACCCAAAAACCTTTGAGAAATCTTCCATACTGCTACAATGGTACAAATCCAGGTCAGATCATGCAAAAAAAAAAAAAAAAAAAAAAAAAAAAAAACACTTCAAACAAAGTGTCACTCAGATTGCTAAAAAAAAAAAAAGGGACACATGCACAAAGATCCTGTTTATTTTGTTGCCATCTAGAGTTATAACAAATCTACGTATGTAAGAGACACACAGTATACTTTAAAAAGTGGTAACCTGCAGTTGTTACCTATAAGAGCTATTTCTACCTGATTTAACTAGTTTGGTTGGTGTGGATGTATGTATATTAGCTGGTTCAGAGATTATAAATATATTTTTTTCCCTGAATAAAACCAGTTAATTATCAAAAACCTCTATTATCAAAATGCTAACAATTATCTCAGATTGTAAGATGCCACTGTTTCCTGATAAGATATTACTGGTTTGTATGCATTAATAAACTCTGAGAACATTATTCACTTTAAAATTATGGTAAAATGTAATTTGCAGAGGTCAAATATTTCTGTGGACCCAAACTGAATAATTATAGTACATATAATATAGAATATAACTATAGAACTACATAAAACATTAAATGTGTTTTTTTTTTTAAAGTCTGATGTTTAATGGATATATTAAACTGAATGGATACACCTTATTAATTTACAAGATGTTAAATTGAAGGTATGTGTTGGAAACTGAATCTGTGACCTTGCTGTTGTCGTTGGATGGAAACAAGAATCATATTGAATTTAGTCACATGCATACATGCTGCCACGCTGATATAGACAACAGTTAATGAAAATCATATTTCCAACTGATCTCCCAAACACTCATGCACAAATAACTGAACAGCACACGTAGCAGTTTTTTTTTTCTTTCTTTGCAACAGATAACACATAATTTAAGGTCAGAATATATCTGAAAGAGTGTAATGAAAGATTCAATATGCCCTTGACTTCCTCCAGGGGTGCATTCAGGACAGGATCAATTTCTCTTTCTGTCTTTTCTTTTAAATGGTTGCTGCTCTCTCTCTTTCCCTGGCTACACATAAATCTCAGCAGTTCTCGCTGCAGTGCCAATAACAGGGTTGCAGACCGAGGATGTAGCAAAAGGTGAAATCAATATGTTCTGCAGCAACTATCATACCTATATTGTAAAAAAACATATTGTACAGATTTTATTGTTACATTCACAAGTGCTTAATTTGCCTGTTTGGATTTTAGCAAATTACATAATTTAACTGCCATTAATGAGCTCTTAGATTTTTAGATATTAGTTTATTTTAATATTTTCCCATATTTTTCTATAAATAATACAGCATGTATGTATTTTTTTAATTTATTTATTGGTGCTCAGGCAATGTCTCTTATTATTTTAAATGCTAAAAACAATTTTTTTTTTTTTCAGGATTCTTTGATGATTTCAAAGTTTAACCTGTTAACTGTCACCCATCCGCCCTGTGGGACGCCTACATTTACTTCACTATATTACAATTAAATCTAATCTATTCTTGACAAACTATACATCATTGGAAAAGTCTAAGACTCCCAAATATATATTTTATCAATGTGTTTTGTTAAAAATTATGTAGGAAAAGTAATAGATTAATTTATGACAAGAGTGCACCCTCAAAAATCTACATTATAACAGGAATTTTGACCTTTGTTAAAAAAACAAGACTTATTTGTTGCCTTTTTCTCTATCACGTTTTAGAAATCACGAGATATTATATATCAACTGAAAACTTAAAATCTCAAAATTCATCCTTTAAAATCCATTTTAAAATCAGACATTGCATTACCATGTAAATGGTACATCAATATCATGTTACAAAATGTTTTCATTCATGAATAATACAAATTTATGTTTGGATCGTGCACTACAAAGTCAATGTTCAAAAATATGAGTGACAGTTAAGGTGTTAAAAGAAAATTTATTTGAAATAGAAATCTTTTGTATAATTGTGAATGACCTATATCCTATTATAAAACTATTCATTTTGTTGTTTTAATAAAAAAAAAAAACATTTTTTAAATGAAATTAAATAATAATACAAAAATAAAATGTAAAAAATCCTGACCCTAAACTTTTGAATGGTAGTGTATATGATATCAATTATTTTGTTTATTGCTATCATAACCATGTCAAATGTCTCGAGTCTGATTATGAGTCATTAACCATACTTAAAATACATATTAAGGATATATATAAACTTAATGAAATAACTGTCCATCTAAACCTCTGAAAGGCTTTCCAATCAAATCCTGACATCATGACATTCAAACAGTTCTTGGAGGTCCATCATGTCCTGTGGCATTTCACCTTACGCAATATTAGTTAATGATAACCAAAGAGCACTTTGTGAAAGATCGCCATCAGAAAGGTAATTTTCTGCCCACGGTTTTAATCTTCACCCCAGTACAGCTGCTGGTCAGCCTAGTGCTCTCTGTAATCCCAGTGAAATGCCCTTGGTTGTCCTGGGACTAAATAGACAGCTCATTACAATTCCATTTAAACATTGGCAAGCCTTGATAAGAATGAGAATCCCAAACTGCTTAATGTTTAAACGAGCTTATTAGGTGCTCATTTCCATGTCTTGTGCTGTCTAATCGAATGTGATGACTCTTACATTCTTGTTTCATTTTTAGCTTAAATGAAAAAGCAAATTGCAACATTTTTCTATGGCCTTAATCTGTGGATTAGGGCCGTTTTTTGTGTATATGTGTATACGTAAAGATGGGGGGTGCCCTCTGGGTTAAGCACTAAAGCCGCTTTGCCCAGATGAAAATGGTATTCAGGAAGGATGCCAATCATGGCAGAAGTTTGATATTCCAGCAAACTTGAGGGAGTCGGTCCACATCTGGACCAGGCCTTTCTATTTCACAGTACAGAAGCCGTGTGATTCTTGAAGATTCTGTCAGCTCTGCTTCTGTCTTTATCCATAAAAAATGTTTCCTGCCATTGTAAAAATTATGTGAGCTTAACTGTATGGAATGCACACTTATAGTGTACTTCAAATCTTCAGTATATTATTATGCTTTAAACAAGTTAATTTCAAATACATTTGAATGCATCTCATACAAGTATCAATAGAAATGACATTAGAAATTACCTTCTGCAATATTATTTAACCATATTTCAAAGACAGTAGAATTAAGAAATTACATATAAATAAGTATTTAAGACCTATTTAAGTGGGTCACAAAAACACTCATATATTAAACTAATTGCATTTTATATAAATGTAAACTATAATACATTTTAATATAATATGCACTTCAATGTTACATTCAGTTTACTTTTTTTTAAACCTTTTTTTTCTGTAATAAGTATAGCCTACTGTTTTTGAAGGTTTATGCTTTAAGTGTACTTTTTATTACAAGGGTGCAACTGATCAATGTGAGAAAATATTCATATTCTCAAACATATAATCATTCTGAAACTTGGACAAAATTAGCAGAGTTTATGCTAGATTTTATGAATGAGCCCTAAATTGTTGTATAATTAGAGAATTCATTTGTTTCATGATATCTGATGCCTAATTGGACATGACTGTGTAATTATCATGTAGATTTCAACTGACATTTGAGACACTTCCTATTCAGAGAGAGATTTTACATATTTTTTTATTATTATTATTAATTTTAGCCCATTCTGGACAGACTATGAACATGCATACAAACAGTAATATACTTTTCTGACAAGTTTTGGGGATTTGGGCAAAAATGCAAATGGTTGTAAAGTCAAAGGTTTGTAAAGGTGCTTTAACTCTATGAATTTCTGATGTTACAGAAGTCTTGTGTTCTCAGTCATGTCATTAGGACCATATATAGAAATATGTCTTCACACACACACAAACACACACACACACAGATATGAGAACAGATTCTTTAATCATAGAGAAAACTTCAGAGTTCAGAAACATTTTCTGTGTCTTTGAGCTTCCGATGCTAAAAATAGGCAAGATGCCGCACTTAAATGCTTTTAGGAGTAAAAGTGTCGTCTCAGTGGAGATTCACTGCATGAATACAGCCAGGCCAGCATGTTCTCATGCTTCTCAAAATGTTATCTCCTTTCTTCACCCTAGACCTTGATACCACTTATCTGCACAAGGTTCATTGGTCTGTTTTTTTTTTTTTGTTTTTCGTTATTGTCTCTGTTTCTCTGATTCAATTTGCAATACATTTGATAGAACATTTAGTATTTTTAGTACATTTGAGACACTCCAAGTGAAGAGCGTAAAAACTAATAAATATCACCATAATTCCCCAGTTGTTTATTTATTTTTTTATTACAGGTTTTCTGAATTGTTGTTTAAATATGTGAATGAGGCAGTGTCTAATTAAATATGAACTTTTTTTTTTTTTTTTTTTTTTTTTTTTTACATATTAAAGTCAAAGGTAATAGAGGATTTTGTATTATAAATCAGAAAATACTGTCAACAGCTAGAAAAAAAACATTTCAGGAATAAAATCTCATATAAAATCAGGAAAATGATATACAGACAAATCCTTCTGTAAACCCCCTTCACAATATAGACAGAATTCAAACTGTATAGTGCTACTGAAGCTATTTTCGAACTCGTTTTAAAAATGCTAATTGGAATTGAAATCTAGATGAAGTGCAATAAAATAAACATACAAAGGTGTATTTTTGATGTTTTCTTTCGGATAGTCTTTCCAATTAGCCTAAAATGCATGAAAAAAAAAAAACTGTGCTTTTGCCTGTAGTGTCTTGACTTAAGTAATTTTTTTTAAATAAAATTACAATTTATAAGCATAAAAGTTTGAAATTAAAAAGATAATGTCTTGAGCTGCACAAGCTGACCTGATGATCATGCCATCCATATAGAAATATAAAACAATTCTTAATAAAGTCAGAACGTTTCTTTGTTTAAAGTAGTTTTTATCTCTTTTATCTCTGGTTTAAATTAGATTTTGAGTTCAGTGTTGTTTTAGACATTTGGACTCTACATGTACAGCAGGGATAGGCATCTCCGGTCCTGGAGGGCCACTATCCTGCAGAGTTTAGCTCCAACCCTAATTAAACACACCTGAACAAGGCAATCAGTTTTTTCGGGATTACTAGATAGATACAGGCCGGTGAGTTTTTATGAGGGCTGAAGCTAAACTCTGCAGGATGGTGGCCCTCCAGGACCGGAGTTGCCTTTCCCTGATGTACAGTATATGCACATATAAGATGTATGAGAACATTTTATGCTGTTCCAAAGCCACGTGTTTGTATCCATTCTTTGACCTCTCCAGCTTCACACAGTGGCTTTTATCCATCAATGTTTCTCTCTGAGCAGATCTATCATTTATGTGTCTAACCATTTGTGTGTCCCTAATTCCTGATGTGTGCTCTTTCTCACTATCCTGCACTTTAGAAAAAATCTTCCATACCTTAATTTATTCTCTGTATTTATAGAAAGCTCTCAGGAAGGAAGACTGAGTGGAGTTTACCTCTGAGGTCAGAAGGAAAGTGCATATAAAAGACAGCAGAAAGCAAGATTTCCACATCACTTAATCTCACAACAACTCCACAACCTGTAGCGTGACATAGAGCGTGTAAAAGCCTCTGACAATTACTCCTTACATGGCTTTTGCCTCATAAATATTTCATCACATATAAAAACATTAAGGCAGAAGGTCGAGGTGTTTGATTCATGAGTCTCATAAAATGGCAGAATTAAAATATTAATGCTCTAATGAGATATCAAACACAGTTTTCTGGAAAATAGGTAACACTTTACAACCATCTAAAACAAATCATGCAACAAGCTGTGCTGCTCTTTTTGCAAGGAAGGGCAAAAATCTCTAGCTTTCAGACTTTCAAATTGAAATTGCATTGGATTTGCGAATTAGCAGCATCCAGAACAGATTAACAACTGCATATCAACACCTTTGCAACTAAAAGAACACCCATATAAACATGTTAAATCCTCTCTGAGCACCTTAGCAACAATCTACCAACCAGCCATTAAACCATTACACATTTTCTCAAAATAAAATCAACATAAAATGCATGCAAAAATGCAGATTACTGTTTTCTTTGGTTTGTGAATTCTCAGGGCAATCAACCTGAGAATGAAGACTACAGTTTTAAATCACAACCACATGTGCTTGTTTTTTTTTGTTTTTTTTGCAACCTTTCTGATATGAGCACAGTTTGACCCAGTGATGACATAGACATTGCAACAGACGCTACATATAAGCCAACAAGATTCCTAGCATTGTGAATATAATGGTGAGGCATGGGCAGCCTATAGTTGCGTAGCAGAGAGAGAGACAAAATGCTGTGTGAGTGTTTGAGAGAAAAAAAAAGTACTATTAAGCATTCCATCATTTACATCCCTGCAGCCTCTCTCTGTCCCCGAACCCCTCCTCCTCCTCCTACAGAGAGAGAGAGAGAGAGAGAGAGAGAGAGTCAGTATCCAGAGAGGACTCCAATCTGCCGGAGCACAGCACTGCTTGCTTTCTTGAGAGGAGAGAGGCAGAGAAACACAAGCCATCTCCTTCTCCTCCATCTGTGTGAGGCTGGTACATGCGTTGGCTGGTGGACACAGTAGCAGTGTTAGCATTAGCAGGGGATCTGTGCTCAAACTTCCAAAATGCACAACAACCTCACCGATTGCGAAGAGGGCGATGGGGGACCCAACAGTCAGGGTAAGTGGACTGATCCTGCAACTGCTATTGGGTGTGCGTGTATGTGTGTGTGGAGGATAAGCAAATGTGCCTTTTATCGCTCACTAGTGATGGTACCAGTTCAAGTTCAAGGAGTGTGTGTGTGTGTGTAACCAGTCATGCACAAATTACTGATAGCTGCTTGTCAGTGTGTGTGGGAGATACAAGATGTCAGAGTATGAGTGCAAATATTCTTGCACTATCATAATCAGTGGTGCTTTTGTATTTGTGTGCATGTGTGTATGTGGCAAGAAGCATTGAAAGGAATGATACGATTGGAAATTATTTTGTGGGGGGTGTGCGTGCGTGTTGGGGGGGGGTGCATGTGTGTGCAGCTTTGGCAAAGGCTCGTGCTGCAAGGTTGCTGTGAGGAGAATGATAATGTTTTCTGTGTCTGTCTGAGGAAGTACAGACAGCAGTGTGTGTGTGTGTGTGTGTGTGTTGTGTGTGTGTGTGTGTGTGTGTGTGTGTGTGTGTGTGTGTGTGTCACAGTTTTAATGCACTGAAAAATGTAAATATGTATTTAATATGATTAAAAATGTGTGTGTGTATGTATATATATAATTTTGCGGGGAATAATTGTAATAATTGGAGTGTTTTAACAAAAGCAAACAGCATTTCATGTTGTTAACCTCTTGGAAAAGGGGGTCTTAGATACAAGATCTCAGTCTCTAAAAGAGCTTTGTTCCTACAGGTACAGCTCAACACCAGCCCGTGAGATAGGAATTAAATTAGCTTGTACCTGACCTATTCTCGCATGCGTTCTTATTAGCCCCCTGCAGTACAGCAGAACCTGAACTCATTATGAGTGCTGAAACATTTTTTGTGTTTCACACACATTACAAATTGAGACAGTTGAGCAAATAGCTCTCTTATTAAATGCAGTGTGTTATAAGTGTCATGATTGGATTGCAGTGGTTGTAGCAGAGACCCTGTCTGTGGTGCTGAAATGGATGCTGATTGAGCTGCTGGTATCAGTGGAGCTCTCCATGGTTCTGAAACAGTCAGCGAGTGTATGCATTGTGATTGCAAACCCAATCCAGGCCCAGTGTCACTGACAGACTGCTCCAAATTTTGTTTTTGTAGAAATGAGTGGAGCTGGCTGCAGACTGCTGCATTATAGCATTTGCTTCTTTTCAAATGGTCTCTCTCTTTCTCTCTCTCTCTCTCTCTCTCTCTCTCTCTCTCTCTCTCTCTCTCTCTCTCTCTCTCTCTCTCTCTCTCTCTCTCTCTCTCTCTCTGCTTCCCTTCCTTCAAAGTCCAATGCTGCCCTGAATTCTCTCTCTCTCCATCCCATCAGGGGGTAGGGACAGTACTGCAGTGGTGCTAATGCCTGTTTGGTCATAAAATTCATGCTTGGAAGCTCACCAGCTAAAGCTGTCCCAAAACAGTCTTGTTCTGTCATTCTCACTTTGGGGGAAATAAAAAAAACAGACATTATTCTCTCTTGAATTTAAACTCAGATACATTCACTATTAAATAATTGAATTGTAATGAATGATTTAATAAAAATATAATATAATATAATATAATATAATATAATATAATATAATATAATATAATATAATATAATATAATATAATATAATATAATATAATATACACACTGAACAATTTTTGAAAATTAATAGTAAATTTCAAAGAGGAATTTTACATTTAGCTTTTTCCTTTAAGAAGGGATTCAAGAGCTTTGTAAGTAAATAAATGTAACCTTTTTTAAGATTAGCAAAACAAAACTTACGATCTTCATTTTTGTATTTACTTTAACTATAATAGTTTTGTCTAATAATTGTATCGGATTCCTGACATTTTAAAAAAAAAAATTCCTTTGTACAGCATACTACCCAGCAAGATTTTTTGTTGTTGTTTTTTTTTATTATTATTAGTGGATATCTTATCTTCAGGTTTTTGCATTCCTGTTTTGCATTCTTTGGCAAATAGCTATTCATCAAAAAGCTACAAGGGTTGCACCTCAAAGTTATTTTCTTGCAACCATGCAGAGACAATAAAAATGTTATTTTTTCCCTACTATCACCATCTCACAGCATCTTAATATTCAAAGAATTGTCGGCTTTATGAACTTTAAGTGGAGAGAATGTCAATCATTTTCTTATGATTTTTAATTTAACAGCCAAGCTGCACTGTGTGAAATGCTGACTTCTGAAAACAGTTAGGTTTGATAAAGATACCATCAGCTTTTTATGTGTTATTACCAGTCACAAGTTTTAGCAGCATCACAGATAATGTGCATTCTAATTACAGGCACTCTGACACTGCAGTTACACCACTCAAAGAGCAGACTGACACATCGGATCATTTCAGACCTAAGGTGCATTCTCACAGTGGATAATGAGGTTTGAGATTGCATTATGACACCGGTGATCTTTGGCATTTGTTAGCAGCGAAGAAGGCTGGCCTAGATTAGTTGAGAAATTGGATGGGAGGCAGAAGGAAATTGATTGTTGATTGAATTCAGAAGAACAAATAAAGACCCTATCAAATCACAGCTCTAAATTATACACACAGCATTGAGCAAAATTATGTATCGTCTCACCAGGTTTTGAGCAGGTTCCATTTAAATGTAATGTTTTTTAAACGACTCATGCTCACCAAGGCTGCATTTATTCGATTCAAAATACAGTAATATTGTGAAATATTATTACTATTTAAAATAACTCTTTTTATTTTTATTATTTGAATATATTTTAAAACTTAATTTATTCCTGTGATGTCAAAGCTGAATTGTCAGCATCATTACTGCAGTCTTCTGTGTCACATGATCCTTTAGAAATCATTCTTTTTTTAAATAATTCGTAAAACATAATTATTGCAAACCTTTGGCCATATATACTGTATGAGTGTGTTTCTGTTATTAATTAGAGATGGGTGGGTTTATATATATATATATATATATATATATATATATATATATATATATATATATACTGCAATTTAAGAAAGAAAGCACATGTGGAAAAGAAATGTATTCTGTGAATAGCGTACACTGATGGCTGCTAGTCCTTGTGGTGAAGTCTCAGGTCAAGCAAACATCAGGCCAGATGGCACAGACCTGTTTTAACAGCCACAGACACCATTAAAACATAACAGGACCATCCTAAATTAAGAACATCTAGAGCACTAGCTGTCCTCAAAAATCATACAGACACTAAAAGTACAAGAGAGAACTATTTGTTGTTAAGCAAGCTTAATTGCCTGGGCATTACCATAAGAATTATACAGGAACCATCCATTTTTACCTAACACGACCTAATGCATTCAGGGTGCTTAAGTCATGTAAAAAATATTTTGACTCGAATAAAACCAATTTAAATGCATGCTTGGGTTCCCTTACAAAACACTTTGCAGGCAGATGCAGCCATCATCATAACACCATGACGCACTCTCTCTTTGAGAAAAAAGGAGCTGCCAGAAGCCATAAGTTGTGTCAAAACATACAGTATTCAGAATTTCGTAATATGAAATTTTTGCATAAAGCCTGACTATGAATCCAGTAACATTCTGCTGTGTTATAAACTGCACCATGCAATGTTACCTCATAAACTCATAAAGTATAAAAATATATTTATTACTCTCCCTCATAAGACACAGATGCTTGTAAAAACTATTACAATTCACTGCAGGTTGTCCATAACTGGCATTTGATAAAGACAGAATACAGTGTTCCTGGATCTGTTTGATGTAAGGTTTTAATCAACACTTCATGTGTTAAAAAACAGCTTCTCTCCGCCAATCAACTCATGGCATTTAAAGCTCGTAGTGTGAGTGTTTTTGACAGACAACCTGCCACAGTCATGACAAGCAACAAAAAGGCAGGCAAGAAAATGCATTTCCTGTCAGCTCATTGCTCAGATCCATGCAGAGTGGGATGTTTATGAACAAAATTATCTTTGGGTGGCTTAGCTCTGAGTTATTGTATTCATTGACAAGTAGATTGTTGTGATAATTAATTGGGATTTGTATTTTAAGACCATCTGGTTATGTTTACATCATTTTAAAATTTCAGTTATATTTACGATCATTAAGGTCTTTTTTCAAGCTCATGTGACATTTACTGTACAAATGAATGGGTAACACATTTTAAATGTAAATTATATTGTAGGTAGCAAGCAGGATGCAGAACTGTTGAAAACTAAATTTGTATTCAACTGAATTTCAATTTTAAATGTAAAAATTATTTACATATCAGGAAATGAACATAAACGCAATCATAATTCATGGGGTAGGTGTGTAATTAATTTGCTTTAAGGTCAGGGGGATGTAGTTCTTATGTAATTGTGGCAGTGTAGTGACTATTATGTCACTGCAAAAGACCATGCATTATATAAGAATATTTCCCTAATGCCACATAAAGGATTTTTATATGCCTTCCTGTAATCCTGCTGATGTATTTGCCCTTGATGGATGGTTTTGTTAAGTTGTCATGGCCAGCTGTCTCTGGCAGGTGTCTGGGAAGCCATTTTAGGGTGAGAACAGAGGAGAGGGCAGAGGCTGTGAGGTGAGACATGCAAAAGAAAAGAGCAGCTACAATATTCTGAAGAGAAAGAAGGAGATGAGACATCATGCAGAGTGGAAGTTATAAGAAGGTTAATTACATGTTGATTAAACACTGTTCTGGTAAGACACTGGTTAGTTATAAAGAAACTGCATTATGTAACAAGGAACATCATGCACAAAATCTTTCAAAGAGGCACCAGTACTGGCACTCCTTCCAATGACTACGAGAAATTATATTTCAGTAGTTTAACTTTTATTGGGAATACCTATGTATAAATTATAATTTTTATCTATATATTTATTTATTGAAATCACCATAAATTAATAATTCATTTTTATGGGATATTGCACAGTTTATTATCTAGAGTATGCACATCATTCGAATTTGTAATGCCTTTGTAATCTTTAATCTTTAGGACCTTATTTTTTTCTTCTTCATCAGAATTCCTCTGAAACCCTCCACCTCCCCCAGCTCCACCTGTCTAGATCTATATATATTTTTTGCTTCTGTTGTAAGAACAGAACCACTGAAGAGTCACCTGTTTGTTAAGATATTAGTCATTCCCAAACAGGGACTGTGTGAAGTTGTGAACATAGCCATAGAGAGTTGGCAGCGCGCAATCTCTGTATTTGAATTGCTGGATATGCATGAACTCTCACTACAGTGATGTCCATAGAAGACACTTACATCTCTGCCTTGTGATAATGCATGTAGTGCTGCTAATCTGCACCATTTCTTGTCTCATGTAGACAAGCTAACATACACTCTCAGAGTCTCTTTACTTGTGTCCACTGGACTGAGAAGAATTAAATATGTCTGGGGCTTCTGATGTTTGGAGGAAGTTTCTCAGCTACGTGACTGTGTGAGGTCTGCAAGTTTGCACTTCTTACTGTCTTCTTCCTGCTGTCAGTTAAGAATTCATTAAGTTTTACTCTGAAGTGCCAAATCATAGTAGGCAGTGGCCTTGAAAAAGTAATGAGATTGTTCTTGCATAACCACAATGAGAATTGAAGAGTGAGGTTGTGATGCTCATGCAGATGATGCCACTTTGGAATCCTCAATTCTGTTCATGTACCTTTTCTGTCTTTTCTGGTTATTTCGATAAATAGGCCCACATATCTGGTCCTTGAATCTGATGATGCAGCACTCCAAGATTACTGACACTAACAGCCCAACAACACTGGGAACTTTCATTGTTTATACCATTTCATTTGTCTCTGTTTGCTCGTTTACGACTGTCAGTTTGGGCATAAGTGATACAAATTTTTCTGCGAGCCCTATGATGGACTGGCCATCCATCAAGTGTCTTTGGGAAAATGGTTGAATAGATATTTCAGTGAGTCTTTCTGCAGGTTACATAATTTCATTCATTCAACCGATTTGTTAAAAAATGCTGATTTTATGAATTCGGCTACATTTAGTATTATACTAATGTTAATATTTGTAGAAATTTGGAGATTTGTTTTAATGAGTGAGTCACTGAATCATTGTCTAAAGCATTTTCTTTTTTTTCTTTTTTTTAGACTGGTGGGTCATTCAGGAATTAAAGTATTAATGACATCATTGAATCATTTAATCAAATTAATTCAAATTTAAAATGTGAATTGTATACACATTCAATTTGTATGTATAGGCGTTTCGTCAACACGGATCCAGCGTTTTGGGAGAGTGAAGCCAATATTTTTTTTTAACCGGGTCCCAGAGTGGATAAATCTGAAAATGTCACCCTTGCGTTTTCGTGTGGACAGCGAATCCATATATTTTCTGAAACTATGACATCATCAGCCCACGTCTTGCCCCTAGTCAGACAATGCTACATCATGTAAGAGCAACAAAAACATGAACAAACACTGAACAATTGTTTTTTCTTTATCAACTAAGATTAACACAGATTAATAGATGTATTTTTCCGTGTTCATTTGTATACCGAGCGCTAGGTATATTAATATAGTCCAATTGTTCTTCTCCATTTTTAGTGTGTCTCTGTGGCAGAATTACAGGGCCCCATACCGGTCTGGCATGTATACTACATAGTTTTGTGTCAGTTTCGTGGTTTTGTGTGGATGCAGATATTTCTTGAAATGAGGGAATAAAAGATTGGATATGGTAAGCTCTGGCTTCATATGGACATAGCCTAAAGGTGCAGTCACCATTGTTTGGTAGATTTTGTGCCTGATATCCAGTCATTTAAATATAATGATGTGCAATCGTGAGGTGAAAGTATGGTTGTATTTGCCGATGTTTGTGAATTGCATATTTGCTTATTTACGAATTGTGCAAAATCAAGACACTTTTATAGGAATCTATGTGATTGATAATGTCAAATTAGAGCAAAAGATTTCCACACACAGATTTTACATCGAGCTGAAGTTAGTTAAGCAAATTCAATGCAGTGACCAACAGAAAACTGCTTGGTTTGAAATTAGCTTCACTGTGAAATGGATTTCGTACATTGCTATGCTATTGCCAATAGACAATAGACTTTTATTTGCCAGTGAAATTTTATAAATGTTGCTAATGTGACTATACCATATCAACTGTTTGGTGTTAAAACAGCTTATATTCATATGTTCAGTCAGATTTGTCCATACACTGCTGAGAACAATGAAATTACCTCGAGAGCAGAGATGGACATGAAGAAATGGTACATGCTGCCCTGGAGTTGGTTTCACCCCGAGCGCACTGTGTGCTTTCTCCATTTCTCTCGCTTTTAATCTCCTATTCTTTCTCTCCCTTTTTCTATCTCTCTCTCCTTTCTGAGTAGGGTGAGGATCTCCTTTCTCATCTGGAACCGGACTAAATCCCTCAGCCAGTTTTCATGCATGTCTCTCTCAGTTCTGTCCTCCATTTTCACTGGTCTACAGTCCTCTGTGTTCTAATTTCCTCTTTAAATAGGGAAGTTAGCTGAGAAGGGCTTGTCTCTTGTTGTTGCTATAGAATTGATGGATTTCCATGTTTTATTCCCCTGTCAGATAATAATGTCAGTTCATAGATTTTATTTATGAGAAATTGATGGTCTTATTGCTTTGTGCATGTGTGTGTGTGTGTGTGTGTGTGTGTGTGTGTGTGTGTGTGTGTGTGTGTGCATGTATGTAGAGTTGTGCTTATCCATGCAATAAAGCAACAGCCATATTGCACATATTTGACCTTGACATTCATATTGCGCTAATCGGCATAAATCATGCTTGATTTTGCACAGTGATAATGTAATTAGTAGCTTGTTTTGCAGTCAGCATGACAGTTTAATCTTTAATCATCTCTAGTGACCTTTTCCACAACATTGTGTGTTGCATTTGAATGGCTTTATTGATAAAGACAACATGATCTGCAAGGGCAAGATGATTTATGACATGGCACGTGTTCACAGACACAACAGATTTCTAAGCGGAGCTTTGCCTGGGGTTTTGCGGCAGTTGACATGTACGTGCACAAGACAGTGACATATGACGCTCCATCCCATGTGCTAAAAGAAGCTGTGTCTCTGTTTAGTCCAAAACCATGTCCTCTTTCAGCAGGACTGTTTTCACACCATGTGCCACTGAAGTCTGGTGAAGTCTGCCAGTATTGGCTCTTAACACTTTGTCCTGCTCTCCCGCTCTGTGGGACAGATCTTTAATAGCCGCTCAGCTGGCTGGAGTTGTGTGAGCGGGAGCTGATCTCTGTAAGGTGACCTGTTAAGTAGAAGTTTTCGGTACGGTCTTAGACTGGTCTGACCTAAGAATGCTTTAATGTCACTGCAACCAGGGGCTCTTTAAAAAGGTAATTTGTGTGGTGTGCAAGGATGAACTGGCCATAGGGAACACAGGGACTTTTCTTAGTGGGCCAGTTCACTTGTGGGCCTCCTGTTAAAAAGGATAAAACTTTAATACACCAGGTAACTATACAAAGAATTAAAAGGAAAAATATCCTTGTGGGTGGCATTTTCCAAATCTCTGGTTATATAAATATGATTCAAAACCTGCAAAAGGGGTAATTAAATGTAACAAATCATGTAATATTTTATCATCTATTATATATATATATATATATATATATATATATATATATATATATATATATATATATATATATATATATATATATATATATATATATATATATAGTTTTTTTATCAAACTTTTATAATGACCTTTTAAACAACTGAGAAGATAGTGATCAAACTATAATCACCTGTCTGTTTTAGCGAGTGAAGAATACATTTATTCTCATGTGTGTTATGTATTTTGTATATTACAGTCTCTGACTATGTCATATTCAAATGATATTCAAATTATGTGGATTTGAAAACTGATGAATCAAAAGGTAATAATTTACTTATTTCTCAGCTAGCAATTATTCAGTGAAGTGATGCCCATGAGTGTAATCTGTCGATGTTTTTAGTTCTAATATTCTAAATGACAACAATTCTAACTTTTTGACGGACGTGATAAGGCATGTAAGGGGTGAACTGTTTGATTTTGGGGTACTATAAAACATACTAGAAACATTTGAAATGCTTCATTATACATTGGGTTAAATAAATTGCGTTACTCACATGTTTGGCTTTTTTGTCTTTTAATTTTTATTTCAGCAGTCAAAAATGTGTTTTTATCAAGAAGTTGTTTTAATCATCTCTTATATATATAAAATATTTTGTTAAACCCATGAAAATGCACAGTATATTGTACATAATAGTGAAAAAATCACTTGAAACTGTTGTTTCATTATTACCCTTCAGTAGATTTTGACAAGTATAAAACCAATTGACATCACGACTGTATCACAGTCTCCATAAAAAAAAAAATTATTAAGTACCACAGCTGTTTTCAACATTGATAATTAAAACAAGGCAACTCAGCATATCTGTCCATATCTATATATTTTCCACATACACACACACACTCACACATATCAGGTGACTCTGTGGAGAAAATGTTC
Organism: Carassius gibelio; assembly: GCF_023724105.1. NCBI lineage: Eukaryota > Metazoa > Chordata > Actinopteri > Cypriniformes > Cyprinidae > Carassius > Carassius gibelio. The sequence continues at coordinate 21,689,610 of NC_068403.1, read as the reverse complement.
TGTCAATAGTAATGAAAAAGCTGAATGAATCATGTGGATTTTAAGCATGAATACACATTATGTCTGGTGCATTACATGCGTATCTGATTGTGTGTGTGTGTGTGTGTGTGTGTGTGTGTGGCAGCTGCATGCACCATCAGGCAGTAGTTCTCCACTATGTAGGTCAGACTGCATGGAGAGAAAAAGATAGAGATCTGTGTTTGCTGAGCTGAATGCCATCAACACTGTGACTCTGTTTGCTTACTTATTGAATTGAAACCAAGAGTTAATTTCTTTCCAACCTTTTCATGCATTCATATATTCAATTTAACCAAAAAAAAAAATCAGAGGTAAGTTTTGAGTGTGTGCATGTCAGTGTGTATGTTTGCTTGTGTGCTAGTATGCGCATTTAAGGATCTTGTCATAAAAATTGTCCTACAGTAAGAGCAGCACCCCTGGGGGTTTATACAGACAGCTTAAAGGGATACTCCACCCCAAAATGAAAATTTTGTTATTAATCACTTACACCCATGTCGTTCCAAACCGATAAAGCATTTTTTTTTCTAAAGATATTTTGGATGAAACCTGAAGGCTTGTTACTGTCCCATAGACTGTCAAGTTACACTGCCAAGGTCCAGAAAAGTATGAAAGACATCATCAGAACAGTCCATCTGCCATCAGTGGTTCAACCGTAATGGTGTGAAGAGTCGAGTATACTTTTTGTAAGCAAAGACAAAAACAACAACTTTATTCAACAATTCCTTTCTCAAAACAGTCTCCTCTGTGTCTCTCTACATCACTCAAACTGCCTATGCTCTTCTGTGTCAGCCGCGCCACAAGAATATGCTGTTTCTATGTGTATTTATGCTTTGATTTGAAAGAAAACACCACATCCTTGTGGTGCGTTTGATACAGAAGAGCATAGGTAATTTGAGTGATGTAGAGAGACATAGAGGAGACTGCTGACATAGGAACTGTTGAATAAAGTCGTTATTTAGTTGCTTCATAACGTTATGGTTGAACCACTGATGGCAGCAGATGGACTATTCTGACAATGTCTTTGATAAGCTTCAGGGAACTCTCTAAAGAGAGACAGGCATGTGTGTGTTATGATATATATGGTTTATGTGTATAATGAAATGGTTACTACAATGTAAACCTGTTTTTTGAGGACTCTTCCTGTGTCCCTGTAAAACAAAAGGTTTAAAAACATTCAAAATGGTGTTCAAAAATTGCCAATAGTTTTCTGTAAGGGGTAGGTTTAGGTGTAGGGTTGGTGTAAACCATTAATTTGTTCCCATAAACCACAAATCCAAGTGTGTGTGTGTGTGTGTGTGTGTGTGTGTGTGTGCAGGTGCATGGATGGTGAAGGTCAGAGATGCACTCCTGAAAGAACCCCCAACAATAGGCTTACAGGGATAGGTGCTCAATCACACTTGGACTTGTATATTATGCTGCATATCAATTTATCATCAGTGATGTCACAGTTTTACCTAAGGTATGTGATTACAGATGCATTTGCTTTTGGATTTTAACATAATGCAGATTTAAGGCAAGATTTACTTAACAGGGCACATTAGCATCACAATCCCATAAAAGTACAGATCGGAGTGACAAGTTTGGTTGATCTGATGACAATGAGCAAATTAAAGAACACAGATGCAGCCAGATCATTTCCACAATGACCAGTGCAATCTACCAAGAGAAGCTGGTTAAGACTGTTTAATTAAATAATGGTGCAAATACCAGTAAATTGTCTACCGCAAACCTTAGTACAGTAAATCACCTTGCCCCCGTGCTCTTATAAATTTTGTGTCTGAAAGGGAAAATTGAACAAATGTGCAGTAGTATTTTCACTACATGCCTTTAGTAAATCCTGACAATTGTTTCTAATGCCAAAAGAAGGTATGCGCTTTTGCAAGCTGTGAGTAAATCTGTCCCAAAAACACAAAATGGATCATAAAAGTTATCTATATGGCTTTTACTCCGAGTTAAAAGTTTAATTTACAGTTATGATGTAATACGAAGTAGAATGAAGTCTGAGTTTTTGCTGGAAGATTATGTTATGACATTTTGAATAAAAACAACACAAAAAAGATACATATCCATGGATGAATCATACACAGTAAGAATAATAACACAGATTTAGAAAATGTAAATGAACTTTACGTGGATTATAATGTTCCCCTCCACTGAGTCAATGAGCTGAACTCAACTCAGAATCAGTTCAATTAATCAATGAATCATTTAGATTGACTTTTTTTTTTTTTGATCAAATGATTAATTGAAAAGAATGTTTTATTTTTATTTTTATTATTAATCTGACATACCTGCTTTATTACTTCCTCATTGGTTAAGGTACTTTTGCATCTTATTACAGCTTGAAAGTCTTACAGGTTTTAATTTAAAATGCACTGAGTAAATGACAAAATTTATAGTACACATATTATGACTACTTTTATGCTACTTCTGTGCTGCCTTTGGTATTATTAGCTTAGAATAGAATAGAATAGAATAGAATAGAATAGAATAGAATAGAATAGAATAGAACAGATAGGAGATGGCAGAATGGACTGCAGAAGAATGCGATGTCAGAGCCAGACGAGCCATTATGGGAGATTAAATCTGATCCACACTAAGAGTGACCCTGTGGAGAGAGAGAGAGAGATAGGCTTATTGCCTGGCGTATTGTATTAATAGCTGTCTGTGGGTGTCAATAGCTGTATATCAGATCTGGAGAGACTTTGATTTGATTTAAAGTTTGGCTATACAGTCCCTGCACTTCAGTTACTCAGAACTACAATGTATTTTCTTAAGTCTCTTCAAATGTGCTTTCATATAACATTGTACTTAGTGTAAAAGGAGCTGTGTAATACAGGATTTTTAAAATATGGCACCTTTAAAGTCTAATTTATTGCAAACAAATGTTCTCAGTGTGGACGTCTAACCTTGCTGTGCTGAAGGACGCTGTTTGACAGGCTAGTGAAGGTATGTTATGATTAAGCCGTTGAAACCCAGTCAACTCTTTGTTGTTACTAAGCAACCTGTTCCCTGGCAACGCTTTACTTGTCCTTCGGCAACAATTGATTTAATTCAGAATGACTGTTCCCCCTTCACTCCCATGCTGTGTCATCTCTAAGTCAATGCAAGTCTCAGGACCAATGAACCTAGACATTAAAGAATGTTCAGCGTCCAGTTTGACATTGAACCGTTCTCTGCTGCAAGTGTTAAAAAATTGCTGCGTCAGAGCACCGATGCTGTACAGCATTCACATTGCTTCAGTACAGATGGGACGTTTTATTTGGCCATGAATCTGTTCAGATAGGCAGCGTCTATGAAAGGTGCATTTTGCCTGGCAGACTGCAGCGTGAGGAGAGCAAGACAGCTGGGGGATTTCATCCAAGGGTCTGCGACAGGGAGCAAGAGTGGCAGGAAGATGAAGAGAGAGAACAGGAAGGAGGGAGGCCATACTCAGGCCAACAGCAGCACCTTTGCAGCTTTGAAGCACTTTGTGTGTCAGTACCTTCAGTGGAACATTAATCTGACAGCTGTGGCCGTGTGTCTTCACGTGTCTTTGTACTTGTGCGCTAATGTTCAGGTGGCCTATTTACTGAAATTAATGCAATATCTGGCATGCCACAGTCACCCACTCTGCATGTGGGATAATCCTAGAGAGACACTTCTAGTAAAGCCTTTGAAAGCTAGTGTAAACTGAATAAATCTACCATGTGAGAGAGACAACCTGTCCGGGTCTAGTCTTTGCTGGTGTTTTAAACAGTCTGTTACTTAAATGGAGCCATATTAAGCAGCATTCAATTGTCATATCAGATTGTGCTATTCCTGTACTGTATCTATAATGCAATTTGTGTTGTAGTGAGCCTCAGGGGTCTGTACTGTATGCTGTGGGCCTGCTATGAGCCAGACCCTTGTGAAAAAGAAGTGCACTTAATTGTATTGAATGTGCACTTGTGGTGTATTTTAAATCTTAAAAGTATATTTTAAAAACACTGTACTTGAAGATTACATCACATTAATTGTATATATGGCCTTATGGCCTTATACTTGAAGAGAGTACACGTTTTTAAACGCTTTTAAAACAGTAAACTTTTAAAAGAGTAAACTTTTAAAATTCTTAATATTATACTTTGTAATATAATATTAAATATAACCACCAGTTAATTTTAAATGCTCCCATGTTTCAGGTTACATGATAACTTTTTTACAGTCTATATCACAGGACATCCCATCTGAAAAAGAAGTGCACTTAATTGTATTGAAGATTGTGTGCTTAAAATCTTAAAAAGAGTATTTTTAAAAGCTGTCATTGTAATTACATAGGTTAATTTTACATCATTTTAATAACATAATGTGTTAATAACATTTTGTCATGCTTTTTTTGTGTCATGTAATTTTAACTGTGGTGTTATTCTATATTCTTTATGACAATGAATCGTCAGTTATTATTATTATTTAACTGTTATTAGTTACTGACGAAAAAGTCAGTTAATATTAATGTACTAAACTGCATACTTAGTAGTATATTTAAATATATTGCATGCGTTTCAATAGAAATGACAATCAATTATATTTAAGTACTTACCATAAATGCTTGTCAGTACATTCAACAGTACAGTTTAAGCATATTTCAAAGACAATAGAAGTAATTATCAAATCATGTATAAAAATGTACTTAAAAGGATAGTTCACCCATAAATGAAAATGCTGTCATTAATTAAGCACCCTTATGTTGTTCCAAACCCATAAGACATTTGTTCATCTTCAGAGCACAACTTAAGATATTCTTGATGAAATCTGAGAGTTTTCTGAACCTGCATAGACAGCACTGGAACAGTCAAAAAAGTTAGTAAGGACATTGTTAAAATAGTCCATGTGACATCAGTTACATACTGCATTGCTTTAGCTCTCTACTTGTACTCTGCATATTGACAATAAAGTCGAATCTAATCTAAAAAAATAAAATAAAAAAATCAGTGGTTCAACCGTAATTTTTGTTGCTGTCTATGCAGGGTTTGAAAGCTCTTATATTTCTTATATTAATTAATTAATATATATTAATTTGTGTTCTGAAGATGAACAAAGGTTTTACAGGTTTGGAACAACATGAGGGTGTATAATTAATTACACAATTTTCATTTCATTTGGTGAACTATCCCTTCAAGTCCTCCTTAAGTGAGTCAAAAAACATGTTTAAGTTCAGGTAATGGCATTTAATATAACTTTAAACTACATTACATTTTCAGTTATTTGCAATTAACAAGCAATTACTGCCTAAAAACATTCAGTCCTTACTTAAGTATTCAAGTATGCTTAAGTGTGCATCTTTGCATCTATGCATATATGCATAATAATATTTGTGTATTGTATATTGTCTGTTTCACTACACTGATTCACAATCACATTAACATTTATTGTAATGGCAGTGCTGAGGGATTTCTGCAGAACGTCACACTATGCAGCTGCAGCACTGCTTTTGGCTATGGTTTACACACACACACAGCTGTGGTCCTCTCTGCGTTTCTGACTTGTGGTCTGGACAGTCATTATGTAAGACTTTAGTCACTGAATTGGTGTTGAGCTCTCCTGGGGACATGAAGGTTTGTGTCAATAATGTTCACGCACACCACACAAAGGATTCGAGGGCAAAGACTGTGAACGACCAGAGATTTAGGCACAGAACGATGCTTGCCATTGTTGCACAGAACCTTTTGGCTAGGACTTTAATAGCACACTGCAAACAGACAAGTATTATAGAATGAAAGAGCCTATATGTTTTTGAGCCTTTTTTAAAATTTCTGAATTTCTACATGAATTGCTAATTTAATGTAGTCTAATCTTAGCTTAATGCACAGTTACAGAAAAGCACAATTTGGCTATATTGATAATACACAAATAGTTGAACTTTTCACATGTTTACTATATACACTGATCAATCATTCATAGTGTAGTATGGAAAAAGTAAGTGAACCCTTGAATTTCGTTAGCCTACTTTCTACTGTACAGTTACTTAAATATCCTTCTGGGTTGTCTTAATTGCACAGCTCTTTAGGTTATGCCTGAGCATCTGAACAGTCTTAAGGTCACAACTCAGAAAAGCATATATTTTCAACTGCTGTTCTTACATTCTCCACCTTTACACTTTTAAATTGTTTTTTTTTTTAAATGAGCATATATTAAAGCAGAAAAGTGTTATTTTATATTATAATATTACTGGTTTTGCTGCATTTTAATCATATTCTGAGTTGGGCCTGAATTATGAGATAAAATGTCACAATAACCTATATTTTTTATTTACAGAATTTCAAGATAGAAACTCTTGCCATTATTTTTGACCCTCAAAATGCTAATTTTACATCATGGAATCAAAATCGTGATTTCAACTTTTTATCTCACAATTCAGAGTTTTTAATAATGTTTTCTTTTTTTTTTCTTTTTTTTTTAATTCTGAGGGGAAAGGCAGAACTACACAGATTTCTGAGATATAAACAAATATGAGTTCTATTTCAATATATTTTCAAATGTATTACTGTTAAGGCACAACTGAATTTTCGCTTGGTCCTTCTGAAATCATTCTAATACGCTGATTTGCTGATCAAGATTACAATTATTTAAACTATAGTATACTTTTTAGCCAATTGTGCAGCCTTCATTCAATTGGTAAATCGGTTTCAGTAAATAAATAAATAAATTCCCCCCTGATTCCCCCAGATTTTCCATCATTTTTGTTTTATTGGTGACATGGTCTGCCACCTGACATTGTTTGAGAACTTCCACGATAGTCAAATGTATTACTCTGCAAGACTAGTCAGCCTTTGGCTCTAAAACACTCATTTAGATCCACCTCAAGACATTCACGGCACATAGAGACGAGCTTATGATACTGCTGGTCTGCTCACCCTGGAGGGCTTCTCAATCAAATCTCCACCATATGTCCAATTCTGTGCTCGTGAATTCAGACAGTTTGTATGTTTTGCCCACACTGAAGCTTTCCACCATCAAGTCTGTTTGGATCAAGCCAATTGGCATAGTGTTATTTTCTTTGTCACCAACTACACATTGACAGCTCCATGAATCAGCACTTTTGGCTTGAGGATAACTGCTCGTATATTCAGTCCAACTACTGAGAGAAAAAGCATTTGAAAGATACACACCAAAACAGACCTGTTAGATATGTCATTTTCCCAAGTCTAGGATTATTTCTACTGTATTGTGTGAAAGAAAGTTGACATGCCTAAAGCTTTTCTCTTATGATGTCTCTATTTCTCCACATTTATTACTTCTCTTGTCAGTTTTCTCTAAAACAAAGCCTCTCATTGCAGCTTATTAGCAGATATCTGATACTATATTTACTATTTCAGGTCTTTAACTGTCTTTTATCATCAAAGCTCCTGAATCCAAGGATCTGCTGTTATTTAATTAACAGTAATATCTTTTTTACAATCGATGGTTTCTTTTCTACATTACTCAAGACTAAATGGATGTGACCTAATATCATGGTGAAAAGGGGTATACGTAGCAAACAGGAAATCTGGGGCTTAATCCTGTTTGGGTTATTTTCTTTGACCAGGATAGACCCTGATGCTGTTCCTGTGTTCTGCCCCCACTTTCTGTCTAGATCTGATAAAATGTGCTGGAACAACTCATTCCCATAGCTCAACTATTAGAATTTGGTGTTGATAAGGACAAGGCCATAGGTTCGATTTCCAGGGAACACAATGGCTTATGAAATCATGAATGAATTGTAAGTTCTTACAATACACACTTAATTCATTGGTCAGTGCACCTTTTAGTGCTTAATCCTGTTCTGTACACAAGAAGAACATAGTTCACTAATTTAAAGGAGTGACAACTGCATTCTACTACCGAACTGAATCATAAAAAGTGGGTTCAAAGTGGGTACAGAAATTCATGCAAAAACATACTGAAAAACTAGTTGTGAAAACAAAGTTGTGGTAGATTTAATCACAGGGAACGAAGTATATCTTGACTCATTAGTGTTGCGAGATCTTGCAAAAAAGAAAAGAAAAGAAAAACATAATAAATGCAAATCCAAAAGTGTTATCTTGGGGAAAAAAAGCCAAACACAAGATTTCACGTCCTACGACTGCCTGCTTTATTAACTCCATAAACTGGATGAGCCGAACCTAATCGACAAGCCTAAAGCACAAATAATCATCACTTATAGTGGACATGGCAACCCTTTGAGAGCACACATTTATGTTTGCAGCCTCCTAAACATAAACAAAACATAGTGCCTCTGTTGGTGATTTATTTAAGATAGCCGAACATAATGAGTTTTTGGTAGCTGCAATATTACTTTGGTCAAAAATAGTGAATACCAAACATGAGACAGAAAAACGTTACAATGGTATCAGCCGTGACAGTTTGAGAGTGAGTTTGGTTTTGTACAGACACAAATGATTGTTCAGCAGAATCACTCTTGTATTTAAAGGGATAGTTCACCCAAAAAAATGACAATTCTGTCATTAATTGCTCACCCTCATGTCGTTCCAAACCCAGAAGACCTACATTCATTTTCTGAACTAAAATTAAGATATTTTTGATGACATCTGAGAGCTTTCTGACCCTGAACAGAGAGCAACACAGCTACCACGTTCAAGGCCTTGAAAGGTAGTAAGGACATCATTAAAATAGTCCATGTGACATCAGGGTTCAAGACGAGCGAAGGTCTTAAGGGTTTGGAACAACATGAGGGTGAGTATTAATGACTATTCCTTTGACTATTCCTTTAAATGCGGTTGTCACTCCTGAGATTTTACAGTGTGTATGTGGTCAAATACTCAGAGAAGATAATTAGATTCTCAGATCAGAAATGGCTATCACACCCTTGATGATGCATCATAGTAGAGAATGCTTGTTAAAAGAACGATTTAAAGAAATCTTGATGCTAATACCTCTGACACCCATCCTGAGGTGTGTTTCCCAAAACTATAGTTACTAACTAAGTCAGCAACTTTGTTGGTTGCAATGCAATTTCCCATTGCCAACCAACTAAGTTGCTAATAGGTTAGCAACCATGGTTTTGGGAAACGCACCCCTGTATAATCACCTATGTGTTGACTGGCTCTTAAAAATAAAGCTTCTTTATTGGCATCTGTGGTTCCATTAAACATGTTTAACATATATAGAGCATTTCCATTGCACAAAATGTTTCTGAAAGGTTCTTTGGGGAACCAAATATAATTATTCCATGGTATCACTGGGAAAACCCCTTTTGGAACCTTTAATTTTAAAGATTGTGGAGGATCATTTGTGAGAAGCATTAAATTCTGGGTTATCAGGGCAAGCAGTAATTGCAGTTTGGCTCTCTGTGTATATACTAGATAAAGGCCTTTGTTCTGAGAGAAAGCTATGTTGCCATCATGATTAAAAAGGGATATCATTTAACGCTACTGGTGTAATATAAGGAGAGAGTAGAGTGGAGTGCTGTTTATGAAACAAAATAAATAGTTTTCTGAAACACAATCCCTCTTTCTGTCAGGGTTAGGCAAGGGAGGAACTCAGGTGCAGACAGGATTTACAACACAAACAGGTTTATTACAAAAAGGGGAAAATAAAAACCCACGAGGGGGAAAACACGGAGCAAGGTAAAGACTAAATAACTAAAACAGGACTGGACTGACAAGATAAACAAGGACTCTAAATACTAACTATAAACACTCACGGTAATACAAGGACTTCAGCGGGTACGGCACAATCTCACACACAATCACAATTGTAGAACAACGTGGAGGTACAATCACAATGACAATGAACCAACGCAAGACAGAGCACACTAGGAGATCTAAATAGGGGTACTAATCAAGACACGACAGGTGTTACAGATAGGACAATCACGACACGACTAGGATAACAAGGGGGCGGGGCAAGGGAACGAGACAACACAAGCACATGGCCCAAAGACAAGGCCATGCGCATGTACACAAAACATGGGTCTGTCATGATCCTGCCTCAAGACTAGGAAAAATCAAGGACACGAGGGCAGAATCATGACACTTTCAGTAAACAAAGTTAATCTTTGGCCATGACCCAGAAGTGATGCAATGTAATTGATCTATTCGTAAGAGACCGGATAAGATTGGTATTATGAAAAATAGAGGATGTATAAAAAGGCAGCAATGAAAAGAACTTCTAGTGAGCTGAGATTTATATATATATATATATATATATATATATATATATATATATATATATATATATATATATATATATATATATATATTAGGGGTGTAACGGTTCACAAAATTCACGGTTCGGTTCGATACGATACACTGATGTCACGGTTCGGTTCGGTTCGGTTCGATACGTTTTAGATACAGCAAAATGTAAAAACATCTCAACTTTTCAGAATGCCGCAAGCGCACCGCGGGTCATGTGACAAGAACTAACCAATCAGCTTCATCCTTTCCCGTAACAAGGTTGAGAGCTCAGCCAAGATGAAGGAACAGCTGATCATAGTTGTATATGGATTGCAATTTTGAAATAAATTTAGTAGCAGAGCTACTGCAAGCGATTTTTAGAGCTGCAAATCCATTTGTCCTTCGCTGAAATTTCCGCGTCTCATGGAGAGAGCACGTTATTGTTGCTTAGCAAAGACAGACGCCTCATGAGCGCTTCTGCCCGAGCGCTTTGGAAAGGAGGAGAAAGACGCGCTTAGCGTTTTCCATGCGTTTTTAGGCACGATATGTGAACGGCCCCTAAGGCGCTCGCTCACTCAGCACGCGCTGAAGGCTCGTTGCAAAATGTCGAATGCCTTTAACAGACCAGTAATATAAGATCCTAAAATAACCAACAGGTCTGGTGTTTGGGTTGGATTCCCTGTAAGCTATAGTTTCTAAATGCTGCAGGGATAGTTTGCTGCGTGCATGTTTCTCCTTTTTTTCGTCTTTTCCCAGATAGTACTGACGCATATATCCCAGATATTCCCGCTGGTGTTTTTTTTTTTTTTTTTTTTATTCCCGCTGGTGTACCCTGTCATGTTGCAGATGCGACATACCGTTGTTTTTTTATCCACCACTCTCTTGCCATCACCATTATAGCTTAAAGGGAATCCAAAGTGCACCCAAACACCAGACCTGTTGGTTATTGGAGGATCTTCTCATTTCTAGTCTGTTAAACGCATTGGCTATTTTGCAACGAGCCTTCAGCGCGTACTGAGTGAGCGAGCGCCTGCTGAGTAGCCTAACATAAACATATAAGATGGTGTTTTTTTTCTTCTTCGGGAGTGTCAGGGGCGTTGCCTGTTACGTTGTTTGGTTTATTGGGCTACCTTGTTGAACGCATATCATTATATTTCTCTGTCTCTCTTTTTTTTTTTTTTTCAAATATAATTAATTACTCCAACGAACCGTTCGGTATACATAATGCGTACCGCGTACCGAACCGAAAGCGTCGTACCGAACGGTTCAATACGAATACGCGTATCGTTACACCCCTAATATATATATATGTATATATATATATATATATATATATATATATATATATATATATATATATATACTGAAATTGGTAAGATTTATCTTGTAAATTTGGATAATATTTTATTATTTACATCTTTCTGTATTCAGAAACATGTACACTCTCCTCTTGCTGAACCCATCTAACATTTTATTTTCCATTTTTCTTTTCAGTTTAGTTAAGTTTTCATCAGTGTAGTAACAAGTTATTATGGTGTTTTCCCTAGTAAAAAATATTTAAAATACATTTATTTCATACTAAGTATAGTTCAAGGCCCATTTATTTTAACATATTTTAAGTTATCAGTAGAATATAGACTATAAATTGAATTATCAAATGGTCAGTAATATGTTCACACCATATGTTGTGACGGATAGACGAACCGGGTATTCCTCGCTAATCATCCACCCTCTTTATCCCGTTGTGCCACTTCTGCCCCTTTTGACATGGGTTTAACGACTTATAAAAATTATATAATACACTTTTATATTAATGGTAAGGTACTTTACAATCAGAATTGATTGGCAAGCAGCTGCAGTTATGCAGTATTGATTGCAATTGGTTTATGTTTTTAAAAAAAGCAACCTATCTACAATGAACAGAGAGAGAGAGAGTTAGATACAAAATATGCTGGGGAAGCAACATAAAAAAGGGCACCAAGCCTCTCGTCAGAGGAAGTTGAAGTTTTGCTGGACCTTGCCATGAGGTCAGATATCACACCCCTATGGTCCACTATAACCTGAACGTTTATGGCTGCGTATCCCTTTAGCGATATGTATACGCCTGATCAATCACTGATGGATTGGCGATTGGGATGAGTGTGCCATCCACCGTGTGTAATCCCCGGCATGGCGACGCAGGGCGTTGGTGACAGTGTGGACGCACCTCCACGCAGAGGTCTCGATTAGGCTGTAGCCCTCTCCCACGACCTCGATGAATCTCTCTGTAGCAAAAAATAAATAAATTAGCGCTGGGCTTCAGAGCTTAAAGCAAAATTCCGCCACGTTTGCCTGGCAAGCGCAGGTCTGAGAAGGTCCAGCAGCTCCATAATGAGTTGTCTTGGGAGGCGATTTTTTTTAATATAGCCACGTCAGGAAAAATGTCAAAAGGGCTTAAGTTTTGCAGAATAAAAAAATTGACATGGACTAAACGGCTCCGCGTCCGGCTCCGTCTTTGATTCAATACAAGGACACGTTGGATCGCTGCCATAGTTGGTTGCTTACTGGACACCACCATGCTTACCCATTTATAGATCTTAGCCATTTAGAGCCAAATTGTTTGCCAGATTTTAATTATCAAAAAAATGGATTGTCAATTTGCTTTAATTACATTACTAAAAAGCCAAGGCTAATTACAACCATATTAGTTCTGATAACACATAAAGTCAACTTCATAAATAGGCCTGTATCCATTGCGAACATAATTTATTATGAGTCTTAAAAAAATAACATAAAATCATTGTTGAGCCACAACATTGTCAACATACCATAGTTTGACTTGTACTGTGCTGCGCTGGTTTCTAAAGACTGCTGTACAGTAGCACCTTGAGCTCAAACAAGCTAAGAGAGAGCTTACGAATGGTCCAGACCAACCTTACGAAAGTATGACTTACAGAAGATATACTTAGCGTACGAACGTGTCGGGAATCGTGCCACAAGGTTAAGAGAGAGGTTAAGGAATAGGTTAAGAACTACTTAGCGATAAGAACGTTTTGGGGAACCGGGCCCAAATCTATTGATATATTTATTGACACATCACTCAAGACTTTCTGATGTAAAAATTATAATTAAACATTATTTGGAGTGCTGCTTGTGCACAATGCACATTTCTTAAAATCAAGCCTAAAATGTGTTTTACTGTCACCATTGATGAGTATTGTTTGGTTTTGAATAATATTGATCTATAAATGAAAGATATCTGAAGTATACTTGCAATAGTTCTACATAAGCACAATCAAATATGCTTCAGTATATCTTTATTTGGACCTAAGATTTTCTTTAGTACAATTAAAGTGCATAAAGGACAGAATTCATTTTTCCAAATTAAGTTTAGCATCATTTGTCAATGATCAATTATAATCAATCAAGCAAATAAAAGACATCTTTTTTATGAGGGAACCAAACAAAAACAAGAAGATCCAAAAATTTATGACTTCTGGATGCAGCATCTCTAATGCAAACTGACCATTTAGCAAGTGCCTTTTTACCACCAACAGTACAAGACGTGTTCTGTGAGTCATACAGTGAGACCGAGGTGCTTTAGCGAGGACCGTGTTGTTTTCCCAAACAACAAAACATGAATCACTGAAGATCTGAAGGACCTGCTGAGCCAATAGAAGGTGGTAGGAAGAAAAAAGGAGGAGGCAAAGAGGATAAAGGAAGACATGAAAATGGTACTTGAGATAGGGGAGAAATGATAACAGCACACTCATGATTGCAAACTTAGTCAGAACAGCATGAAGGTGGTGTGAAGTGGGATGAAAACCATCACCGACTGCGAACTGGCCAGTAGTCATGCATTAAAGCAAAGCTTGTTTTCGTCAAATTTGGTTTTCAGTTGCTCACCATAACCCTTTCATGCAGAGAGGACACTGAAGCCTCCATCCCACTCCCTCAGTCTCTGCCTGGCTATCTCTGCTGATCAGTTGTGAAGGGAATTGAGGAAGCCCCATAAAGCGGCACAGCCTGATATAATCAGCCTCAGGGAGCTCGAGACACAAGCTAACCATTTCTGCAGGCTTCTCAAACACCTGCTCTCTCCTTCGGTTAGATAAAGGTGCTTCAATTCAGGAGCTGACAAAGATGACATTCAGCTTTAGGGAATATCAGATCATGAAGTCCTTTAAGGGGCTGGACCCCGAAATGGCTTGGATCCCTGGTCGTCTAAACTGGATTCATTGTATCCTGACAGTCTGATCTTTATGCTCCAGATAGGGCCTGTTCTTGCCCACTTTTTGCCCACTTCTAGGCTTTGGGTTTGTGAAAAATTCTAAATGTTCTCCACATTTTGAGTATTTCCCTTTCCGAAAAAAAATTTAATAAATAAAAAAAAATTAAAAATGTACTGAATATTTTTCTTAAAGACTGCATTATAATATTACACTTTTATGATGTTTCTTACAGCTAAGTACACTTTTAAAATTAGGTTTTGTAATAATGTCAAATTAAAAGCTTTACTTAGAAGCACATTTTAAATTGTGTTTAATAGTCATTCTATTTTGATATGTTGTTTAACCTACTAAATTACATGTAAAGTAGTTGTTTATAAATTAACAAAAGTGTGTGATTCAATATTACATTTAAATATATTATATTTGAAATGAAGCTAATTTGCAACTTTATCATAACAAATGTGCAATTGCAATCATATTTACATGCATGACAAATAAGTTTCAATAGAAATTACATTCAGGTATATGCATATTATGAAATTGTGTTAAGTCCTACTTAAGTGGGTCAAAAAGCAATATAAATTTAAACTGCAAACATTTTCATTTAATTGCAAAAAAAAAAAGTGTCTGATAATAAGTATACCCATACAAAATAAGTATATCCACAATAAGTGCTTAAGTGCACTTCTTTGTCATAAGAGTCAACACATGGATCCACACACCAAAAATATTTCGAATTATGAAGTACTGAATGTGTTATGAAGTACTAAATACTAAATGTCACCATACAAATGCAAGAGAAAGAAAAAGGGGAAAACATTAAAATTTAAAAAGCAGATTAATTTGATGTCATGGGCTGAAATGAGCTTTGAAAAGCAGATTTTAAAACTGTGGATTATAAAAAGGCAAAGGTGCTTAGAGGGTACGAGTGCAGTGCTGTCTTAATTTCACTGAACATTCCCATATTAACAGATGTATCTGAGCAACATGACTGTTCATTTGTAGTTTTTTGTATTTTGACTTTTTATAGTACACTGGGGCTTTGACTTCTTATTGCCTGGTTTTATTGTTGTTTTATATCAGTTTTATGCTTTCATATCAAATGTGCTGATGTAACAACAATTAACTTTTACTGTTACAATAATCACTCAACAGTGACCATTAGCATTTAAAAAAAATAATAATTCTGAGCCATATTGTAACAGCATATGAGCTCAATCCCCCAAATGTGGAAGTCAGACAAAGTAAAATAAAATAGACAGTCTGTTTTGCCAAACATAAGTTAAATTGCTAGCATTGTAAAAAACAGCAACTAGTTCCTTGTGAAAAATGACTATTGAATGTGCACTTGGAAAACTATAAAATCTACTTATAATGTTATATTACTTTTTTAAGTTTACTTAAATGTGTTTTTTTTTTAAAAAGTCATGGATTTGTGCTTACTTTAAGTATACTGTATAATTACTTTTTATTTCATTATTATCTGCAAATACAGATTTTAAATATACTTTTTTATAACTTGTTATGCTAAAATGTTATGCTAAAGTGTAACTTTTTCACAATAGCTGCTAAGCTAAACTGCATGAAATAAGAACATGATGCTCATGTTCTGCTTTAGCCTACTCAGCCTACACATTTTGCTCATCACTAATTAGCATTTACTTATTTAGTCTTTGATGGGCTGTATGAAATATGCATAAAGTTCCCATGAATTTCTTCCCTTGATCTTCTGCAGGCTTTGACTGACTCATCATGCTAATCACACATGCTGATGTGAAAGTGATAACTGTTTGATATGAAGAACAGGGAAGTGCTATAAGTATGGACTGATGCACTAATAATTTCACAAAGCTTAGATATTAGCAATATCACTGACATATTAATACTTCTAACTTATCATTTAACTAGTACTTTTATAAATAGGTGACTTATATTACACATAGAAACAGCCTAAAACAACATGGCATAACGGGACAATTCTGATAAAATATGAAATGATCAGTGCTAATCTTCAACTGTTACCCCAGTAGAAGGAGACAAACATCTTTTTGAGTGAGTGTTCTGAATAATTCATTCAAGCGATTCATTCAAACACTGATTCGTTCAGCTGAATCATTCACTCAACCAGTTTGTTCAAGACACTGATTTTGGAAAATATTTTTGCTGGTGAAGTAAAAGTAGACCAAGTAAGTGGCAATATTTGGTGTAAATTGTAAGTTGTGTAATATAAACTTCTTATTTGTTGAACACATTGTATGAAAGCAGTATCATAATCACGTTTGTTTGAATATCACCGCAGGTGTGATTCAGCTATATTGCTAGTGTGATATTGCTTAAATATAATTTGATCACATACAATGTTAGTTTATAGCTTATAACGAATAGAACAGGACAAGAGAGCTGGCCTGAGGTATGTGTGTGTGTGTGTGTGTACTGTTTGTGTATTTTCTTATAGTGCAAAGACAGTTATGAAAACTAAAGCATCAGCTACTTGCTCTTGCCTCTGCTTCATTGCAGAACCAGAGACATAAAATGGACCGCAGGGCAGAATCAGCAGACCCCTCATCTAGCAAGTTTTGATATCTGGAGGAAGCCTTGTAATAAGTCTAGAGATGCTTCTAGAGTCTAGAGTCCCTTCTGGGGTTGTAAAAATAAACCTAATGCTTCAGTTATATATTTCACCACCCAGCATGAAAGATGTCAGAGATTAGGATCTATCTCAGTCTGTATACCAATCTTTTTCTCATTATTGCTCATTACATTGTGAGTCTGCTGGGGTTGTGGGATGGTATGTGTCAAGAGAGCCAGAAGTAGGACACATACAGAAGGAACCAAGTGCTAAACCAGGATGATTCGTGAGTTTTCAAACTATGTGAGACCATGGATGCCTAAATTAAATATATATGGCTTTAAATCATTAAAGTACTATTTGAAAATGTCTGAAAATATAAAATTGCTCTGCAGATAATTTTGCATAATGTTCCATGTACAAACCTTAAAATAAAAACCTAGCAGTCAGTAAATAGAAATGCATTTATATATGATTTTAGGACAATCATTTCTTAAAGGATATAGTATAATCATTAGTTTATCTCATGAAATGTAATTAATATGATTCTTAATGATTACATATATGAAGTCATAAATAAATAATCATTAAATTATTGTGTTACACATCATTATTAAAATTCAATAAAAAAAATCTTTAAAAGACCATCTCAACTTTATTTTTCTTTGATCATATTCAACAGTGCTTTCTGTTATGGAATTTTTGTTTATGGCTGAATTTTTTTTTAATTTTTTAAAGGCAATCAGAGCATTCAAATCAATTATATTTGGTTTGAAAAAGATAAAAGCTTTGAAAAAAAAATCATCATTATTTTGTGTGTGTGTGTGTGTCCTTATTTTTTAAACTACTGTAGGAAGCACAAGGCTTGGCGGCATATTGATTCAGCACTGACAGATGAAATTACGAGGTGATGAATTGTGTGTTTAAAGGTCATAGGGATCGCAGGTCAGTAAGCAGACAAAGGCTGTGAAAATTAAAATGTACAAGGTTTGGCCAGGAAGCATGATTAATTAAACTAATACATCAGATTAAACTGGGCAAGCGAAAAGGCAGGATTCCCTTGGCCATTTAATGAGCATGCTCCCACATATAATTATGTTAGAGAAGGGAGGGAAGGTGACAGCATACTAAAGAAATTACAGTACGCACTCAAATTTGGAAATACACACAATTAAAAACCATTATGTATTAAAAGGACAAAACAGCGTTGTGCAGAACTGTGAGGTTCATGTTGCACTGCTTCAGATTTAAGCGATCAAAAGTTCCTGTGATAAAGGATGTGCGACTGAAAGCAGTAGTGTAAAAATAGGCTCAGAAGCGGGTTGTTGCTATGGAAGAGCATGTCGAAATCCTGGAATTCCTCACCCACACACACACTGATACACAAGCAGTGCACCATGTTAATGTGCTACTTTTTGTCTTCACTGTTGTATTCATCCACCCCTTCCCTGTTCTTTCCTTTTAGATGGACAGGAAAGTGTAACAACTTGAAACTGCCCTGCACACAGCACTTGTAGTTTGTGTGAGATGTTAAAAGATGATCTGAATCAAGAGAAGAGCATATTGAACCAAACATGCTTTTGTTGTAAATATGATTATACAGAATAATTCTGAAATGCATGCTAATGTGACAATGTTGATCTTACAAGTAAGCAAATCAGTGGGACCAATGTCTAAAAAACAAATGGGTCATTGTTTTTATTTGGGGTTGATTTTGATTAATTTAATGCATAATGGAATTATGTAAAATATAAATATGTTTATACAATTTAACAGAATTTTATCTGAAGTTTAGCCTTTTTTTTTTTTTTTTTTTTGGTTATCCAATGTACACTACAGTTCAAAAGTTTGTGTTATATAAGATTTTTGGTCCCACTTTATATTAGGTGGCCTTAACTACTATGTACTTACATAAAAAAATAAGTACAATGCACTTATTGTGTTCATATTGTATTGTAAAACACTTTTGCTGCTATTGAGGTGGGATAGGGGTAAGGTTAGGGAGAGGGTTGGAGGTATGGGTAAGTTTAAGGCTGGGTTAAGGTGTAAAGTATGGGTCAACAGTGTAATTATAAATTTAATTACAGAAATTAAATACAGATGTAATTACACGTATATATGTTTTAAATATAAGTACAATGTAAAAACATGTATGTACACAATAAGTACATTCTACTAAATTATTAATTAAAATGTAAGTACATAGTAGTTAAGGCCACTTAATATAAAGTGGGTCCAGATTTTTTTAAGGTTTTTGTGTGTGTGTGTGTGTGTGTTCTCTTAGGTTTGCTGCATGCATACAATAAAAATATTAATATTGTGGAATATTATTACAATTTTAGCAAAATTGAATGTCCAGCATTATTACTCCAGTATTTAGTGTCACAATTCTTCAGAAATCATTCTAAAATGCTGATATGCTGTTTCTAGAAACATTTCTTTTTATTGTCAATGTTTTTATTTTATTTTTATTTTTTATCCTTTTTTATGATTCTTTGATGAATAGAAAGGTCAAAAGAATCTTTTGTAATTTTATACAAACTGTATCTTTATTGTCGCTTTTGACCAATGGAATGCATCCTTGCTGAATAAAAGTCATGATTTATTTCAAAATATAGTCTTGCTAACCCAAAACTAAATTGTAAATAGCTCAGATTCTAATAAACAATGTTCAATTCCTGTTTGTTCACAGGAGATGTGACATCCAAGGAAAGCAGCCCCTTTATCAACAGCAGCACCAGTGACGTAGAGAAAAGCCAGCAGTATGATGGGAAAAACATGGCCCTGTTTGAGGTAGTCCAGCTCTGCTAATGATTTGAAACAGTTAGAAATGAATGTGCAGTAAGTTTATACATTTTGTTTGTATGTGTGTGATGTGTAGGAGGAGATGGACACCAGTCCCATGGTATCTTCACTGCTGAGCAGCCTCGCCAACTACTCCAACCTGACGCAGGGCAGTAAAGAGCACGAGGAGGCAGAAAACAACGAGGAGGCACGCAAGAAAACCGTGCAGGTGACAAGAACTCTTCCATTATTTCTGCAGACTGCCAAATCACTACTGACCCTTCTTTCATGAACCTCAGTCTTCTGTGCTGACAGATGGTAGCTACTCATTGACTAATGTCTGACTGATGTTGATTGACAAGCAGCTAAAATTGCCTTTTAATGATGCTGTATATTGAGCACTATGTTCCATGGTGTCCTGATCATTGATTGGTTAATTGACAGGCTCCACGTATGGGCACTATCATGGGCGTTTACCTGCCGTGTATGCAGAACATCCTGGGGGTGATTCTGTTCCTCAGGATGACCTGGTTGGTGGGCATTGGAGGCGTCTTCGGAACTTTCACCATTGTCTTCATGTGTTGCTCCACGGTCAGTCTTAAGTGCACATACAGTACAGGAGGCATATGGAGGTTCGGTATGCCACTGGGTTGGACACACAAGCTCAAACACTCTACAAACACACACACTATCCTTCAGATCTGAATGTATTTTACACAGACCTAAAGGTCTATTCAGGCCTAGAAAGCTGAATTCTTTATTACCATTATGCAGCAAGAGCCCCAGAGACTCCATCTCCAGAGCTTATGGTTTCCTTTTAGCCCTCTGCTCCTTTAACTGGAGATTGCTTAGAGTTATACAGTCACTTTGTTGTAAGTCACTTAAGTGAGTTGGTGTGTCAGCATGCCAGACAGAGTTTAAGCCAAGAATATTAATGTGACCCTGGACCACAAAACCTTAAGTCGCTGGGGTATATTTGTAGCAATAGCCAAAAATACATTGTATGGGTCAAAATTATAGATTTTTCTTTATGCCAAAAATCATTAGGATATTGAGTAAAGATCATGTCCCATGAAGATATTTTGTAAATTTCCTACCGTAAATATATCGACTAAATTTTTGATTAGTAACATGCATTGCTAAGAATTAATTTGGAAAAATGTAAAGGTGATTTTATCAGTACTTTGATTATTTTTGCACCCTCAGATTCCAGATATTCAAATAGTTGTATCTCGGCCAAATATTGTCCTAATAAACCATACATCAGTGGAAATCTTAGTTATTCAGCTTTCAGAGGATGAATAAATCTAAATTTTAAAAAATTGAGACTTAAGACTGGTTTTGTGGTCCAGGGTCACATATGTAAATGCTTAAATGAGGTGTTCGATTGCAAAGCTGCGAGTTTAGCACATGTCGCTCCTGCTTCTGGTGATTCTTGTGACATGTGTAGGGCCCTATGAAATCCACTTTATTTTTTCCCAGACTGTGGGATTTTATTTTTATTTTATTTTATTTTTTTTTATTTTTTTTTGAGTCCATTTGAATAAATAGATTACATTTTAATAATAAAAAAAGCAAATTTAAATACTGGTAGGATCTGTATATTAAATAATCATAATAATTTAGGGGCCATAAATCTATTTTCATTTCCCCCAAATTCTGATGTTTTTTTTTTTTTTTTTTTTTTATTATGCATTTTCAGTTTTATTTTTATTGATTCAACTTTAATGGTTTAATTCAGTTTTAACAATCAAAAAGCATGTCTAATTAATTTAATTAATACAACTTTAACAACCTAATGTTTTTTTTTTACAATACTAGAACCCTATGAAATGTTTCTATTTATTTATTTATTTGAAAATGTGATCTTTCTGTATTGGCAAACACAGTGCTGTATATCATAGGTGTAATTAGTTAAAACATGGAAGAAAGATTTGTGATATTTTGTGCAAACCTTACAAAATAAAATGGATATAATTTTTTTAATGTTATTTTGAAATGTACATTCTACTTTACAATAGAAATAAATATTAGAAATATTTAGTCACAATTTCTTCAAGTTAAACCAAACTTGTTTTTGGTTTGTTGTAGTTAAGACCTTTGGAGATGAAGTTCATGTCCTCATATCCTCATGTATCCATATGCCGGTGTATATTAAACAAAACTGCAATGTGCTTTGACACAGAGACAAACAGAACATGTTCATATTAAAATAGCAGTCTTTTTGCAGTTTAATATTCACATTTACTAGTCCATAAAATGATTTGATTAAGTGTGCAGCCATATTTTTTTTCTTTCTTTTTTTGACAAATTCCAAGTTATAGCACTTTTCGACTGGATTCCACGATTCTATTCATGTTTTCAGCATTATCAAAAGCATAGGCCCCTACATGTGTTTGTGTGTGTTTGTGTGTGTGTGTTTTCTTGTTTTTGTGACATATCAGGACACAACTCTGTAAAATGGCATGGGTATGACAAAGGTATTGCAAGGAGAGGGTGACTTTTTTCAAAACACATAAATCATACAGAATTAGTTTTTTTGGAGAAAATAAAAATGCACAAAGTTTCCTGTGAGGGTTAGGGTTAGGTGTAGGGTTGGTGAAGGGCCATAGAATATACAGTTTCTACAGTACAAAAACCATTACACCTATGCGATGTCCCCACTTTTCACAAAAACAAACAAAGGTATGTGTGTGTGTGTGTGTGTGTGTGTGTGTGTGTGTGTGTGTGTGTGTGTGTGTGTGTGTGGGTGTGTGGTTGTTTGCATGCATTCTGTGCATGCTCATGTCACATAAAAGTGAATACTTGCTGCAGTATTTTGTTTCAGCAGTATTATGTAAGTGAATGTGCAGTGTGGTCCCACTATGAGCTCTTTCCCCTCTTGTCATATCTGTTTTAATATTGTTTGATATAAAAAGCTGAAATCTGTCCCTTCAGATTCTACCACTATAAATCCCCTATTATGCCCTTCTGACCCTGCCAAACCCCAGGAAATACACACACACACACTCAGAATGATTCTGCAAAGTCACAATCGCTAGTCATTTTCACAAGGTTTGTTTCCGTCCTGGCTGCTCTGGTTGTGTAAAACTTATAAATAAATACTTCTAGCTTTGTGATTTAAAGTTTGAGTACATCAAATGTTACATGAATGTAACAATGTATGCATGCATGTTTAAGTATGATGCCATTCTAAAATTTGAAAGAAATTTTTCAAAGATGACTTAAATTAATCAAAAATGACAGTAAAGATATTTATAATGTTAGATTATATTGCTGTTCTTTAGAAATAAGCCTGATATAAAATTAAAAAAGTATCACAGTTTTCGCAAAAGAAAATAAGCAGCACAGTTGTTTTCGACATTGATAATAATCAGAAAGGTTTTTTGCGTAGCTAATCAGCATATTAAAATGATTTCTGAGGGATGCTGAAAATTCAGTTTTGCAGCTTCTTCAGCATAAGAGACTACTTTTCAAATACATCAAATAAAATATGAAGACATGATAATAAAATGAGTAAAAAAATGTTTCTGAGACAGTGGTAACGTGCATGGTATGGGCATTGTGTGTAATATTGTATGTAATCATTTATTATGAAAATATTGGCAACGCTTTAGAATAAGGTCTCATATGAAAAAATTAGTCAATGGATTTTCCTTTAACAATAAGCATTACATTTTTTAATGCTCTCTGTCAAGGTTAGTTGTTTTATTTTATTATTTTATTTTTTTCATTTTAATTTACAGTGCATTAAGTAATGTTAACAGATACAAAACTGATTTTAAAAATATATATATATTTTTAAATTATAAAATTAACAAAAAAAAATACAAATACAAATAAAATACAAAATTTTGTTAATATTAACAATTGAAACCTTTTTGTTAAGTGTCAAAATATTTCATCAATAAACAAAAAAAGAACACAATAATGTTACAATATAATTACAGAGTTCATGTTTTTATGCAGTGCCTTCACTTAAAGTCAAGGGGCCTGGGACAAAATTATGATCCTCCCATTCCCTTAAGATCAATGAGTCAGTTATATGGCTGTAAACCTCCCCTAAACTGCACAATGTCTTAATGTACTCAAGGTTTCTTTTGTAATAAATACATTTTTCTTTCACGGGTCACTGGAGGACTTAGTGGGGGCCTCTTGTCTCTGTCACTCACTGTCCCCTCTGTATTGATCTTTATTTACTCTATTTCCAGACTATGCTGACTGCTATCTCAATGAGTGCTATTGCCACCAATGGAGTTGTGCCAGGTGAGCAGAATTCAGCATGTTTGTGTTTGTGTGGAGATGCCCAGAGGACGGCCTTCCTGCTGTTCTTCATGGGCAGTTAGCTACAGTGCACACTACAGCTCCCTACTGCGCTGAGATCAGCTCCGCATTCATAACTGTGTGGATGCATGTCTGTCTCTAGGTTTATTTGAAATAACCAAAACCTGTAGATGTGCCTCATGTGTCAAAATAACTTTTCAAGAAAATAAAAATATGATGACGGTGTAAAATGATCTACTATGTGCTACTATATGCCTAATGGTGAATTTGTTTGTGCACTTACAGCTGGAGGTTCATACTACATGATCTCTCGTTCACTGGGGCCAGAATTCGGAGGGGCTGTTGGTATATGTTTCTATCTAGGCACCACTTTTGCAGGAGCCATGTACATCCTGGGCTGCATCGAAATCCTGCTGGTACATTTACATTTCTTTGTTTGTGTGTGTGTGTGTAGATATATATATATATATATATATATATATATATATATATATATATATATATATATATATATATATATATACACTAGATAATGCTAGGAACTATACTCTGTACAATATAATATTGATTATAACGCTGGAATGAGAGAATGGTTCCAAGTCATATCAGCCTAGAAAATCACAACTTTTAATTTTCTGTCGGTCTTAGTACACGATGTGACTACAGAAGAGTTAAGTTTTAAATAGGAAAAATATTGAAACGCTTTGGTATCTTTAGTCATTTTTGAGCGAGATGCTAATTGTCTAATCAGATTCAATGATCTATGCTAAGCTAAGCTAAAAGAGCTACCACCAGTTCTGTTTAACTCTAGGGGAGATGGAAAATGAGTCTATTTAAAAAAATTATAATTTCCTTTGACTCACCTTTAACCAGTTTGTCATTACAAACCTGAGTTTCTTTATTTTGTTGAACACAAAATATATTTTGAAGGATGTTGGTAGCCAAACAGTTGCTGGTAGCCAATGACTTCCAAACTATCTGTGGGAACCAAAAACTATTTAGTTACTAGCCTTCTTCAAAATATCTTCTTGTCTAGACAAAACAAATTAAGTGACCCTAACAAATTAAGGGCGTGTAAATGAAGACAAAGTTTTCATTTTTGGTTGAATTATTCCTTTAACAATTGGATACTTCTTCGCTATTTCTTTCTGTTTTCTTCTTTTTTCTAGATCTACATTGTGCCAGCTGCTGCCATATTCAAGATGGAGGGTCTGGAGGGAGCAGAGGCCGAGGCAGCGCTGTTGAATAACATGCGTGTGTACGGTACCATCGTGCTTTCCTTAATGGCTTTAGTCGTCTTTGTCGGCGTGAAGTATGTCAACAAGTTGGCCCTTGTGTTCCTCGCCTGTGTCATTCTCTCCATTCTCGCTGTCTACGCTGGTGTCATCAAGACATCTTTTGACCCGCCAGACTTTCCGTAAGTAGAATTTTGTGTCTAAATTGTTTCTTTAGGGTACAAAATACAGAAGTGACTATAATCAATCAGCCCTTATCCTGCGTAGGGTTTGTGTGCTCGGGAACCGAACTCTTGTGTCAAAGGGATTTGACATTTGTGCCAAGACCATTGAGAGAGGCAATGCCACAGTCACCACTAAGCTTTGGAGAGCCTTCTGTGACTCTGAGTTCCTGAACGCCACCTGCGATGAGTATTTCAGCAGCAACAACGTCAGTCAGATCCAGGGAATCCCGGGAATCACCAGTGGCATCATGGCAGGTTAGAAAACACCAACACTCACACTGATATCTTCATATTCACCACCATATTTTACTGTTTCAGTAATACTTTAATAACTTACTTTTTAAAATAAATACTGTTCTTTTGAAATGTCTGTTCAATATGGAATCCTAAAATAAACATTTCCTTAAAAATATGAAGAGGCGCAACAGTTTTCAACACTGATGATAATAATAAATGTTTCTTGAGCACCAAATCAGCATATTCTGAATGAATCCTGAAGGATCGTGTGACACTGAAGAGTGGAGTAATGATGTTGAATATTCAGCTTTGACCACAGGAATAAATTACATTTCAAATACAATTACTAAATCTTGGTGAATATAATATGATTATTTAAATTTAATGTTCAAAATTGATGTACTCATTTTCTGTAATTCTGTTTTAAAATTACATGGGGAAAAAATCTAGTTTTTTGTGTGTTTTACAGAAAACCTCTTCAGTACCTTTATGGAGAAAAATTCAATCTTAGAGAAGCGAGGTATACCAGCAGTGCTCGACCCTGAGGCCCCAGAAACCAACACTAACCGATACGTCCTGGCTGATATCACAAGCTTCTTCACCCTGCTGGTTGGCATCTACTTCCCCTCGGTCACAGGTCAGTACAACAGTTTGATCATTAGTAGAGGAATTATTCAAATAAAAGTCTAGTTTTGGTCTGTATAATGTTTATTATGGCTTTTTAATGTTAGGTAACATTAATTTGAATCTTACTAATGCTTTTGTCTTTTTTATGTTTAGTAAAAACAGTAAAAGATCTTTTCGTTCTCATAATATCCCTTCAATCCAGGTAGAACCTGACCTACAAATACCAGTGTCTAATATGAACATTATGTGTGTGTCACAGGTATCATGGCTGGTTCAAACCGTTCTGGTGACTTGCAGGACGCTCAGAAGTCCATCCCAATTGGTACCATCCTGGCCATCACAACCACCTCCATCATCTGTATCCTTTACTCCGAAGGCAATAACTAACTGCTCCAGCTCTGCACAAAAAAATGACCTGTGACTTTCACACAATGCAGAACTGGACATCTTGGAATGAACAGAATACAGTGTATTTGGATATCCAGGAAACTAAAGTGATAAAATCATAAGACTTGATGTTTCCATCTGTGGGGAAATAGCTGAAATAAGGGTGAATGCCCTTTTGCCGCTTTGTGTCATTCTCCTAAATTTTTGCTCTCGCAGACATGTCTAGTGTGATTCTGTTTGGAGCGTGTGTGGACGGAGTCGTTTTGAGAGACAAGTGAGTCTGTAGCTCTATTTTAGATTCAAACTGGATTCAGTAGACTCCAAATAAATTGAAAATTAAGTTCACTTTTAATTTTAATTTGTTTTATTTTTATATGCTTTTGTAATTTATTGTTTTTTGTTTAAATATTTATATTTAGCTTCAGTTTTTCATTTTCATTTTAATATTTAAACTTGAACTTTATTTTATTTCAGTTAATTTCAAGGGAACATTTCTAATTTCCTTTTAAGGTTTCAACTGATATTTTTAATTTTATTCTATTTCAGCCTTATTTCAGCTGAACAAAAATGCCTTTATACTAGTAGTTAACAATAATAACAGTTCTAGGCACAAAGATCTCAGTCTTCATTATAATTAAATTTGACTTTCAGTGATTTTGTTAAATGCTTTTGTCATTTTTTGTTGTTGTTGTTTAAATATTTCAATTTAGTTTTAATACATTTTTATTTCAACTTTAGTTTTAGAATTTTTAATATTTAAACTTAAACATTTAACATTTCTAATTTTCATCTAATATTTAAATTGTTATCTTTTATTTATATTTTTATCCTAGCCTTTTCAATTAATGAAAATTATTTTTTATACTTTTAGTTAACAATAATAACACTCTTCTAAATATTTGTATTACGTTTGTATTACGTTGTTCAAATATTTATTTATTTATTTTTTTTCAGATTTTTTTTTTTTTTTACTTATGTATTTCATTTAATTACCAAGGCCATATTTCTAATTGTCTTTTAAGTTTTCATTTTATATATATATATATATATATATATATATATATATATATTATGTTATGTTGTGTTATATTATGTTATGTTATGTTATGTTATGTCATGTTATGTGACTACTGCAGTATAAACAATAACAGTATTGTTTTGAACACACAGATTTGGGGAAGGTGTCAACGGAAACTTGGTTATTGGTACCCTAGCATGGCCCTCGCCCTGGGTCATTGTGTTCGGCTCGTTCTTCTCCACCTGTGGGGCAGGGCTTCAGAGTTTGACAGGAGCGCCCCGTCTCCTTCAGGCTATCGCCCGAGACGGCATCATTCCTTTCCTCAGGGTACATCTCTACATTTGCCCCTTGACCATCACCCTTTGATGCTTCTATGTTTGATACTAAGTGATCACACTAACCTGATAATATTCTGCATTTGACAGGTGTTTGGTCATGGCAAAGCTAACGGTGAACCTACGTGGGCTCTCCTCCTGACGGCTTGCATCTGTGAGATTGGCATCCTCATCGCCTCCCTGGATGCAGTCGCTCCCATTCTGTCCATGTAAGTAACTCTCTCCAAAAAAAACACAGCACACCTCATTTGTTATGATTCCCAGAGAAACAAGAGCAATAAACTGCCTCTATTAGTATAATAAAACGTCTTCACTGTGTTCAAAAGACTCTTTTCTATGTTCTTCAGTAAATACTAAACTTATTTACAGGTATATAGCACAATACAATGCCATTAAAATGCGACTACATCCCCCCTTATTACCTTTGCAGATATGCATTACAAATGTACAGCTGTTTAAAATATGGACTTTGTCATGCTTTGGGGGTTTTTCTCAGTGGACTTCTTTTGTCTTTTTTATTTTTATTTTTTTTTTTGCGTCTGGCTGGTCTTTAATTTCAAACTGATCTGGACAGAGTGGTCTTATATAATTATTAACATGAAATCCAGAATAATTGAATTCATAAATATTCAACACCTTTAATATGACACATTTAAATTATCACTAATGTAGCCCATTGGTTTTTAATGCCTAGGTAGTTAAATGGAGATCACTTGTGTGAGGTAGAGAGGCTTCAATTAAGGGGTCAACATCTGGCATGAGCCATTAAGTCCCCACCATAACTACATGATTTAATAATCCACTGATGGCCTTTAATTCATCCAAGTATCTTCCAGCCTATCCTTAAGTATGCTTTGTTTAATTGTATTATTATTATAAAATATTATAAAAAAAATTATTATAAATTATTTAGAAAATTTATTTTCTTTCTAAATGATAATGAACAATTCATAAAAAATATATTTTTGTTAATATTATCGGAACACATTAATATAAAACATTATCTAAAAATATAATATAATTTTTTATATATTATTTATTCAAATATATTAGCATTTTGAAATATTATAGCATTTTGCCCAGCATTTTTTTAATTTTGAAAAATAATATCAAAAAATTGTCTTCAGAATATTTTATTTAATTATATTCTTATTATATTAAAATAAACATTTACTTTTAAATGGGAAACAAAAATAAAATTGTACTGTCATTTAATTCTACTGTGGAAATGCAAACTAATCTGTATTTAGTAACTATAATAAAAGTTGTCCATGTGTGTTTTTGGTTTGACATAGAATATTATATAAATATAAATAAGTACATACTGTATATACACATAAATAGTGGTTCATGACTGCAAAACAAAACATGAAAACTTTCAAAGGGGGCAGAATATCTCTTTATTGTTACATTCATGGACTTTCTGTTTCCCTATTTTTGGTCATGTCCCGTTTCTTGTTTGGTTAATTAATTAATCCCCACCTGTTCTCCATTCTACAGATTACCTCCCTTGTGTTTAAAACCCTGTCTGTTTAGTTCCCACTGGTCCGCGATTATCAATGCTACCTCTGTTAATGTTATTGATGTTCATTAAACTCCTCTTTTGATTTATTATCCTCCTCGTTCGTCTGATTCCCACGCCTGCATACACAGCCCGTAACGGAACCGCGGACCGAAAAGTGAATTTAGCGGCATTTTTCGTTCTTTTTTGTTTTGTATTATCCCTCACCTGGAATGGCTATCCCAGCAGTCCAACTCCTGTGCCTGGAGCAACTGGACCGTTCGCTGGAGGATCATACCAGGGACTTTATTGATCTGGCGTGCCTTACCAGCTTCCCAGACCACTCACTCTCTAATTTTTATCACATGGCCTGAGCGAGTGGTGTAAGACATGCCTGCCAGCGAACGGTCCCAAAGAGGATTTTGCCGCTTTTGTTGAGTGGGTGCTGGAGAATAATGGATTCCCATTCACCGTCGGCCCCGCTGAAGAGGATATCTCCAGCCCCACTCACGAACCAGAGACCAGCCATCCGCCAACAAGCTGGATGGAGCAACTGCCTGAGCCCACCACAGACGGAGAGCCTGAGCCCACCATGACGGAGCCGATTGTCGCTCCTAGGTGTCCCTAGTCCCTGATTGTCTGACTAGGTGTGTGAGCCGGCTACATCGTCCGTTCCAGAGGGAGTTTTAGTGGAAATCGGGGGGTTGGAGAGAATCCCTGCCCACACTCCGGCCACTGAGGGTGAGCTGCACCTGGTTTCTGTAAATTATATGGAGGAATTAATAGACATTTTTCAAATGGACCTTATAGACTGGTTTGTGGAAGTAATTCCTGAATCCCCTGTGTCTCCACTGGTTCTGCCCAGCCCTGAATCTCCTGTTTCTCCGCTGGTTCCGTCCAGCCCTGATCCTCCGGTGTTTCCTCCCAGCCTCCCTCTCTCACCTCCTCCTAGACCAGCCAGTTCCTCAACCTCCTCTCCTCTGGTGCCAGTCAGTCCCGCAGCTCACCCTAAGTCAGTGCCATCTGGGCGCTCCAGTCAGCCTTGGGACTTCCAGTCTCCAGCTCCGCCTTGGCGTAAGGATTGCTTGTCTCCGCCTCCAGCCTCCAAGCCCTGGACTCCACCTCGGTCCTTTGATGCAGCGGCTCCGCCTTGGCTCTTAGCTCCCTCGTCTCAACCGTGGCCCGGCATCCCACCAGCTCCACTGGGTTCCCTAGTCCCTCCAGCTCCACCTTTGTCAGTCGTCGACCATCTGCTGCCTTGGGACTCCATTCCTCTGGCTTCCCCTCGTCACTCCATCACTCCGGCTCTGTGAGGCTCCTCTTTCCCTCTGGTTCTGCCTCCTTCCTCAGTCACTCTGGCTCCGCAGCCGTCTTCCACAGCCCCGCCTCTGCCTTGGCTGCCTGAGCCTTTTGCTCCGCCTTGGCCCTCTGAATCCTCGGCTTAACCCTGGCTCTCCATCTGCTTGGCTCCAACCTGGGCTCCTGATCCACCGGCGCAGTCTCCGTTAGTCGGCCCCCTGGTGTCGTTGGCCCCTCTTCCACCATGGCTCCTCCCACCGTCAACTCCACCATGGGTCATCTTGGCTGGTCTCTGGTGGACCATCTGGCTTCTCCTGCTCCAGGATCCTCACTGGCTCCTCCCTCCTACTCCACCCTGGGTCCATGCTCCATACTTCCTCTCCTTTGCCTGCCCCTTGCCTACCTTACGCCCGCCTCCAGAACCCCCACCCTCCCTCTGCTGGAATTTCTCTTTCGATGCGAGGACACATCGATCCGGGAGGGGGCAACTGTTACGTTCATGGACTTTCTGGTTCCCTATTTTGGTCATGTCCCGTTTCTTGTTTGGTTAATTGATTAATCCTCACCTGTTCTCCATTCCCCAGATTACCTCCCTTGTATTTAAAACCCGGTCTTTTTAGTTCCTCCTGGTCCGCGATTATCAATGTTACCTCTGTTAATGTTATTGATGTTCATTAAACTCCTCTTTTGATTTATTATCATCCTTGTTCGTCTGATTCCCACGCCTGCATACACAGCCCATAACATTTATTACATACAAGATGAGTTTTTATCTGTTTTCCCCACAGGTTCTTCCTGATGTGCTACATGTTTGTTAATCTGGCCTGTGCGCTGCAGACACTCCTCAGGACCCCCAACTGGAGACCGCGCTTTAAATTCTACCACTGGTACAAACACACACACACCTGCTCCCTTCAGTTTGTGTCCCGGGCAGAACAGAAAGTGTGTTTGTTTACAAAAAATTTTAGTTTGAGGGGATGAAAATAACCTTTAACCTAAAATGAAGGCAAACAGATGTATCGCACCACATAAATGCATCCTTTGTCCACCGCTAAGATCATCTGTGGTGGTTATGATTATTAATGATTATTGATTATCACAACTGAACAAATGAGCATGAGATGGCCTGTGATGTCTCTACAGGGCTCTGTCACTCTTGGGCATGAGCTTGTGTCTTACCCTGATGTTCCTCTGCTCCTGGTACTACGCCATTGTTGCCATGGTTATCGCCAGCTGCATCTACAAGTACATTGAATTCTGCGGGTAAGCAAACCTAAATGAGCCTCAGGAAGAGACGACCGGAGAAAAAAGGGAAAACCTAATGAGTTTCACACTAACTAGATCAATCTCACTCTTGGCAGAAAAGCCATTATTGTCTGTACAGATATTCGTTTTTTGTTTTTTCATAAGGGTTTATTTAAAAGCCTGACAAATGCAGCGGAGTAATTATTCACTGTAAATGTATATACTGTAGTTTTAGATGATTATTAGCGGAAGATTGTTGATGAATGATTATCACTTATGTAAATCAAAATTTTAAAAAAAGTGATGAAGCCTAAATGGTCCCTCTTCCTGTCCTGAAATATAATCCTAGAAATGTGGTGAATTATTACAGTCATTTATTAAAATATTAAATGTTTAGGGCCAGTATGAATTTATTTATTTATTTATTTATTTATTTATTTATTTATTTTTATGCTCACCAAGGCTGTATTTAGTTAATCAAAAATACAGTAAAACACAAATAATGTGAAATATTATTACAATTCAAAAATAAGTGTTCTATTTCAATACTTTTTTATTTATTCCTGTGATATCAAAAGCAGCATCAGCTTTTCCAGCAGCATCATTTCATTCTTCTAAGTTATTACACAGTGGTGCTGCTTAATATTTTTGTGAAAACCATAATGCAGTTTTTAGGATCATCAAATTATTTTGTTAAACATTTGTAACATCTAAAAGTAATAAGAGAAGTCATGGCCTAGTGGTTAGAGAGTTTTACTCCTAACCTTAGGGTTGTGGGTTTGAGTCTCGGGCCTTCAATACCATGACTGAGGTGCCCTTGAACAAGGCACTGAACCCCCTACTCCCTGGGTGCTGCAGCATAAATGGCTGCCCACTGCTGTGTATGTGTGTGTGTGTGTGTGTGTACTTTGAATGGGTTAAATGCAGAGCAAGATTTCTGAGTATGGGTCACCACACTTGGCTGTATGTCACGTCCCAATTTTTTTTTTTCATAACTTGAGCATAGTTTGAACACATAAATCCACAGAAAGTTGAATTACCAAATGTGTATTTCTTCTCTGTAGGGCAGAGAAAGAGTGGGGCGATGGGATTCGTGGCATTTCTCTGAGTGCCGCCCGTTATGCTCTGATGAGGTTGGAGGAAGGTCCTCCTCACACTAAAAACTGGAGGTCAGTGACTGATCAGTAAAATGCCTCTTTACACAACAAACAAGCAGTAAAGTGTTACAAGCAGTGTATAGTCAAATGTAAAATTACATTCATGCAAAATATTGAGAATGTATTTACATTTAAAAATAATGTTATCAATCATCCAGGCCCCAGATTATGGTGCTCATGAGTCTGGATGCGGAGCAGAACATAGAGCAGCCTCGACTGCTGTCTCTGACCAGTCAGCTGAAAGCGGGCAAAGGCTTGACCATCGTGGGAGCGTGTGTGGAGGGCACCTACTTAAACAACCAACCACAGGCGCAGGAAGGAGACCAAGTACGCGCACACACACACACACACAGGATCAAATCTGAGCTCCTGAAGAAATGAGACACTAATAAGCCCCATCTCTCTCAGTCCCTAAGGAAGCTGATGGAGGTCGAGAAGGTGAAGGGATTCAGTCAGGTTGTGATCTCTTCTAACCTGCGGGACGCCACCTCACACCTGATCCAGGCTGGAGGTCTAGGCGGCCTCCGTCACAACACGGTTCTGGTCAGCTTCCCTAAGAACTGGAAACAGGCTGAGGAGCGCCACCGTTGCAGGAACTTCATTGGTGAGAGCACAGCCTCTTATATCTAGTCAGTGCTGTTTTCATGACTTTTGTTGCAGCGTAGCTTTACTGCTTGATAATCCTATGCTCACACAAACTATTGTAAACTGTCTTTTATGAGCAATTATAAAGACTGCACAGATATCTATATAGATGAATATGAACTTCATATTTGTCTATTACGAGGGCTGAACAGTTCATCAAAATAACATTGTTTTTGTTGATAGCCTATAAAGGAATGTAATTTGGTTGATTTAGTAATGCATGTTTTTATTATTAAACCAATAAATTTAGATGTAACCTTTTTTTTAGTGTACTGTGCTATTACACATGAGCATCTTATGATCCGCCAAATGCAAACTTTCCGCTCAAATTTTGGGCTGAGTGTATATCACTGTTATTCCTCCACAGAGGTTATTAGAGAGACCACTGCAGCTCACTTGGCCTTGCTGGTGCCGAAGAACATCTCTGCATATCCATCAAATGGAGAGCGCTTCACTGAAGGCCACATCGACGTGTGGTGGATTGTCCATGATGGAGGCATGCTCATGCTCCTTCCCTTCCTTCTGCGCCAGCACAAGGTACTGTTGATGGAGTGATTAGGTCAGTGTTGCAGCAAATGTTTTAATATTGATGGTAATTGTACTTTACTTGTGGACAAGAACCATACAACTCTGATCTAAACACTATATATGTCTCTTAGGTGCTGTATTTAACTGAGTAATTGAGGATTAATGCATTTAATGCCTATTATGTGTTCAATAATTTCATTTCAGTTCCGATGCCTTATATTACTTGCTGCTTAGTGAAGGCGCTCACTATTGAAACTGAGATCACATTCAGTTCATGTCTTAAAATGAAATGATTACTACACTGGATAATCATATTGTTTCAACTGTAGGTGTGGAGGAAGTGCAAGATCCGTATCTTCACTGTGGCTCAGATGGACGACAACAGCATTCAGATGAAGAAAGACCTGATGACGTTCCTCTATCATCTGCGATTCGATGCTGAAGTGGAGGTGGTTGAAATGGTGAGAAACCAGCACACACTGCCTTCACACACACACACACAAATACTGACAACCAATGTTTTAACCTGTTTGGTCATTTAATTCAAGCATGAAAGCGACATCTCGGCCTACACCTACGAAAAGACCCTGATGATGGAGCAGAGGTCACAGATCCTGAAGGAGATGCACCTGACCAAGAACGAGCGCGAAAGAGAGGTACTGTGGTGGGGGGGGGGGGGGCATACCTAAAAAAATACTACAGAGATCTGAGGAGAATAAAAATGGTTGCCCACATTATTCAGCTTCACATGTTCAACAATTTGGGGGGGGGGGGGGGTAAATGATGACAGAATTCTAATTTCTGGCTGAACTATTCCTTTAAGTGCGAACTGAATGTAATGTTTTTGGACACATAATTGCATGTTCTTTACAGTTAAAGGAAAATGTATTCTATTTTAAATGCATATTAAATGCAAATACCTGAATGTTCATGTGCTTTTTTTGACCTGCTTAAGTAGCACCTAATTAGATATTTTTCATAATTACTTCAAAATTGTCTTTGAAATATGGCGTACTGCTAAATGTATTGACTATCATTTATGGTAACTAAAATATGCTGTAATGTCATTTCTACTTTAAAATGTAAGCCATGCATTTCAATATATTTGTAACTATACATTTATAATAACGTTGCAATTTAGTACATTTAAAATATAATAACTTAAAATGTAATATTAAATGACTACAGTTAAAGTATACAAACTACAGTTAAAAGTATAATCAAGTACTTCATGTGCTTTATTATATAGTCAATATATTGAGAGCGCTTCTTTAAAGCATTAACTAGAATAATAAAACAACGATTCGAAATATTTTTTAAGTAATTTAACATTTGGTTATTACATTATTATATCTGAAATTAGATCAAGTGCAGTCAAAAGTCTGCGTAAGTGTGTTAATAAACAGTCATGAAAATGTACACTTAAGTAGCTTTTTATTTCATTACTATATTTTCTGTAAGTATACTTATATAATACTTTTTTACAGAGTCAGTGTAGGCTACAAGTGCACATTCAATACAATTGAGCTCACTTCTTTTACACAAGGTTTATTCTAATAAACATCAGTTATTTTTACAATGGTAAACTGAAGTTGTTAAAGTCACAAGTTCACCCAAAAATAAAACTGTCATCATGTTTATCCAAACCTGTGACTTTCTTTTGTTAGGAGATAAGGAAGAAAAGCTGCTTGGCCAATCAAGCTAGAGAACCGTAACTGTTCCATAAAGAGATCAACAGTATAAATCTGATCGTTTGAATCAGTCTAACAGCGCTGATGTTGTGTCTTCAGATTCAGAGCATCACAGACGTGTCCCGTGGCTCTATACGGCGAAAGAACCCTTCGAACCTGCACCCCCAGAGGAGTATCGCCGAGGAGTCTGTGGGAGGAAATGGTGAAGAGAAATCTGAGGAGGAGGTAGCTGCTGTCTCTCACTTTGTTCTGTGTGCTATTATCCATCAAGTGTGTGACTTTGTGCTTGTTTTCCATTTGAGCTAATCACGCCCTTCTTCCCTCTGGCCGATTAGATGATAGCACGGATCTATCAGCCATGAAGATAGCATCTCTTTATCGCTTTCTATTTTCGCCCTTCTCTCTCTTCCCTCAGTCATTATCTACTAGAAAACCATTCTCTTCTTGTTAACACCCTGGCACTGCGTCTCTCTCCCTCTTTCTATTTTTTCTTTATACGTCTGAGAAAAGTAGGTTACCGAAATAGGAACAATCTCACTTCTTTTTTTTTTATCACTCTCTACCCCTCTCACTCTTTTTACCTTTCTCTTAGTCTGTCCGTCTCTCCCGTCCTCGACAGGTTCAGCTCATTCAGGGAAAAAATGCCACCCC
This sequence comes from Carassius gibelio, assembly GCF_023724105.1. Lineage (NCBI taxonomy): Eukaryota > Metazoa > Chordata > Actinopteri > Cypriniformes > Cyprinidae > Carassius > Carassius gibelio. The sequence continues at coordinate 21,652,825 of NC_068403.1, read as the reverse complement.
CACCCCAACTAGCCCCACCTCCCCTAGCGCTCCCACACCAGCAGCCATGAGCCCCGGAGAGGAGGTGCAGATGACCTGGACGGACGATACGGAGAAGCCCAATAACCCAGCAGTGGCCAACCCTGAAAACATAAAGGATATGTTCAACATGAAACCGTGAGTCGAGAAAATGGTGGTCTGTCCTGAGTATGTATTGTATCAGGCGAATCCGCTTTTAATGAATCAAATAGAGAGTTAAGTTATTAAGGAAATGACAGTCAATCAACATATTATTCTGTTCACTGAATGTGAGGTGATGCCTTGAGACTGATTTTAACAACAAAACAAAAGGATAAGATATTTTGCTTATTATATATTTGACAATGGAACACCAGATCATTGTATTGACACTTTAATTTAACAAAACTTAATTGCAGCCGCACAGAGATGTGCAAGAGCTATTTTCAATGTCACATTTAGTTATTTCCACTGAGCATTGTTTAATGAGAAATAAACGTCAACCAGTTAGTTGGATGCATAACAAGCCTACAATAGTAGTAATTATTTTCATCATAAATGGTATACATTTCTAATCATTTAAATAGTTGTGAATTTGATAATTTATTTAAATTAAATATTTATCATATAAATAATTGTATTATATATTTATATGTAATTATTATTTTATATTTATTTTATTATAATAAAAGTATGTAAAAACATATACATTATGTAAAAAAGTAATGTAATTGCAGAGCAATTTTTTTTTCTGGCATATTAGCAGCAAACATCAGTAATGTAAGTTAAACCCTACTCTGAATCAGAAACACTTCATTAGATTTATTGTAGCACTTGCAATAATTTCAGTTGCTCAGCTCACTTAGCTTAGCTCATCGTTTTTGACACCTGACAAAAAAAAAATAATAATAAATTAGCGAGACATGACACAAAAGCTAAAGATACTTGTCAAGTGTGTATAAAAACCATCCAGCCTACTAATAGTCTTAACTTGATCAATAATCTGCTGAGAAATATTGCTGTCCATACTTTTGGTGCATCCCTACATTTGGTTAAAGTCGAATTTGTACTGTGTTACTGTATTTGTGGTGTTCTCTGTTCACTGTTCTTTTCTTTCGCTTATGCCTAAGGGAATGGGAGAACCTGTGAGTACACTTTTAAGATAACACTTATGCTACTTCATTTGATTCCTTCTAATTATTTTAAAAGATGGCGCACTTAATTATCACATATAAATGTGCGTATCACATCTTTTAAATATGTAGTCATATAAAGAAATCTCATACTAACAAAAAAGCCTTTGCAATATTGTTTCTTTCAGGAACCAGTCCAACGTCCGACGCATGCACCACGCACAGAAACTCAACGAGGTCATTGTGAAGAAGTCACAAGAAGCTAAACTAGTCCTGCTAAACATGCCTGGACCACCTAAGAACCGCACTGGAGAAGAGAACTGTATCCTTTTGTCCTTTATCTAAATATAAGTGACTTCAGACTTGTTTACAGTGAAGTTGCTTTGTGCCGTTATGTAAATGTGAAAGTTTGCTTCTTAACTTCGTTCACACAGACATGGAGTTCCTCGAGGTCTTGACTGAAGGTCTCAACAGGGTCCTCCTCGTGCGTGGAGGTGGACGTGAGGTCATCACCATCTACTCTTGAGGGGCTCAGCTCAACCACCAAATATTCCTCCCTCCTACCTAACAGCATAGACGGAACGTCCCAGTGACCCCCAACCTACACCATGAGCAATAACGCCCCCAGCACATATCAGATGACTTTGCACTACATAGTCTAAAAAGACACCAGCTTAGTAGATGTCACTTCTTCCACATGATTACGTTCTATCCCTCTATCTCTCAATCTTCCTCTTATTGACTCAGTTCTCATCTCGTAAACTCAACAGCTTATGTCACGCACAGATCAGTAAATGATTGATTTGGTCTTTTCTGACTCATTTCCGAAAGCCCATGTTCTCCAGTGGCACCTGACCAAAAACTCTGATCCAACTTCTCTTTATTTAATATTATATATCATAACAACAAATTGAAGGGACAGTCACACTGGATTTTAAACGTGCAAAACAACTGTATTTTTGGTGGGCACTTCAAAACAGTCCATTTTAAAAGTCAAAATATGGCATTTGTTCGGATTCATCCTGCTTTCTTTAAAAGTTCGTTTTTATCTAAACTTGTATTACACTGTCTTTCAAAAGTTCAGGGTTAGTAAGATTTTTTTTAATGTTTTTGAACCAAGTCTGTGTTTATTAGATTTTTTTTTTTTATTTTATTCAAAAGTCCAGAGTAAATCTCTCCAGAGTGGTAGCGTATATAGAACAAGATAGAAAAAATCCCTAAACTGAGAGTTTCCTCAACATCGATGTGATATTTAAATCCTCTATCGGTCAAACGTTTTATAGATATTCGAACAGGCAGCTCAAAGTCCACCAGATTCTTTTTCTTCTGTGGTTGTTTGCATGTGAAACTATGGAGGTGAATGAAACTCAAAATCTAGTGTGACCTTCTCTTTATGCTTTATATTTAGTTCCTAAACACTCTCTTCATCGTTTCATTACTTGTCATAGGGTAAATAGAGTGGAATCTTTCTTTCTTGAAAACAAGTCTTCCAGTGTACCACGTAAATGTCTGAGGTGTGTTTTTACACCAAGGACAGAACTGACCAGGGTTTAACGTGAGCCAGGTATAAGCACTTCTGGATCAATGACTATCAGCTTTGCCCTTAAACCATCTGCATGTCCTCTGACTACATCAGCCTTTTAAGAGTCATATATACTGTACAATATGAGAGGGCTGGACCATGTGTGTGTGTGTGTGTGTGTGTGTTTGTACATGAGTAGATTCAAAGTGGTTTTATAATATTACAAGAGGGTTTGAAGGCTGTGTTCCTTTCACAGATACGTTCACTTAAAATATAATCGGCAGACATGAATTATATTGCTCGGTTACACACGTGTACTGCTGAATAATGGAAAACCCATATACAGCTCAAATATTCCATGAAGATATAATCCTGAATAATCCCATTTAATAACAGAATCACATATATATTAAGGCAATGTAAATAGAAAAGAATTAGTATTTATATTTCAAACATTTATATACAAAGAAAATTATTTATTCATCCAGCAATTTCTGATTGATTGTAAACATGGAAAAACATGGTACTTCCATCTCTTGCCAAATCACTAATTATAAACCGTGCCATATGAGAATTTTAATAAAAAGCGAACAAAATAAAACATTTTCGCAGTTTCATATACAAGAAATGGATAGTGCTGGGCCACGACATTAAAACATATCATGCGTCTGATATTACCAGTTACTTTCTAAAGCAGATGCAGTTTTATCATCCTTTTTCACCAAATCAAAAGCATATTTTAACTGCATAGTATTTTAAACCCATATCTAATGTTTGTCATGAATGTTGGAAATTTTCATTTATTTTTACATTTGTAAAGACAACACTAATTTGCTACATTTAAGCAGCATCTGTGAGCGACTGATGCGGACTGTTCAATTCACGAGCACGAGCATATTATTTAGTTCATGTGTGCTAGAAATAGAAGATATCAAAAGACATTTATCTAAAGAACTATTTTATTTTTTTGTAAAATTGCATCAAAGAAAAAAGGAATATATTAGATTACTGAATAGACTAGTATATTATCGTCTTGTGTAACTGTGACACTTTAAAAAGGAAAATAACTAACTGTATGTTTTAAAATTTTAAATCAAACTGTGCTGAGGTTGCTGCTACCGTCCTTAAAATGTAAATAGATTGCACTCCCCCGAAACATAAGATTGAAAACAAAAGAAAAAATAAATGCGATATGTATAGTTTTTGCATTTAAGTCAAAAGTGTATTACATTCAGACTTACAAGTAATTTTTCACATGATGTTTTACAGGGTTTTGGGTACTACAACTCAGAGACAGGAAGTACTTTATTGGCAAAATGTCTCAGATAGGTTGTCAAAATGCCACCAACAGTCTAACTATTCAAGCATACCTCATACATTATCATGTCAAAGTTCACACTTGTAGTAGAAAGATATTGTGTAAAGATTGTGGTGTGTAAGTTCATAAGTGATATTTAACTAAATTGTTGTTTGCAAAAAGAATTTGAATTCTAGCTAAGTACATTTTCTTTATCAGTATTCTAGTTATGCTCAGAAAAAAACTGAGCTTTTTTTTTTATCGAAAACAGGAATTGCAAAGTGCTACCTGTCATAATTCTACCAAGTCTATTGCTTATGTTTCTAGCTTAAATAATAATCTTATCTAAAGGAACTTTTGCTTTGCTGTACGTTGGAATTTACAACACACAAGATGAGTTTGGCTTGTTTTGAGTCCTATGCAATTACAGTTTAGTTATTCGAGGGTCTAAAACTACTTTCTACTGAATTGTTTATAGTGGTACTAGTAAGTATTATAGATTGAAATCAGAGCTTCCGTATCTGCCAGGGTGACTTGCAGTTTGATGAGAACTTTCCACATTATTTAAAGTCATGCAAAGGGAAACATGCTGGGAAAATGTCACGATTAAGCCATATTGGCTGCATGCTGTTGGATACAGAGGTTTCACTCTGCGACTGATGATGTCCCATTCATCATGAAGTATAGAATATCTGGAATTGAATTCATATTGATGCAAAGGGCTTTACAATATAATTTTATCAGATTCGTCTTATCCTTTTCCAAGGCTTAAGGCATAAACAAGTGTCATAAACCTTTTGTTGTAAAGTATGTAATTCCTTATCTTCCCTTGAAGGGGCAGTAAACTCTAAAGCCACCCCAAATTGGCCAAAGCGTAACTAGAAATAAGCACTGTGAAAATTCAAAGTTAGTTTTTTCTCACATATCCACATTCTTTATTTCATGCCCTTGCTATGGAGCACTGTTGTGGGAAACTGAAATAAACATCTTTAGAATTTGTATAGATTAACCATAATGCTTTTTATGCAACGCTGACTTGTAAGAATGCAAGTGGACTGACAGGGCTTATAAAATAACCAGCGAACTGAATTTGAAATCGCAGGTGTTTCAGAAGGTGCTAATGATATTTGTAAGTGACTGCTGATGTGGCGTGTATGAAAACGTTCAAGTGCAATATTAAGAACGCTGACTTGTATAGAATGAGCTATTTAGCCAGACTTGAAGTTAATGGAGGGAATAAGAAGTCCCCACAGCTGATTTATCATGCTGTATTGGGATATACACCCTTAAACATAAAGGTATTGGCATCAGTGGTTCCGTGAAGAACCTTTAAAGGAATTATTTGATGAAAATTTAATGACAAACCCTCAAGTTGTCAAAGAGTTTGTTTTGTGTTCAGAACAGATTTGGAGAAATTTAGCATTACATCACTTGCTCACCAATGCGTGTTCTGCAGTGAATGGGTGCCGTCAGAATGAGAGTCCAAACAGCTGATAAAAACATCACCATAATTCAGAAGTAATCCACACAACTCCACTCCATCAATAACATTTTCTATTTGCCAGTTTATCTCTTTTATCAAAAACTGTTTTGAATTGTTTGTACTGCTTGTAAACTCTGCTTGATCTGTGCATATACTTTTCTCCTAATTCACACAAGATGATCTTCTCACTAAAGAAAGCAATTTTGCAGATTAAGGTCTCATATTTTAGCCTCAAACAACAGTTTAAAGGTGAAAACAATAGATGGTTGTGATTTTTTTATCAGCTGTTTGGATTCTCATTCTGACGGCACCCATTCACTGCAGACGCTAAATTTCTCCAAATCTGTCCTGATGAGGAAATAAACTCATCTACATCTCTGATAGCCTGAGTGTTAGTAAATATTCAGCAATTTCTGGAAAAAGGTTATTCATATAATTAGATATTTTCCACACTAATAAAAATAAATTAAAAAACTATATTTTGAAAGACATTTAGTTTGAGGAACCTAAAATTGAATTGCTATGAAAACTCACTTTTGGAACCTTTATTTTTAAGAGTGATCAAATAGAAGGGGGTTTAACAGTTACTTTAGATTCGTTCAGTGCTCCTGATACATCTTTCAGTGGGTTGGTTCACCAGGCCTCACCTCAGTCATCCTTTCAAATTTGAAGCATTTATTCAGATTTTCTAATGGCAAAGTGCATTTTCAGATAATTCTGAGTTCTGAAATGTTCCAGCAGTGTGTGCAAGAGCGTTTCTACACATGGAGGGTAATTCGACACTTTTTGTATGGTAGTCAGTGTAGATCCAAAGACAGTGATTTGATTGGTGATGTGTTTTATGTTTCCTGCTTCGGTTCTCATGAGGATTCAAAGTGGCGTGTGTTTGTGAGCATGACTGTAACAGGGAAAGAGGTGGCGTGTTTCTGTTTCTTTATGTATATGACTATGTGACATATCACTCTGTTGGAAAAAGAGAGGTTAAACTGTGGCAGTTACTTTTTGTAAATATATGACACATTATAGTTATCTTTGCCTAGCTGTTTAATTTGTGTGTTCATGCAAGTTTAATATTTTAAAATAAATAGAATATTGTGTCTTAATTGTGTTGTATGAAAATATATTTAAACTAGATATCTTAAATTATTGTTTTATCTTGTCAAAAGCTTCTATGTTCTACGAATAATGGTTTCACTGGACCATTTTATAGACTTGTCTGCACAAAATGCAATAAAGTTCAAGTCATTTATTACAACTATTTTTGTGTTTTCATTTGTAAGCGAAAGCCGTGACGTTTGTTGTAATACATAGTAAAACATGAAGTTTTTGCATAGTCATGGTGAGAACTGTTTTATTTGTATTTAAATGTTTCATTCAGAATTCCATCTAAGTATATTTAGTCTTAAGTAAAAAAAAAAAAAATTGCAGTAACACTTTATTTTAGGGTCACTTAACTAGTTGCTAGAACATAATCCATTTATTAGTACTTATTAAGCACATATTAATGCCTTATTCTACATCCCTAATCCTACCCAATACCTAAACTTAACAACTACCTTAACAATTAATAAGCAGCAAATTGGGAAAGTACTGAGGGAAAAGTCATAGTTTTCCCTGTTCTAAAGTGTTACCAAAAATGCTATTTACATTTGAATGCAAATAGTGATGGGTGCAATTAACACAAAATACAAATACAAGTATTATGCTGTTTGTGTTGAACGCAAAATATCTAATCCATGTTGGGTTGAGATGGTGAAAATAGCCTTTGCCAACAGGGTTGGCTATTTACACTCAGTGTAAACATGTAACGGGTGAATTCAAAGAGTTAATATGTTTAAACAAATGTACCTGTAATGTGCTTGTTCAGGTGACTTTTATGATATGCAGTTAAGACAAATACGAAAGTTGAGATAAAAGATTTTAGTACATGCATAGTCTCACCTGTTTTTTACCTTACAGTATGTCTATAATAAAGCATACTGTGTTCAGTTTTATCATTTTCATACTGTTTGCCATCCTTTAGTTATTGTCAGGGTGTTCCTATAGCTCAAACACTAAAGCATAGTGTTAGCCAAGGTCAGGGGAATGCATATTGATTAAAAATAATAATCAGAAGAGATAAGTTCAATTTGTAGTCGGAAATACCATTAGAAAACTAATGCAGCAACCTGTTTTCTGTAAGAGAACGCAGAACCTTCTTAAATTACATTTTTTTACTTATAAAAGTATAAAAATTGCATGTACAATGTGAATAACTGTTGAAATGCATCATAACAGTCTGTGAAAAGAGTATAGACAACATAGACCAAAGTGTTTAGAACAATGTGTTCAATAAACAGAGTCTCAAGGACTTTTACACAGAATATAATCTACTCTTCAGGCTAATAGAGTTGCTATTTGTTCTGATAGGTCAGCACAAACTTCCACACAACAGTTCATAGTGTCTGTCTGTCTTTCTGTCTTTCTGTTGTTGAGTCTGTAGATCTGTTGGTCTGTCTATCTGCTCCAGTAAAAAATAAATATACTAGTATGTGTTTTAAATTAATTTAATTCATGCTAAGTATACTACAAATACATTTTATATATTTATGTAAAAACATCCTGCAATTGTACTTTTAGCATACTAAACTGGTGTACTTCAAGTCTGCTAAATTGGAACAACTATTTTGTATTTAATGCACTTTAATTATGAAGAAGTATGGCTGTATGGCATTTTATGCTTAATGTTAAGAAATGTGCATTGTGCACAAGTAGTAGTACAATAAAGTTTAACAATGTAAAAAAAAAAAAAAAAAAAAAAACTTTTTTTTTTATTGGCCTACTTGAATTTATCCAATTGAATTCACACTAATTGAGTTTGGCCAATTGACAAAAATTAGATGTGATTAGTCAATGGAACAATTTGAGTTGGAGAGGTCTGACTTTTTTCTTACAGTGTATCATTTTTATATCAATAAATCTTGAGTGGTATGTCAGCAAATATTTTAATAGATTTAAAATACACTTTAAAATATATAACTTTATCTATCTGTCCATCTAGATCAGCCAACAGTTAACATGCAGTATATGATCATATTGCTGAAAGCTTCTACAGTATTTTCCTTAAAGCTCAACAAGATTTAAAACACTTATAAACTGATTGGATTTTCCTTTTATTCTCATGAATTCATCAACATTAACATCTCTCAAAAGAAATCTCACTAGCTATCTAAAAGATTCACTTTTGCTTATTTAAATGCAAATGAGCAGATCGTTTTGTACTGTGCTATCAGTGAACTCCTGTTGAAAGTGCATTGCTATGAACTCAGCTGTGAGCTTCTATCATGACTGTAACTGATTGTGACATTGATCTTTGCAATAAACATGTTAATGAGTTCCTTTATGCCTTCTATCTTCCTTTCTATCACTCTTTTGTGATATCTTTGTGATATTGTGAGTCTATACATTACCCTTTCTTGAAGTTGAAAAACTGCTGAGTAATTTAAAATCCTGGGAATGGTTATTACTGAGGACAAAGTGCAGTTGGCTTCCCCTTCGCCTAAAGCAGCATGTGGGTGATGTTACTTCATGGTTTAGCCAATGGCCAGCATTCTGCTTATCAAACTACAGTAGATAAAATAAATAAGTGTCACAGGAAGAGAAAGCGAGGCAGGGCTGCTGGCAGTGTGCTCAGTTACAGTCAAAATGAAGAATAAATCGACCAATCTTCGTGTGCGGCTCCCTGCGCTAATTTTTGCATTGGAGGTCATGATTGTGGTTCTCTATGCATTCTTTGTGACATATGAAGATGATGCTAATGCATTTCTACAGAACAACCAGACAAGGCCAATGGAGAACTCTTTGTATCAGAACTATCCATTTTTTGCTGACATTCAGGTGATGATATTTCTCGGATTCGGCTGCCTTCTGGCCTTTTTCCAGCACTACGGTTTTGGTGGAATGGTGTTTAATTTCCTTATCGCCACGTTTACCATTCAGTGGGCCATTCTGGTGCAGGGCTTCTTTCAGTTTTACTACGATGGGAAGATTCATCTTGGTGTGTTGAATCTGATCAATGCTGAGTTTGCCTGTGCTGTTGTGCTCATCTCTTTTGGAGCAGTGATGGGAAAGACGAGCCCTGTGCAACTCCTGGTAAGTATATTATTTTTGCAGCAGGTGGCTTGAAATGAGATATTGAATCTACAAAAGATGTTTCGCCTTATTTTCCATTGTCAAATGATTGCAGCACTGAAAAGGTACAGTGAAAAGATGTGTTGAACATTAACAACAATCTGTTATCTATATTATTTCACAAAAAGTAAGAGATAACACCTTCACCTGTTATATTGTATGTGTGAGATGAGGATCTGCCATGCACCATTGTTATTAATTGAATGTTAATTGTAAGTGTATTTTCAAATAGATCAAAATGAATTTATGGTAAATTAAAATATACTATATATTTATTGTATACTGTATAATGAGCCTTTTATTTCATTGATATATAATTTGCTTAAAAATATACACTTTCAAGATGTGAAGTGCAATTTAAGAGCACATTTAATACAATTAAGTGCAAATTTTCACAAGGGTAAGTAAACAGTGTGATACTCTAATGCCAAATTGACACAGCAAAGTCTTCTATTTAATGCTTCTCAGAGGTTTCTTGAATGCAATTTGTACTGCATACTAGGGGCTGATGTGCATCAGAGCAGGAATAATTTAGTCTCACTTTTAGCAGGGTTTTTCCTGGGTCAAAATTGGTCTTCGGTGGTGGCTGACCGACATGGTCATCCACACTTAGCAAAGAGTACCCTAGTACATGATCCCAATACTGACAATAAATGTTACTTTGAAATAAATACAAAGAAACAGATTGTGATTTTTTTTTCTTATCCTATTTATTAGTTAAAAAATGATCACTGCCATCCTTTCTTGCCCTTTTTGCAAAAAAAGCTGTGATTTTTCCATGGCTTTCATAGTTTAGAAAGATAAAATCCTTTTTTGATAGACCTGATAATAATTTTAGTATAATCATATCAATTAAAAAGTAGCATTAAAAACATAGCATTAAAAGGTGTAATAGTGTAGTGTAGTGTAGTTTTTACCATATAAAATGTAAGAAAATTATCAGCTAGCTAGGAACAGCTTGCTTTGTGCTTTGTTCTAGTTTATGCTGCATTATGTCTTTACACAGAATTTTGAACAGACACAGAGCAGCCTTGTCTTAGCTGATTAAAAAATGTCCTAATACCATAAAAAGAAAAAAAAATGTTGGCCAAAATAATGTATTTTAATTACACTACACTACTTATTCTATTTCAATGAGATTTTTCACTATAGAATGAAGCTTGGCACGGTATGGTCTCAGATTGCATTCTCCACAGTCAATAGAAGCAGTGCAGCCTTTGAATTTGGTTAAATGATGCATCCTAAGAAACTAAATATTTATTGTGTATTGTGCAGGTCATGGCCTTGCTGGAGATCCCTGTGTTTGGTGTCACAGAATGGGCTGTGGTGAAATACCTAAAGATCAACGATGCCGGGGGCTCGATCCTCATCCACATTTTTGCCTGCTACTTCGGACTGGGTGTCACCTTTGTCCTCTACAGGCCCAGCCTAAATGAGGGACACCCAAAAGAGTCGACAAGTTACCAGTCGGATCTGCTCTCAGTAATGGGAACCCTGTTCCTCTGGGTGTTCTGGCCCTCTTTCAACTCAGCGCTGACCTTGAAGGGTGACGACCAGCACAGAGCCATTCTCCACACATTCATAGGTCTCAGTGCCTCCACAATCACCGCCTTCGCCCTGTCCAGCATGCTCAGCAAGAATGGCAAGATCAGCATGGCCGATGTGCAGAACGTAACACTGGCTGGTGGTGTAACGGTCGGTGCTTCAGTGGACATGATGATTTCGCCGGCTGCTGCTTATGTGCTGGGCATCCTGGGATGCATCGCATGCATGCTGGGGTATAAATACTTGAGCCCGTTCTTAGCACACAGGCTGCGGATACAGGATCAGTGCGGCATTCACAACCTGCACGGCCTGACAGGACTCATTTCCAGCCTAGCAGGAATCTGTGCCATCCTGTTGGCGACCGAGGAAACATACGGCCCCAGTCTCTATCAAACCTTCTCTCATCGGGCCCCTCCACAGGGAGACCCTCTGCTAGTGGAGTTGCAGGAATTGATCCCAGATCTGGAAGCGGGTTTGGGTCGGACCGCACGGGAACAAGCCCTCTTTCAGGTAGCTGCCGTGTTTGGGACTATTGCGGTGGCAGCAGTCGGGGGTTTGCTGACTGGTGTGGTACTCAAGTTACCGTATCTGGCTTCCCCCAGCGACGAGAAATGCTTTGACGATGAGCTCTTCTTTAATGTTCCACCAGATTACAAAAGCGTAAATGGTCCACAGGACGTATGGTCCTGTGTTCACAGAGACACAAACAAAACTGATGCTGACTGAAGAATGAAAAGGACTATGTGTTAGTAAAGAGGAATAAATGTCAATGTAGGACTGCTGTGAACTTCAGAACTGAGTACTGTGTAACTTGCTAAATCTTAACTATTTACCCCCCCAAAAACTGTTTATTTTAATATTTGATGGGATGAGGTTTGTATACTGTGTATCAAAATACAAAAAGTGTATGATTTTGATCAAATTTTGTATTTGTATAATATTTTATATAATCCATTTTCATTGATATAAAAAACAAGTATGCTGCACATTAGCATACTTTTTAAAAGAGTAATTATTATTGGAAATAATATATGTAAGTGCGAGCTGAACATAATGTTTGCAATTTTATTCAAATGTATTATAGTTTAAATTGTTTAATGTAGTTAGTTGAACGTTTTGACTCTTTATATGTAGATTCATGATTACTTCCGTTGAAATGTGACTAAATGTGTATTGCCAAATGTACTGACAAGAATTTGTGTTTAGGAAAATATATTTTAATGTAATTTCTATTGAAACTTGTAACTCATAGACATAATTGTAATGATAATGTTGCAATTTTGTAGATTTAAAATATATAACATTTAAATGTAATATCAAATAGTACATTTGAAATCATAACCCAGCACTTTACATGCATTTTAGTTTGTTAGTAAACACATCCAAATAAGTGTACCTCTTTAAAAAGTGACAAAAGATTAACAAAACAATTATATAAAATGTGCTTTAAGGTAAACCGATGAATTTCACATTATTACAAAGTGCGCTTATTGAAAGTGACTTCAGTGTGTTAAGAAACAGTCATGAAAGTGTCTCTCTTTAAGTGCACTTAAGTGGTATTTTATTTCAGTATATTATTTTATCTTCAATTAACTTTTTTTGTTTAAAACACTTTAAAATTTGAAGTAAACTATAATTCAATACAAATGGGTGCACTTATTTTTCACAAGGTTACAAATGGATGATAAATGATATGAGTATTGTCAGCACAGCCAGACTGACAGAGTAATAGCGGACACCTCCCTCTCTAAACAAAAGATAAAACGGGCTAAAGTTGAATCGTTTACAGTTAAAAAACTGTGAAATGTGAACTACAGTTCATTTACAGATGATGAAAGCTATCTTATGAAAAGTTATAAATTAACAGGTGGACAGGAGGACTGTATTTATTGGGGTCATGTCTATACACGTCTGTTAGACAGATAGGCCTAGATATGTACATATCTAAAAGCATATATATATATATATATATATATATATATATATATATATATATATATATATATATATATAGGCTATAAATGCATCCCAGTTAAATAATGTGACAGTCTTTTGTAATGTAAGGCTATTACTCAAAGTTTGAATGCTGATTGATGACACTTACAAAATACATTACATGGAATTAATTTGTTCAAAACAAAACAAGAAGTTGGAACCGATAGCATTGTTTGCACTACAGACATCCCGAGCTTGAGTCCTGTTTATTCACAGTCCATGATCTTTGAGTCAAGGACCTTTTCCGATCCCACCCCCCATCTCTTTCCCACCCCAAAACCTCAAACAACCTGCAGGTAACATATATATATATATATATATAGACACATAAACTATATCTATTACATTTCTGAACCACTGTACTATTTTCAGTCAGAAATATCATAAATAATTACAAGTAACTAAACAACAAGTGCCATATTGAATTAAAAGTGAAAAAGATGCTAACCCTTAAACAGGTAGCGAGTAACGTTACAAGACTTTATCTTGGCTGTGAGGTCTGGAAAATTGAAGCTATAATTATCAAATAAAAATATTTTTCATCTTTAAACCATGTATGCACATTATTTAAAGATTTGGGTGTCTATCTGGTCAATATATTTTAATAAAAAATGATTATTCAGAATAATAGCCCTAAATTTTGCATTGGACAATTATTTTAGACTACTGTAAAGTTGTGTGAAGAACTGAAGTTAGAATGAAAAGCAAACTATACCCTACAATAATATCAACAATTCAAACATTAATATTATGCGGTTGAATTAACTTATTTGAGTTAAAATACATATATAAACATTAATCTCAACATAAATATAAATAATATTAGATGTATTTATTAATTTACATAAATAATAATTCATAAGTGTATAGATTACATTTAATATTCATGTAAATCTAATTTTTATTCAAGCCTTTCTAGATCTAATCTTTATAATCTTTTGATGGCTCCGCCCTTGTTTACAAAGCGCCAAGCTAGATTCTGCAATTTAAGAGTATTATTTTAGGAAGAAGAAAAAAAGCATTGCAAATTCTGCAAGAATAACCACGCAGGAAGAACAGAAACTCAAATTTCTCCTTTCCTCGACTTTTATCTAACGTGTATTATGAAACCACAGGAAACCCCGCCCCTCACAGCGTCCATTTTGGGTAAAGCAGGAAGTTGTCTTGTGAGGCAAACCTAATGACAAACTGAACTGAGCTTATTAAATATCCACAGATTCAAACATCGGTATTTGTTTTTCTTGAATGATTATTCGCTGTATGTTTTGCTCGTCTATAGGCGGATCGGACCGTGTGCTTCGAAGCTGTGTTGACTGTCAGACTTCACGCGCGCGTCGAAGAGCTCGCGACGGTAAGCGGAGTGCTCAATAAAACCAGGTAATTTTGTAAACAAGCAGCTTTTGGTCTAATTAGGATTCGGGCTCAGAATTAAATGGAAATATAACATGCATTACGTTATTCTGTAACAAATGGATACGAGCGTGGCGTCTACATTAGCTTCTTATGTAACATTAATGATGTTGTTGTCTGGAGAGCGTTTAACGTTACTGCACAGCTCGACTGGAAGATGGTGTTTTTTTGTTTGCCCTGTCAATGAAACGAGTGCTTAAACGGAACCATAAACTATAACTCATGAGGTTGGCTGTGTTTGTAAAGTCTATGTTGCTTTTTTCATATTCAGCAGGTCAGAATGGCGGATGACTTCGACGTTGAGGCCATGCTGGAAGCTCCTTATAAGAAGGTGGGTTGACGACCGGAAGTTGACGAGTGTTTTTTTTTTGTTTTTTGTTTTTTTGTAGGCGTTTAAAGATTAGTTCAACAAAAATATGTCATAGTTTATTCACCTATATGCATTTCCAACCTGTATGGATAAATATCATTCTAGTGATGAGCACAAAGGGAGAAATTTTGAAAATTGCTTCTATCCATCATTCTTAGTCATGAAGGAGGACTTTATCCTTTAATTGTAAACAACAACAACAAAAATCCAAAATCACCATAAAAATAGTATATATGAGTACAGTAGTCTTGTTTCAGAACCAAAAATCTAATAAGTTTATTTTTTCCACAGGATAACTTGCCTATACATTTAAAACAATTCAGAGTTTCTCCTTTTACCGTTCAGTAGAATGAAGTTTTGGGACAACATGGGTGGATAAACAATAATAGATTTTTTATTTGTGTGTGAATTGAACTCGTGTTGTCTTATGGCTACTTAGAAACCCTGCTTTTATTGTCTGTGCCTGACTAAAGTGTAAGACTGTGTAATGTGTTTGAGAGACAGTGTGATATCCTGAATTACAAATAAATGCCCATCTATCTCTTTTTATAGACTTGCCTAATGATATCTCACCTCTACTCCCCTGAATACATCTTTGATTCCAGTGTGAACTGTGAAAAAAAGTAAGGTAGTAATTGCGCAATGTATTAATGTACTTTGATCCAAAATACAAATAGACCGCCACCATACACCTTTAAATCAATTTGGTTTCATAACGGTGAATGAATGCCAATAGATGAAACATAATGTGACATGGAGCAGAGACAGTATTCAGGTTTCAGCCATGTCACCCAAAATCTGTTAAAGATGAATCCGATGCAGTGGACGAAAAATAAAAGCTGCTGTTCAAAATTCTGGGGTTGGTAAGATTGCTCACCAAGACTGAATTTGATTAGCTTGTAAAATCAGTAATATCGTGATTTGTGAAATATCTTCATATTTTAAATAAAATGTTTTCTATTTTAATAGAATTAAAACATTTTAAGCATCATTACTCCAGTCTCCAGTGTCACATGATCCTTCAGAAATCATTCTTATATTCTGATTTGCTGTTCAAGAAACAGTTCTTATTATTATTATTAGTGTTTTCTGTATTCTTTAATAAATATAATGGTCACAAGAACAGTATTATTTGAAAACTAATTACTTTAGTAACATTGTCTTAACTCATTTTTGATGAGTTTAATACATCCTTTCTGAATTAAAGTATGAATTTCTTTAAAATAAACATCTGTCCGCAAACTTTTGAATGGTGGTGTTCATACAATACACCATAGGCATGCATTATAAATGGATAAAATCAACCCCTGCCAAACGTAAAAATAAAAAACAACTCAAAAATTCTACATATTATCGAAGTAACATTTATTGCAAATTGCATTTTAAATGGTATAACCTTCTCATTGGACCTGGAGTCAAGAATTGAAACCCTGAAGCCCTGGACTGTACTTGATCTGCACTGAAGGTCATTTTTGGTGTTCAAACCTGAAAAGAGCAGAATTGTCTTTTTAAATGAATTTTAAATATGAATACTGTCTCTCTACCCAATGTTTTGATGGTCTCTAAAACCGTTGACATTGGCATTTGGTTTGTGCATGTATTTAGTAATATCTCTTTATCGTAAAACTGTTTGCTATTTAAAAATGCATTACCCAATAATATTTTTTTAATCAGTAAAGGTAGATATAAATAGAATTTGTATCTGTTTTTTTGTAATAGTTGTCATAGTTGTGAAAATGAGACAAATGCGGGAAAAAAAGCCCTGAAAATCTTTTGATGAGGTTTTAAGTTGTGTTTTTTTGGCTGACTTTGATGCGGTGTCTTTTGGGAGGCGATATGACTAAGCCGTGTAAATCCCTGTCTGCTTCAGGACAAGCTGTGAGACAGAGATGGCATCGAGCTCTCACAGTCCAACAACGCAAACTGGGGAAGATCACACGGACTGACAGCCTTCACTCAGGAATGCCCTTTAGTAGCTCTATAGTATGACAACAACAAGACTTATGCTAAAGATAGCAGGGTACCTATACTACCTTAAAAACACATGGCCTAGCATGTCAAGATCTTGAATTTACACAAAATAAGGCCCCCCTCACATTGGATTATTTACAACAGACCATTAGATTATATTCAATTTGTACACGCTTTTATCCAAAGTGACAAAACGAGGAAAAACATAAGCAATTTATCATAAAGGAGCCAACAATAGTAGCATTTCTGTCTTTTCTCTTATCCCCCTGCCCTCTTAATTTCCAATGTTTCCTCTCCATCCTCATGTTTTTCTTTTATCAATCCTGTTCAGGGTGAAAGCAAGTCCTCTAGCGCCGATGGTCGTAATGAGGAACGCAGCAAAAAGTAAGCACAAACCTGTGTTTTTGTTATCCTGCTTTTCAGGTTAATTAATTACACATGTTGGTAGTGAAGGAATTTGTGGGGGGTTTTTCCATGTAGGAAAAGACGCAGCGGTAGTCGTAGTCCGAGTCCGGGTCATCGGAGGAGTAGAAGTGGGGGCCGCAAGAAGAGCCGCGAGCAACGCAGGAGCCGGAGCCGCGAGCGGAAACGTTCACGGAGCAGAGAACACAAGCGGTCGCGATCCCGCAGCAAGGATCGGGGCGGACGTTATCGTGGACACAAAATTCCCTTGTAAGTTAACCCCTGATTGTTCAGTTTAGAGTCTATGTTATTTCTCTTGGTCAGCTTTCCAAATCAGGGTAGTAAATTGTCAGTCAGTCATCTGCAACACAGTAAAATAGTTAAAGAAGTGGTCCACCCAGAAATGAAAATTCAACCCTCATGTCGTTCCAAAACCCATTCGACTTGAGAATACAAATTAAGAGATCCTTTCAAACAACATTTTCAAGCTTCAAAAAGTTTTTAAAGACATTAATTTTGCCGTTTAATCCAAGTCTTCCAAAGAAACATGCACACATTGAATGCTTTTATTCCCTTATAAACATTGATGAACGCACCTTTAAATCGCTTGTAAAATATGATAAACGTAAGCTCAACTGTGCAAATCTCATTGGTTTTTACCTAGCAAGTAAGCACAGTTTGGCCCCGATCAAACCGAATGCATTTTTTGCATTGAGAGGTGCCTTTTTTAAATTATCTTTGGTTGTTAGTGACCGTTCTGTGCACTGTTTATGCACCCTGTGCGCCTCACGTTTTTGCAGGAGTGCTCTGAAGTTGAAAAAAAAAGAACTCTGAGCAGAAAAAGTGCCAGACTTCCGAGAGGCGGGCCTTTTGTATTTTTTAGGACTTCTGTTAATATAACAGTTTACTCAACAGCAAAAACCAAAGATTATAGAGCGCTCACGCTATAATCCTTTGATTAGACTGACAGGACAGCTGATTTGGTGGTTGCCTAGCAACATAACAGCGCACTGCTATTTTTTTTAAAGTCACCAAAAAAAGCCAGTGCAGTGTGTGCCCTTGTGTTTTCATCCCTAAAAATGTGTTTGGTGTGATCGGGGCCTTAAACTTACGTTTCATGAGCTCTACTGTATGTTTTAAAGATGAGTGGAAGTCATACAGATTTGGAACAATGTGAGTGAGTAAATGATGACTGAATTTTCCTTTTTTTCCAAAGACCATGGACCAATTTGAACATGTTGTGTATATGGGAAGCATAGTTTAGTTTGTTGTAACTAGAGATCGGTCAGTGTCTTGCTAAATGTTCATCTGCTTTGCTAAGAATGCTTGAATCTTACGTTCCTTTACGCTGAGGCACATTGCTATGTTTTTGAAGATGCCTGGTGCTTGTTTTGAGGAAATCTCAGAATAGAGAACCTGGAGGCGATGTCCATCCAGGCCTACTGTGTTCTGGTTCATGGGGGCAACCTTAACCGCAAGTTCATTGGCCAGTTGCAGTCAGATGACTCAGCATGCCCTTATTGGGCAAGCAGTGATCGCCCACTTCTTCAGTGATCATGATTGCAAAAATATATATTTTTCCATTTGGGTTTTTTCAAATATTCATAATAATATAATATAAGGTCCTTACAGAGGAAACAGTGATTACCGTGGTTGCATTTTTTCCATAAAATAAATTTCAATGTAATATGTTACCATGGACCACAAAACCAGTCATAAGGGTCAAGTTTTAGAAATTGAGATATATACATCATTGGTAAGTTGAATAAATAAGATTTCCATTGATGTATGGTTTGTTAGGATAGAACGATATCTGGCCGAGATTCAACTATTTGAAAATCTGGAATGTGAGGGTGCTAAAAAAATATAAATATTGAGAAAATCACCTTTAAAGCTGTCCAAATCAAGTTCTTAGCAACACATATTACTAATCATTTATTTACAGTAGGAAATAAAAAAAATATATCTTCATGGAACATTACCTTTACTTCATCTTCACATAAAATATAATATAGTTTAAGGGTTATGGGCAGTGTAGTTTTTCCACTTAAATTTGTCTGTTTAACAGGATTTTTAAAGAAGCTGAAATCGCACATGTGATTTCTACCAATATAATTTCAAAACTTATGTTTGGTCTCTTTTTCACACTAACAGTAATAATAAAAAAATATTTTGAAGGCAGAACCCATAGTTTTGCCATGGCTTGCAATGGGTTTTCACTGGATACTTGCCAGTATGCAGTACTATCAGGTACTACCAGTATGCAGTAGCCCTCGCATGGCCGATGCACGATGGCTGAAAGTTGACTGCTTTAACGCTGAGAAAAACCCTTGTTTTATATGTGTCATAGTATGGGGCCGAAATTAAATGGTGTTCCCGGAGGGAAGACTGGCCCACAACATTTCACCAAACACAGGTGATCTCATCTGTGACTCTTGCTGCCTGTTGTGTGCTGAATGTGTGCTGATGTGTACATCTGTCATAAGTAATCATACACGGATGGGTGCGAAACACAGGCTGACAGAGTATTCTGACTATAGTCGCAGGCGCTCTAGGAGCAGAAGCCCATTTAAGAAGGACAGAAGCCCGTTTAAGAAGGACAGAAGCCCGTTTAAGAAGGACAGAAGCCCGTTTAAGAAGGACAAAAGCCCTGTCAGGTGAGACGCTCATTGAACATCATGAAAAGGTCCTTAACTGGCACTGATGGTTCCACGAAGAACCTGTAACATCCATGGAACCTTTCCAGTGCACAAACGGTTCTTTAAAATGGAAATATGTTCTTCAGATTATTAAAGTATTCTTCACACTGAGAAAACATGGTTCTTATAAGAACTGTTCACTGAATAATTCTCTGAGGAACCAAATATGGTAGTTCTGTTGCATTACTGTGAAAACCCCCTTTTGGAACCTTTGTATTTAAGAATAAAGTATTACCACAAATTATTCCATAACCACATGTGAGGTTATTTTATATGACACTAAGAAGAGGCGAGGAGAAATCTGCCATCTTAAATGCACTTAAGCTGAGAAAAGGAAATGGGTGCAGTTATTTTTAAAACGTGTTAAAGGCACACTTAACTCTTCTGCCTCAAAGTAATTCTGCATATCATTTATCAAGTGTACAGCTCTCAGTAAACTTGCTATAAGGTCTGCATAACTGTGCAGTTGTTTCAATTAATTAATGTTGTTCAATATAGTCAATAGATAGATATACACAGAATGTCATTTTTAATAGAGAATGATGAGGTCCTTTTAGCCTGATATTAATGTTTTTATGTCATGGATAATCTAGTCTAATCTAATATTAACTTGATTCACTCCTAAAGAGTCTCAATTTGGTGTCAACTTTAATATAAAATCTGATTTAGCATATTTAGGCTATTTACATTCTTGGAGTGCATTGTTTGCACACTATTTCGAAACACAAAGCTCATATACAGGTGAAATGTAATGTGTGTCTTCTGGTTTTATTTTATGAACATATTATAAACTGAAAGAACCTATCAAATATCAAGTTATAGCGGAGTAAAAATTAAGTCTGGAGCACATATTAGCCTACAGATCTTCTTAATCATTATTTTCCAGGTAAAATAAAGAGGTTTTAAGCATAAATGTAACTTGTGTTTCAAATTTAGAGTAGAGTAGAGTAGATCCAGAAAAATAAACTTAAGCTTTAAGACATGAAACATAAGCTTCATTTCCAGAGGGAATGTTTTGTGTTTCAGTGGTTGTTGACCTGTGTGCTTCTTCAAACAGGCAGCCCATAGATAATCTGAGCCCAGAGGAGAGAGACGCCCGCACAGTGTTCTGCATGCAGCTCGCTGCCAGAATCAGACCCAGAGATCTGGAAGATTTCTTCTCTGCAGTGGGAAAAGTATGATGCTCTTAATTAAAACAAACTTAGCTTTGGTGGTTTTTTTATTTATTTTATTTTGGTTCCTCTTTCTCCTCATTTACTGATGTTAACTGACAAATTAAGCACAAGAGAGCTTTTGTATCCTTTGTGTAAGGTCCGTGATGTAAGGATGATCTCGGATAGGAACTCTCGGAGGTCGAAGGGCATTGCCTACATTGAGTTTGTGGATGCGACATCGGTACCGCTGGCGATCGGCCTGACGGGGCAGAGGGTTCTGGGAGTGCCTATCATAGTCCAAGCTTCACAGGTCAGAGCATTAACAGACAGAGCATTAATCACCTCTCCACTTCCTAATGCAGTGCATGTGAATCGTTTTGTTGAATTTTTTGCGTATTTCAGGCTGAGAAGAACAGGGCAGCAGCCATGGCCAGCATGCTCCAGAGAGGCGGTGCAGGACCCATGCGGCTGTACGTGGGCTCCCTGCACTTCAATATAACTGAAGACATGCTCAGGGGCATTTTTGAGCCATTTGGAAAGGTGCGGTTGGGATTCTAAGCGGTTTTAGATGCATAAATAAGCCGCTAAACCAGGATAAAACTAGTGAATCTGCTATTTAACACAAGTTTGTTTTCCTCCTCTCGTTTCAGATTGAGGGCATCCAGCTAATGATGGACACTGAGACTGGCAGGTCGAAAGGATACGGATTCATATCAGTGAGTTCATCAAAATGCTAATTTACTAAGGTTTAAGGGGCCATATTTGACATTTTGACATCTGATTGAATAGATAATCAGTGGATGAATAGTCAAACATCTTGGTCCTTCCTTATTGTTTCTCTCATCATGGACGTGAGTAGAGCTGCATGACTGAATTGCAATCTTTGTGATTTTATGGCCAAAAAGTTTGATTATCAATATAATAGTACTATCTATTTTAATCTTTTATTATTATTATTATTATTATTATTCTCAAACACAATAGGAGTTATTACTATTGTAATATTGTTAAATTAAGTCTAGTATTTAAGAAAAATAATTCTAATAATAATTTAGGTTTGTATTACTGTTGAGTTCATATCTATGATTTCTAAATGACCTTCTAAATTAGCTTTTTTTTTTCATCTTGTTGTGACTGGCTAAGGAAACCGTATATCTATAAATAAATAAAAAACTATATATAATGCAAAAACAGGACAGTTCTATTTTGCCTTTGTGTCATAAATCCAATGCTGATTACCGGTCTGTGTTTGTGCAGTTTGCAGATGCAGAATGTGCTAAAAAAGCCCTGGATCAACTAAATGGTTTCGAGCTTGCAGGACGGCCAATGAAGGTGGGTCATGTTACTGAGCGTTCTGATGCCTCATCTGCAAGCTCCTTCCTGGACAGTGATGAACTGGAGAGAACTGGCATTGACTTGGGCACAACAGGTCGACTTCAGCTGATGGCAAGACTCGCAGAAGGTACTGATTAAATGTTGCACGTTACGGTCTCTCAGATGTGCAGAAGACTGATTCAAGCTACTTGTGTATATTACATGGTTGTAAACCAATTTATACGTGTCTCTGGGATGTTTTTAGGTACAGGACTGCAGATTCCTGCTGCTGCTAAGCAGGCCTTACAGATGAGTGGCTCTGTGGCATTTGGAAATCTCGCCAATGGTGCGTCTTTGATAAAATGTTCATGGGATTAGAATCCATTAAGATGATAGAATTTGAATAATAGGGATCTGTTGTTTTGATCCATTGCTCCAAATAATTCATGTGAAAAGGCCTTTACAGTGACAGTTATGTATGTTTTTGCGTCACTGACAGCCTCAACCACACAACCTCTTATTCCCAATCCTGGGATGAACCAAGCTATGAACCTTCCAAGTCAGCCACTTGCTACACACTGCTTGCAGCTCTCCAACATGTTCAGTCCACAAGCGTGAGTTACATTTATTATTAAAACTATCATTGACAATATAGTGTTTGAGATGTTGAATGGCATGTGTCATTCTTAAAAGAAAGAAATTGATTCTAAAATGTCTTGTTGTGTTGCTCTGTAGGGAAAACGATCCTGGCTGGGACCTGGAGATAAAGGATGATGTAATCGAAGAGTGCAGAAAACACGGAGGCATTGTTCACATATACGTCGACAAGAACTCTGCTCAAGTATGTCGTCACCTTCATACAGTGGCTTTAAAAAGTCTACACACCCGTTAATATCACTTTTGTCACCACTTTCAATGCAATATGAAAATTAGTGATGTTTAACATTTATAAAGCATCAGCATTAACGGTGTGTAAACCTTTTTTTTTTATAGCCATATTAGTTGAATATCACCAAATCTATTGAGAACATGGCCACATTTCCCATCAAAATGAAAAAAAGGGGGAAATATAGCTTATTTAAAATTAATCCTAATTTAGGAGCAATTATATTTTTTGTATGTCATTATTTTCATTCAATTATAGAATTTGAATTATAAAGTATTTGTACATGTACTATTCAGACATTTAAGGTCTGTAAGTTTCTCTGATGCTTACCAAGGGTGCGTTTATTTGATCAAAAAATACATTAAACAGCAAAATGTTATCACAATTCAACATTACTGTTTTCTATTTTAATATATTTAAGAATGCCATTTATTATTGTGATTAGTAAATTTAAATTTTAGGCAGCTTCAGTCTTGTCACATGATCCTTCATAGACTTTAAATAATAATATACTTCTACTACTGATACTTGCTAAATCATTCTACTATGCAGATTTTCTGCAAAAAAAATGTAACTATTTTAACGCAACTTTCTGAATAAAAGTTTTTCAAATAAAGCAACAAAGCCCCAAACGTGTGAACGTTTGCATTTGTCGTACAAAATAAAACCACATTTCACTTTTTCAATTAAGAAAATATATATTTTTAGTCAATTTGAATGAAATTTTTTAAAAGAAATAACATTTTTAAATTGAATGAAAATGACCATATAGAGAATATATCAATTATGAAATTATATCTGACACATTATGGTTATGAGAATTTAGGGGCATATGCTTATTTGTCATAATTAATTGAAAATAATATTGCAATTTATTGAAGATTATTCATATTCTAAATGCAAATTAGTCTGTGTGATTTTGGGTCAAAATGTGACCTGAACATGTTTTTTGAAACTCGCTCCTACATTCTAGGGCTCAAATAGGCTGCCTGTCTTTTTTACCCAAAAGCCAAATTTTTGCTCTTGTTTGGCAGGGAAATGTTTATGTAAAGTGTCCAACCATCCCAGTAGCAATGGCTGTTGTCGGCGCCCTGCACGGCCGGTGGTTTGCAGGTAACCCATCTCATTTTCTCCCATCTGCCACTCTTTCCTCTCCTTAGAGTGCCTTGTGTTGTTGTGTATGACATCAATCGCTCTCTCCTTCCCTTTATCAGGTAAAATGATCACAGCAGCCTACGTGCCTCTTCCTACGTACCACAACCTGTTTCCAGATGCTGCCACAGCCACAGAGCCCCTGAGGCCCATGCACCGGTGATCCACAGAGTGACCCCTGCTGACCCCGCTTCGTCTGGATCCATATGCTTACCCTGAAACCCCTTCCCAAATGAACAGAGACAGTCCTGTCATGGAGGGCCGTCTAATGGATGGAGTTAGATTTCACAGTTGGACTATATTTTCATATTGTATTTTAGCAGGGGTGTTGTTCTGCCATTAGCATCACCTTCTCTGCGTTTCGCAAGCTTCAGACCAGCTCTCAGCTGTATGTACAGTGGTCTATTGATAAGTGAAAACCTGTAACACCGTCGCTCTCTCTAGATGAGCTCTTGACTCCCGAAAACCGGTTTTGAAGGAGGTTCTGGTGTTTTTTTGAAAGGTATTTCTGTTTGTTTGATTTTCCTTATAAGGTTTCTCTTTCTCTGTTTGGTCTTCAAGTCAAAGTTTTCATCAGTCTTTATCTTGCCATGACTGACATTGTGTTGTAAACTAATGGTTCATTTCCTTTGTTTCTTTATTTTGAAGCAACAAAAGACAACCAAGAAAAATAAATGAGATTTTTTTTTTCTGCAGTATAGTTGAGCTGGTTAGCTTTCTAAAACATCTTTGAATTTATAACGTTTCATAATCAAGAATTGATTTTTCTAAAATCTTCTACTGATTAAATGACTTTCACAACACTGTAAAATGAGTTCTGTCTTTGTATTAATGCTGTTATTAAGGGATATAGACAGAACACCTCTAGAGGGAGATGTTAGTATGGTTTACACTCTAGTTGATTGAATAATGAAGTGTTAAAGGGATGATTCACAAAACTAATGTTGTTCCAAACCTTTGAGTTATTTTGAGAAATTATTTGTATTTTATTTTTTAATCACCAAAGCTGTTTGGTTATAGACATTGTTAAAAATATCTTCTTGTGTAGAAAAGTGAAAGAAAGATTAAAGTCATACAATTTCGGAATGACATGAGTGTATGGCAGGATTTAAATATTTGGGTGAACTTTAAAGTCACTTTAACCTACTGTTTTCCATATGATATGGAAAATTATGATTTGAATGACTTTTTCAGATTTTTAAATACTAAGAACAAAACATTATTAACTACAATCAGAAACATTTATATCAAAACAACGGGTAAATAAAACAAAATGTGTGGCACCCTTTTGTCTAGTACAGATGACTGCTCTGTGCACTCTTGGATGAACTCGCACACCTTTAGAGAAGTCATTTTAAGGCTGCAGCTTTATTATTAATGTTAACCAGACATGTAAACTCTGCTAGATGAGATAGATTATGTGAAATGTAATGTGTTTTGAGCCCTATGTCAACTTCACTGTGATTACAACACTCGAAACAATTCCAAAATCCCATAATGGAGCATTGGGGCTTAATGAAATATTAAATACAAATCTTGTTTAGCCAGTTAATGTGATTTATTTGAGCTGCACTGAAACCTTGGGAATTTGCCTCAGGAAGTAGCATAAATCTGAAAAATCTGAGCAGCTAAAGCCAAACCTTCTCTTCCAATCCCAAGATGAACCAGCTCAGCCATAAGCAATATTCCAACTTTCCCAGACAATATGGTGTGTATGATGTCAAATGGCATGTGTCCTGGCTAAAAAAACATACTGTCTCTGAGCGAGCAGCTGTTTGTTAGTGTGTGGTGTGATGCAAGACTTGTGTTTAAAGGCGCACCTTCCAGCCAATCAGAATTAAGTGTTCAGAAAGTGTGGTTTTTTTTTTCTTATGTAATTCTAGGGATAGTTTATGCTCATCATTTATTTATCCTCCTATTGTTCCAAACCAGTTTGAATTTCTTCTCTGCACATTAAATGAAGATATTTTTAAGAATGTTGATAACCATATTTGGTACCATTGACTTTTACTGTACAGGGGTTATTGCAATGCGAGTATCTAAAACAACATAGGACAAGGTTCAGGGGTATAAAAACCTCACTGTGAGTTGAATGCAGACTTCCAAAAAAAAAACAATTTAAAAATAAAAGAGGACTCAATGTTCAAACGTTCTGCTTTTACATCAGCTCTCATTAGACTGGCGCATTCAAGTTCTGTGAGACTTCTGTAAGAACCATACAGACTATGACATGACATTAGAAGCCAAGATGGTTTTTTGGCTCTGTGTATCCAGCTACTGCCTTTTGAGGAATCCTGCGCCCCATCTGTGTTAATAAATCAAATATTACATTAATTCAGCCTGATATCAGAGACACCTTACGATCTGCCAGCCAATCTGAGTCATCTCAGTCAGTAAAACAAATTTTGCAGTTCATGTTGAGAATAGAGGCTGCCTCAAAAATAAACAAAACTACAAATCTTGTGCTTCAGGCTTGTTTGCATCCATATTATATTTTTATATATTTTTGCTTGTTATATTTATTTTTACAAATTTATTTAACTACATGACATACATGCCTTTATGTACTTCTTAAAGGGACAGTTCACCCAAAAATGAAAATTGTCATCAGTAACCTACCCTGTTTCTTTATTTTGTTTAACATAAAAAATGCTATTTTGAAGAATGTTGGTAACCAAAAAGTTGTGCTGACTTCATAGTATGGAGGAAATTATGTAAGTCAATGGCTACCAGCAACTAGTAGTATCTGCAAATAGGCCAACAGTTAATATATATATTAATATATATATTTAGTGCAGCCTTTGAGTTATTGCATGAAGCATATGCATATGCAAATTTTGTTAGGGTCAGAGCAGATATCTCATTGGTCTAGTTCCACCTATCAGATGCGAGCACTCTTAGCGACACGGCTATTAGCTAGAACTGTCTCGCTTATTTGTCGGGGTGATTGACACCATTCAGGGCTTATCTTCACTGCTCTCACAGGCGGGATTGAATACAGTTCCCATATACGTCATAGCTGACGTAATGTTGAGTTACCATCTCGAGAAGGGAACGTCTCCGGTTACTACCTTACCTCGGTTCCCTGAGAGGCGGGAACGAGACATATGTTAGCTGCCATGGTCACTGTTTGATCAGCTGTGCTAGCGTTCTGTCGTGATTCTGATGTAATTTTCACACCCATGCATTTTATACTGCCCGCTGACCTCTCAGTATTTGCATGCTTCGCGTCAATTGGCCAGCTGTCCCCAGCTGGTGTTAGCCCATAAGATTTCAGCGAAAGTGGAGAAGGGAGGAGTTCCCATATACATCATAGCTGACGTAATGTCTTGTTCCCGCCGCTCAGGGAACCGAGGTTACGATAGTAACCGGAGACGTCTTCAACCCGTGGGCCACGGCCCCCTAGTGGGTCCCGACTGTATTGCAGGTGGACCGCCAATTACTATTAAAAGAAATAATAATATTGTTCATATGTGTAAAAATGTCTAAGTCATAACATAATAACATAATTTCATATATAAAATTAAATTTAAAAAATTATTAAACTGTAACTATGCTTCCACTATTCGAGCTTGATGATTGGTTTAAGAATAAACCGCCAATTTATCTTAGATATTTTTGCTGCATATGCTACAGAACAACAGCAGTTGTGCCAAGCAGTGCCAGTCCGAGTTATTTTCTAGCTTCTGAGTATAAGTTACTAACCCAACTATAGCGGGGTCAGTTAATTTTTTTTGCAGTGGGCCACACAAACATATGTGTTTGGTTGTGTGGGCTGCGAGTTGAAAAAGGAACCATTGGTCTATGGTTTAAATACTCTTTTCCATTGCGTAGTAAGCATTTGCCATATTTGAAGTTTTGGAAATTACATTACTCTTTAGTTTCATTTTCACGCATATGGAATGTTTTGACTGTTTGAACCAGTAACAACATCTGATTGTCTATTTACACATATTTAAATGTGAATATAGTGTGGAGTTGTCATTCACTCTGTGCTTGTTCTATTGTGCTGGGCAGCTTGAGAAACAAAGCCGTGTAAATCCAAAATATTATTCATACCAAAAGTCTGTTTGATACTAGGAACATAGGAAATGGTCAACAATAGAGTTTCCTAATAATGGGGAGCCAAACACCTTTTTTCCATACTAGCAGAACAAGAATGCTCTACAGGAAAAATCCATGTGAAAAATGCCAGCGCATATCAAAAACAGCACTTTGATGTTCACAGCCAAAGAAAAAAAATCACAGAACTACAACTCATGGAACAATTGGTTGCCACAATTTGTATTCTTTGTAACTGGTGCTTTTGATGTGCGTTTACATTGTAAACATATTTGTGTGTGTTTGCTCATTTGTCTTAAGCCATTTAGAAAAGATCTTTACGATGTTTGTGATTTAGAATGAATATAAAATGAAATGTTTTAAAGACATTTATCAGATGTTTGTTCACAGCGGATGCTTTTAACACTCTTTAACCATGTTTCAACTCTTTTACAATTTCTCAGAAGCTTTTAACATTTCTCACAAAATGTTAACATTTTATACTGCTTTTCAAAACTTCATGTCAGTAGGATATTTATAAGACTTTATGCTCACCATCAGTGATGAAAACATTTGTGCTTCTTAATACTGGAAACTGTGAAACAAACCTGATTCCAAAAAAGTTGAGACACTGTACAAATTGTGAATAAAAACAGAATGCAATGATGTGGAAGTTTCAAATTCAGAGAAAATGCCTGTGCTTCTGGATCATGTTTAGATATGGCTTATCTTTTTGACCTATAGGGCTTTAGCCGGCAACAGCGAATGGCAGTACAGTATCATTCCTGTATGTGATGCAGTGCTGTCTAAGGGCCTGAAGATCACGGGCATCCAGTATGGTTTTCTGGCCTTGACCCTTACACACAGAGATTGTTCCAGATTCTCTGAATCTTTGGATGATATCATGCACTGTAGATGATGATAACTTCAATCTCTTAGCAATTTTTATCTGAGAAACTCCTTTCTGATATTGCTTCACTATTTTTCACTGCAGCATTGGGGGAATTGGTGATCCTTTGCCCATCTTGACTTCTGAGAGACACTGCCACTCTTGAGAGGCTCTTCAATCATGTTGCCAATTGACCTAGTAAGTTGCGAATTGGTCCTCCAGCTGTTCCTTATATGTACATTTAACTTTTCCAGCCTCGTATTGCTGTTTACCTGTCCCAACTATTTTGGCAAGTGTAGCTCTCATGAAATCCAAAATGAGCCAATATTTGGCATGACATTTCAAAATGTGTCACTTTGTGCAGTGTCCCAACATTTTTGGAATCGAGTTCAAAGGAACAGCATTTATATGAAATATAAATGTTTTGTAACATTATAAATGTCTTTACTGACTGTCACCTTTGATCAATTAAAGAGCCAGTAAGGTTTAAGCTTCCTATCACTGTTTATAAGTCCTGTACATTAGGTTTAAATTTAAATAAGGTTAAAAAACATTGTTATTTTGTCAAAATATCATTTTAAAATTACCTCAATTATCAGAGATCCCCAAATGGTTCGTGCGAAGCTGTTCAAAAGATTCAGTTTCCTTAAACCCCACCTTTCGGTAGCATACTGTGTTCTGATTGGTCAACTAACATAAGCAGTTTGGATTGGTTGTTCCGCACACACCTCCACGGTAAACTATGCGTTAGCATCTGTTTGGGGTGAATCATGTCTTATTCCTCTCACCACGAAGCAAACAGTAAAATAAAAAACTTGAACAGTTTTGCTGCTTTTTCTTCTTCCACACGCTTCAGTTTGAATCTGAATAGCACGTTCAGCGCGGGGGCGTGCTCACATTAGATATAATGAAGGGAGACATGAAAAACAGACATCGCGTTGTTTTCATATGGATTACTTTATCACAGAATATCTGTTTTCGGCAGCACTTATTTAGTTTAAAAATATACATGTCAAGCTTTCTATAGATATATCTCTCATGTCTCTTCGTTGAGTATTCACGGAGTTACACTTCATTTTAATGACGTGTTTGTAAATGAAGATCAGCACAAACAAAGGCTGCAGACAGCACACATACTTACAAGACGCTCGGGAGAAAACAGACACATAACTTCATAATCATACCTCGCGTTGTGATTCGGAGATGCTTGTTGGTCTAAATAAAGTTGGTAATGAACCCTCTTTTATGGCCAAACGCTTTGAAAATCCTGCCTTGAACTCACCGAGATTAGAAAAGCAGTCATCAGTGAAATGTTGTGAACACAACAAAAGGGATTTGTTGTACTGCTCTGGTATTGTGGTAAAATGAATTTTAGCCATTGGTTCTTCTGATCTTCATTCTTTGGCAGTGGAAATAAAACAAACTTGCCTTTACAATTAAAAACACACTGTCTCCTCGACATGATGCTCTCACACCAACCAGAGCGTCTGTGTGTGGGGGGTGGGGCAGGTCAGAGTTTTGTTTCTCCCAAGACGGTAGGCGGAGATTATTATGCAAAGTGTTCCTAGTGACGTACATAGAGATGGGCAAAAGATTTGAAATCTATAACGACTCGTTTCAGCGATTCAGAGTCGACTCCTTACTTTAGAAGCCAATAACTTTATAAATCGTGTACTTTTAGGTATTATTATTTGCACATTGTCCACACAGATGGACAGCTACATCATACACTGTAATACAGGTAATTTTTGATTTCCCATCTGTGTGGCTCTTAAATGCATCCTTGATGAAGAAAAGTATTAATTTCTGCTAAGTTTTACTGACCCCAGATATTTAAACGATAGTGTACAGAATATTAGTTGTAATAATTAAATGTTTTATTGAGATTTGTTTTAACAAAAAAAGAATAAATTCGTCAATCAACCCTGGTTCCTCTCATTTTATTTATGAATTAATTAATTATTACATGTTCTTGTTCTTACATGCACTGCTGCTCCTGTCTGTTGTGTAACTGCAAAGAAAATTCCATTTACATACAAATCAATACAACCTTCACCTCACTGCGGACCCTTTATAGCCTCAACTCTGTGTAGCTTGTGTATTTTATTTGTTTTCCAACAGTACATTTTGGTTGTGACAGGAATACGCCCAGTCAGCCTTAAAATCTCATTCACAAGAACCTACATCCTGTTTTTCTGCTAAATATAAGCTCTTCCTTTTTACTTAGAAGACTGGCTTGTTTTAATCTTTAGCAGACGTCCGAAAATCTCTACCACATTTCTTTGGTTTTATTTGGAGAGAAGTCTGTGAATGTTTAATGCTTTAGCCAAATGGTGACACACTCCTACAGACTCCTACAGAAACTTAGACAGAAACAAAATGCAAGTTAAAAAGCTCATGTGGGTCGCCCGGAAACATTTGTGTCTGGAATTGTTTTCTTCTGTTTTGTTATAGTACATAATATGCCGTCCTGCTTGGATTTTGGCTTTTTGTATGGAAAACAAAAAGAAAGCTCACATAATATAACTTACGAAATAAATATAAATGAGCAGAATAGCCCTCTTAAAATGTACTGTTGTCAGCTCAGACAGCAATTTCATATCAGCATGTCAACAAAAAAGAAAAAAGAAAAGAAGATCCATCAAAGAACAGGCTTGGATAAGTGTAGCATTACATCACTTGCTCACCAATGGATGCTCTGGAGTGAATGGGTGCCAGTCCATCTGATGTGAAGCAAGAAGCTGCATGTTTGTAAGAAACAAATCCATGAAGTACTTTTTACAGTCCAAAACGTTCCAGTTGACTTATGGATTTTGAAGTGAGAGAACAACAGTTTAAAGTTAAAACACCTTAATGATGGATTTGTTTTTACCAAACACAGCTTTTTGATTCACATGCCATTCATTGATATACTGGAGTCTTGTTGTGAAATATTAGGGGGTTTTTATCAGCTGTTTGGAATCTAATTGTGATGGCACCCATTCACTGCAGAGGATCCACTGGTGAGTAAGTGATGTAATGCTAAATCCATTCTGATGAGGAAACAAACGTGTCTGCATCTTGAACAGCCTGAGGGAGAGTACATTTTCAGAGTTAAGGGTGATTAAAAACATTTTTGTGTGAGCAATTTTTTATTTCATTTTTTACATGCAGTACTTTGCCCAATAAATGTTTTTGACCATTTTAGCTCAATCTCAATTAATATATATTATAATAAAATATGTATTTACTACATTCTGGAAACTGAAAATAATTAAGAAACAGTTCTGTATCACCAATTTTTACTGTAAGATACTGTTCACATACGAAAAATAACATCAATGTAGTAGACTGACAAATGAAACCAACTAGGATTGAATGATCTTCCTCTAGCTCAGACAGTAGGTGTTGTGGATTGATGTAACTGTAGCATTATACTGAACATGCAATACTTTGACTTTTCCAGTAGTCCAGAAAAATATGTTTGTAGTAATATGCCCATTTGCATGTGTACAAGGTCCAAAGCATATGCGTTATCTTGACAGATCAGACATATCTCTTCAGTTTGCTTCCTCTGATCATGGTTGTGGTCTTCCTGAAGCTTTAGAAAGTCTATTTCACTGTTTATACTCTTTCGTGAGCATCCAGAAAGAGGAAATCAGTTAAAAGGCAGTGGAGAGGTGTGAGCCAAGATGTGTCTGTCGGTCATTCATCTGGTCTTTGAAAGAATTAAGAAGAATTATGTTTATGAACACATATGAGTTATAAAGAATGAAAAGAAGTGTGAAGACTGTAGAAAAATACACCTGAATATGGCATTATGAATTCAAGCAAAGATTTATATTTAATCATATACTTACATACTTCCTCTTGGATTTCAAAGTTTTCGACAACTTGTAATCTGTAAGAGAAATTTAGATACTCCATGTCTAGATGTTTTGTCATATTAGGCCATAGATGGTACAAAGCATTCAAATATACGACAATATGAAAACAGCAAAATACTGTTCAAGATAATAGTAGAATAAAACTCAAAGTTACCCCCAGTCTGATGAAATTCTGGCTCTGTAAAGCTGACGCTTCAGCTTCTGTTGAGAAAACAGAATAAAACAGAAATTATATATGCATAAGAAAATATGTACTTCTCGCTTTTTATTTTTTTCTTTAAAAGTGAGTAATAGATCAAGTGTGAGCCTCAGGATTCGTAAGATAGGAGAAATATGTTTGTTTCTGCCTTAAGCAATTTCTGGCTTGAGTGTTAATTTTTAACGAGGTATGGGATGTGGAAAAATATTCATTTCAAATCCATTTCATGCCATTAAGAGGCCTACAAATACTGAGCACTGGCGAAACATTTACAATAATAAATAAAAGAAAAACATCAGTACTATCAGATTACACAGCTACAGCTTTCAATAGCTGTTAATGGGCAAGAATTCCTTAAACATACAAGGATGACTGGGACATCTGCATAAGTCAATTAGACAGCTTTCTATCTGTGGCTCCAAAGTGGCTTGTAAACACTGCATTTACGACACACATGACTGCTTTAAAAATCAGTTTCATATGTAAGGTTATAATTACTTCTATTGTCTTCTGTTGGTTAAAGTGGTTTGAGAAATTTGATGACCAGAATTTATAGTAAATAAAAATATGAATGCCATTTCCACTGAAACACGTACTGTAAAAAGCTCTATATAAATAATGGTGACTTGACTTGATGTGTATGTCATGTATTTACTTGTATTTGTATTTACACATTTATAATGATGACACTGTAATTTAGTACATTTAAAATATATTCACTTGAAATGTAACACATGGTTAAAAGTATAATCAATTACAATTTATAAGTGATTTAAAGGAAACCCATTATGACCTTTTTAACAATATGTAATATAAGTTTCAGGTGTCCCCAGGACGTGTCTGTGAAGTTTCAGCTTACAATACCCCACAGATCATTTATTGTATCGTTTTAAAATGCTTATTTTGAGTGGAAGCAGAAACCGCTGTCTTCATGCAGGTCTCTTTAAATGCAAATTAGCTGTTGCTCCCCGCCCCCTTTTCCGATGTCATGGGTGGAAACTCACAGATTAAGGGCGGTAATATAATAATAAAGATAATAATATTTTTCACGTTTCCTGGGTTGGAAACACAGGAAAAGTCAGATTTGTATTATATGTCACCTATAATATGCTAGTCAACACATAAAAATAAGTGTATACTTTAAAGCATATGACACAAGATTATGAAAACGTTATTTAAAATGCAACTCAAAGTAAGAAAAAATGGGATACTATTACAAAATGCACTTTTTAAAAGCATGCTTAGTTGTGTTAAGAAACATGAAAGTGTACACTCTAAGCCTCCAAGTCAAAATTCGCAAGCATACTTGTGGCGAAACACCTCTACAACTGATCTACAGAGGATTCAGTAAGGTGATAATAGCGTCATGCTCTGGGACTGCTATTCATTTATGGGTATTAACATATAATGCAAGGTTAGCTAAATAATGGACTCTTGGGTCAGATTTTTCTAACCTGAATAATCCGGAGTGATTTTCTGACCCACATTTAGCTAGAAAGACTTAAGTAATTTAGTTCTGACGTGGTTTTATCTTTTTGAAGTATAGAATTTCATTTTTGTTAATAATGGGAGAATATTTTCCGCTATGAAAATGCTTTTCTTTAAAAAAACTTTTTAAAAGGGGTTTTACATTCACTTCGACCAAAAAAAAAAAAAAAAAAAAAAAAAAAACATCACATAAGGCTGTTTTGTCATTTCATCTGATATTAATAGTCCAGCACAACTTCTATAAGAACCAAAGGCTCTCTAGTGTTAGACATACACACCATCACAAATCAATAGCAGATTGAGGTGAAGAACATTGTCCCGACTGGAGGTCTTTCATCGTGATACACTACATAGAAGCTTGCCAAGCCTTTGCAATAACACAAAATGTTTGTCACTGCCTGTCACACATATATGTCAAAAAGACCACCAGAATATAAACCTTTATACATATACAGTAGAAAGCTGCAGAGAAGTGGTCAAACACATGTCATAGTGTAAAAATCATTGCTTTGCCTATTTGACCTTATGGAAACATATCACATTATAACATATTGTGTATAATAGTTCTGGACCCAAATAAAAATGCTCAGATGGCATTTATGTCTATTTTTATGGAGGAATAGCATACCTTTCTCTCTAGTAGGCAGTAGGCAGTGAGTAAGATAAGAAATCCTCCACATGTGGAGACCACAATGAAGCCCAGCCTGTAAAAATCATCGCTGAAGGACTCCTGAGGATCTTGCCCAAATAATCCCACCGCAACCTCTTTCAAAAGACAAACATGTGGCTTTAATCACTGCTGGAGGGATGTGTGTGTGTGTGTGTGTGTGTGTGTGTGTGTGTGTGTGTGTGTGTGTGTGTGTGTGCTTGAACATCATTTCAGTCTTAGCTACAGCTTTACTATCTGTTTCGTTTTTGTGAAGCTGAGTGTGTGTGTATGTGTGTGTGTGTGCATTCACCTGTGCTGGTGGTTAGCTGTGTTTCAGTAGGGGGTGGATTGCTGCTATACTCTTGCTCGCAGGTCCAGTTAACAGGAGTGTTTGTGGTTGTAATGAGGTGCAAGTAAAGGGACAAAACTT
This sequence comes from Carassius gibelio, assembly GCF_023724105.1. NCBI lineage: Eukaryota > Metazoa > Chordata > Actinopteri > Cypriniformes > Cyprinidae > Carassius > Carassius gibelio. The sequence goes on along the minus strand of NC_068403.1, from coordinate 21,616,763 downwards.
CCTCCACCCTTTGAAGTGCCTGGACAGGAGACTCATTGTATTGCCTCTCGAATGCTACAGGATCCTCCTGCAGAAAGTGAGAGTGAAACAAAAATCCAAAAAGAAATGCAAAGGGATGGGGTTAAGCTCAATTTAAGATTGTTTTGGTGGATTTTACAGGGATCGTTCACCCAGAAATGTTAATTCTGTCATCATCTAATAAAAAAAAAAAGATTTTTTTAGTTTCTAAGTTTCAGTGGGGAGCAAAGCTTCAAGCTTCAAAAAAACACAAAAGTACCATCAAAGAATCATAAACGTGGTCCATCCCTTGTGAATTGAGTATACTTATATATATATATATATATATATAGAACATTTCAAATCTTAAAAGAACAGTTTTTTAAAATGTACTTTTAAAATATAATTTTTTCAAAATATTTGTATGTTATATATAGTTTTATCTTTTTATAAATAAAAGGACAATGACTTGATGGTTTCTTCATGTCTCATTAAAAGTTTTAAAGTAAATTATATATTATTACTTAAAGAAGTATTTGATATTTTGAATAAGTACTTGGTTGTTGTACTGAATTGTAGTATTGTAGTGTTATTTGGTTATTACATTTAAAGATGATATATTTTAAATAAACTTCATTACAAATGTGCAATTACAAATGTAAATACACGGTATGCAAGATTCAGTGAAATTATATTTTAAAGAATATTTTAGTTCATCGTAACTGCTTGCCAGTAAATGTATCTGTATACTTTAAAAGTATTTCAAAGGCATGAAAAGTAATTGTGAAATTACAAAGCTGTGCTGAAATCTGAATTAATTGGGTCAAAAGCACTCTTAAATTTAACTAATTACATTACATATCAATTGAAATTATAGTAAATTTTACATTTAATTTCAAATAACATGCAAGTGTCCAGTTCACACTTAAACATTTTTTATTATTTTGTCAAGTATATTAAATCCCTAATAAGTTCTCTTTTTAAAAATATGCTGAAGTTCTTTTTCAGGAAGGATAAAACTTATTTGAAGATCATGAGGAAATAGCGGTGTTAATAAAGCCTTAGATTACTCGGACGACTTAGATTACTTTCTTTGTGCTTTTATGTTTATTAAAAAATATTTTGTTGTGTGTTTCAGAAGAAGAAGATCGTAACAACTCATGTATGATTACATATTATTTTTTTCATTTAACGTATTTAAGATAAACCAACAAATATATACATATATCTGAATTAAAAACGTCTCTCATGCTTACCAAAGCTGCATACATACATGCAAAAATACTTTTGAAGTTTAAACTGTGAAGAACGTAGCCGGTTTATAAATTAGCCTCAGTATGTTTCCTCCTTTGATCAGGGAACTCCCTATGATGACAAATTGTCTGTTCAGTATTATCTTCAGTAAAGCCAGAGCTAGCATTTCCTTAAATGCAGTTTGAGTGGATCTCATAATCCACCAGCTTTGCTTCATGCCATGGGAGATTATGTTTTGATGAAGAGGCTATACTGAAGGAGACTTTCTGCCTCATGGCACACTTTATTGCATGCTGTTTTAATTATGAATTACATGGCAAATATACGCATTGTCAATAAATCACAAAAAGCACCCATTTTGGAAATAAAAGAAAAATAAAGCTCTTTGAAAGTATGTACAGAGACTGCAGCAATGCCTTTTTCACATTAGTAGTATGACAAAGTAACAGCATGACTTCTTTTTACTTCTTGTGCTTGAACCACATTTCTCACGCACGGCCGATATACGACACCAGCTGCCAGATGGAAAAATTCTCAAGCTTAATTTTTTTGAACATTTTTTTTTTTTTTCAAATAAATGAACAGGAATGCAAATTTTGTAAGTAAACCAATCAACAATGATTTATAAGCTTAGCAATGCATATTTATGCTAAATAAAGTTTAATAATAGCCACACATATGGGCCAAAACGTTCTTGAGTAATGTTTCTGAATACATCACGTATGATTATTAAATGCTGTAAAAAGTAAATAGCACCTAATATGAAAATTAGATGTTAACAGTAACAAATGGAACAAATGTATCATTGAATCATTGACTCACCCAGTTTGTCCAGAACTATGGACAACAGCGAGTATTAAAAAAATATCAGACCACTGATACAAATAATCCTTATCTTTTAGTTGGACTGAATGATTTATTTCAGGAGAATAATTTTATGTTTCTTTTAACGTAAGAATATCTATGGTAAGAGCTCTTCTCAGTCTGCTGCATTCTTTCTTTTTTACCCTTATTTATTTATTTTACCTTTGAATATTATTCCTATTTAATTTACAATTATTTTCCATGAATAATTCACTGGGATGCACTAAGAAAGTCAAAATTTTCTTCCCAAATCCTCATGTTTCTTTCCTGTTTTATTTCCACATGGATCCTTAAAAAGGTAATTGTTTCCCCTTTTCACTTCGAATTCTTATTAACAGTGTTTACTCGAGCCAAATATAATATTTTTTGTCAGTCTAAATGATGGAAATGGCTTTGAAATATTATCACTCAATATTTCAGTTATTGAACATTTTTGATTAGGGCAACAAATGTGTTATAATCTAGACATTACTACTGTGATATTTAACACGTGTGTAATATTGCTGCAGAAATAATCAAGTTTTTGGGGTTATTCATGGGCTGTTGAAAGTAAATTGTTAATGCTTTTAGACTTGTATATTTTTCCTTTTAATATCCAGTTGTTGAAGGTAGAATGTCGCCTCATTATATAATCAGTTTTTGAAAATCCTTATTTTTGTATTCATAGAGCGAACTAATTTTTTTTTTTTTTTTTTACAGTTTATTCCCATATTTCACAAAAGTGACAAAGGGGCATAGGAAAATTTTGTATAAAGGTATTTTTTTGTTGCAGAAAGAAACAATGGATGTAAAGGTTCTTTATGGAACCATAAATGCCAATAAAGAACCTTTATATTTAAGAATTGAACCTTATTGTAAAGTGTTACCAAATGACAGTTCACTGATTAATCGTAAAGTAACCTAGAGATCCATAAGTAAAGTTAGGGATTTTTGTCCCTGAGAACAAGATATTTGAATATGAGCAGTTTTGGAGGTAACTCAGTACAAGTAACAGAGTAACATGATCAGATTCCTTTTTTCAAATAACTTCTAAAGTAATGCAGTGATTTGCAGAAGCACTTCCTTTAGTCTGAGGCTTAATCATTTCACTTTTGGTGTGAGAAAAGGCCTCACAGTAACTCCCAGGTAATGTAATGCAGTGTGCACACACCTCCAGATGCTCGTCCAGTGAAGGTATGCAGTGTTGGGAGTAGATGTTGAGAATGAGGTTCTGTATGGAGACCACTGCTTGAGAACTTCCTGAGCCCCGCACATATCTGAAGTGGATGTTAAACAGTTCAAGCACCCTTGGCAGAGCAGCTTTGACATAACACACCACGCTCTAAAAGACAAGGAAGATAAATTAGTAAGAAACAGTTTGGAAAAACCTGGGGAACTAAATCTTGCCCATTAGCTTGTGTACTTGACGTTGATTTCAAAAGAGATCAGGCAGCTGGCTTTGGTTTTGCTGGTGTTTACATCACTGGATTAGTGTATCAGCAACTGAATTGAGATTAACACTATGAACTATCTTCTGTAAGATGGTACGATTGACTGTTTGCTTCAGATGTAAGAGCCTAAACCAAAGTTCAGACTGTCTTTTGAAAAAAAAAAAGGCTGTTTTACACAATAAATTCTACGAGTTTGGTTAAAATGCATGCTGAATTCAACCATGTCAAGGGTGTCATCATGGAAATCTCAGCAATGAGTGATGACAATCTGGAGTGAGCACCTAATCTAAAACACACTTCCGACTTTGCTGCATTTCCAAAGCCAGATTCAAAACAGAAGACTTTGGAATAGAAGCTTGTATTATGGAAAAAACACAAATCTCTTTTTAAACACAAAGCAGGGGAAGACCAGGTTTTAACGAGCCTCTTACCAGGTGTTTTCTCTCTATGAATGTATATGTGATTGAACAGCCAGTCCGCAACTGGTTGCTCATCTGCAGAGTAAAAAGACAAATAGTTAAGACAGAGGTGTTACATTTGAAATCAAAGGATGACTCATTGAAGCTGATGATCTGGTTCCTCACCAGTTGTTTCAGTTGAAGCAGGTGGTCTATGGTTATGGCATGTTTGCAAGGACCAGGGATTTCCATCATGCAGAGGGGAACACACAGTAGCATGAGAACACACACATTCTTCCCCTGTAGAGACAGGCAAAGAAACACACACACAAATAGAGAGAAATAGAGAGAGAGAGAGAGAGAGAGAGAGAGAGATGTTTGTTTTTATATCATCAGGGGACTTTTCAATACAGTAAACCTAAACAGGCTTCTCACATACACCATTCTGCATTTTTACATTTAGATTTTGTAAAAAAAAATATATATGTATATTTTTAATAAGCAATTCTTCTTCTTGCAACTGTCTGACATATATGGATGTGAATGAATATATTTAATGTGTGACTATAAATATATTTTATTTATATATTTATGGTATCAGAATATTAAATAATATAAAAAAGAATCAATGCATGAATAGAAATGGTGAAAACGCTACACTATTTTCTTCTAACTTCTGTCCTGAAAGCTATTCTTGCAAGTTGCTGGAAAGTCAAAATGAAGAATTGCTGTCTTTTTTTCTTTTTTTTTCTTTGCCAGTTTTCCACTGGCATCTGTCTTTCCTCACTATCAATACATCTTTTCTTTTTCATTCTTTATCTTTTTTATCGCTCCCTTAGCACTGCATCCTGCTGCTTTTGATATTTCTGCATCTGCTCCATCTTTTTGAAATGTCATTATGCCATTAACTTTAACAGCCAGCATACACTAATCTAATAGCCAGTAATCCTCTAGAGAGGTTCAACCATAACCTAGTCACTTTGTGAATAAACCCATAAAAAAAAAAAAATGCTTTTTAGCCTTTTGATTTAAAGGTAAACTTACTCTTTATTGACAGTGTAGCACAAGCTGATTTTTCCATATTAGTCTTTATGTTGACAGAGCATAGTAATGCATACATTCTACAACTTCATTGCCACAGAATCACCTTAACATGTCAAAATACTGGTTCCTCATGAAATGAGAATATGTAAAAAAGCATTGCTATTCTTCGTTTCAAAATCAAATCAATAAGAGAGTGTGAAGGACCATGAGTATAGTTCCACTGAAGACTTCAAGCCTACCTTGGTTCTGTAGAAGTGAAAGGGTGTAGGGTTGTTCATCTGGCTCACCGATCCAGCAGGAGAAGTCTACAATCCTCAGTTAGATGCATTTGAGCAGATCCAGGTGATGTTTTGCTGTGCGGAGTTGAACCAGAAGGACAGAAAAGTTCATAAGTTAATCAATCCACCATCAGAATGAAGGTGCAGGCAGAAAGTGAATTTAGCACATTCTTGACAAGCACAATGATTAAACAACTGGTGTCTCACAGGAACTCTCTCTGTCCCCCTCCTTGTCTTTTTCATTAACTTCTTCCCCGCCTTCTCAAGCCCACACCTCTCTCTTCCTCTCTTTTTTTTACGTTCTCATGTTTCATAATGGGTTTATGAAAGCAAGGCTTCCTGCTCGCTATGTCTTTTTCAATTTTAATCCTTTAGATGACAACGTTTTACAGATGATGAAGTGCATAATTTCTTTCTCTGTCCCTCAAACAAGCCCCTTGTTACTCTTATTAGGACCTACGATGGTCCCTAGACTCACCCAACTATAAATCTAAACCTATACCTGTTTGTGATCAAAGTTCTCATGCATTTTTTCCCCCCTTTCTTTTGCGTGCAGAGATGTTCTCCATGTTCCTGGGATAGATTTCTCCCTTCTGAAGCATGCTGAGAGACATCTTAACATGTTAGCCGTCAGAGCAAAAGTCATTGCTCTCAAGAGAGGGGAAAAGACAGACTTCGTTAAGATTAAAGAACGAGGTGAGACATGAAAGGACACCTGGTTTCCAATGGATCTGAGATATTTAATGTTGACTAGGAGTATGATTTATGGATTCATTTTATCGATATTACAATTGAACAGTAGTGTATAATTTTTGTATTTCAATGTTTTGAAAGTTTCTTACATGGTCAAAAAATTATACTAAATTATTTTTAAGGAAAGTGGTTGCAAACAATTTATTTTAGATATACATTTTAAAAAATTAAGTTAGTCAACTAAATTTTTTTATTTAAATTTATTTAAATGTTTATTTAAAATAAATTGACTGCAACCATTTATCTTAAAATAAATTTAGTAAATTCATTTCAGTGTATGCTCATTAAGGTTGCATTTATATAATCAAAAAAGTTAGCACAGTAAAATGAAATAAAATTATTGTTCATGTTAAAATGTAATTTGTTTCTGTGATCAAAGCTGAATTTTCCAGTCTTCAGTGTCACATGATCCTTCAGAAATCAATATGCTGATTTGCTGTTCAACAAACATTTCAATGTTGAAAACAGTTATTCTGCGTAATACTTTTGTGGATATCTTGTTTTTGTTGTTCAGTGTTATCTGATTAATACAAGTTCAAAAAACTTGTTTTTTGGTATTTGGTACCATTATAAATGCTTTTACTGTCACTTTTGATCCATTCAATACATACCTGCTGAATAAAAGTATTACTTCCTATCCAAAATTAATTTCCTCATGTCAAACTTTTGAACAATAGTTCAAAATAATAGTCAAAAAAAGTCATATTCCAAATAATCAAAATTAGTATCTATATCCTAGACCTCATAATATCCAGTGTGACTTCATGAAAAAGAGAGAAAAAAAAAACATTATTTAGATCATGTAAAAATAATTAATCATTGCATTATTATTTTTAAAGGACCATGCAAGTAACTTTATTTTGGAATAATATAATATAATATAATATAATAATTTATTTCTATTAGTGCTGTGAACTGATTAAAAAATAATAATGAATTAATCGCACATTAATCCCACCGAACATTAAAGTTTTTAAATATACTTTAAAATTACAATGATTTGCCATTCAATCTTCAAATTGATGTAGAAACAAAACAACAACAAAAACATAATTTGTAATGACTGAAGGTGATTATCACTGATACTAATACTGATGTCTCTAGGAAATTGTTCTTTCTTTCCTAATATATAATCATTGACTATAGCCATTCAACATCACAGAATAATTGAGAACTATACATTTTTACATTTATTAGACTTTAAAAATAGCAACTTTTAATTTGAGTGAAATTTTTAAATTAAATTAAATTAAATTAAATTAATTCATTTAGCAGAAAATTATTTTTACTGACAAATGGCTTGACAACATCTCATCTGACCACAGTTCACTGTTGTTGTACTGAAGCTCCTCATCACCTGTACTCTTTTAGGCACTCGTTTGACTACTGCCTAGCACTGAGGTGAAGTTAGATACGCGTCTGAAAGTTTCCTGTTTGTAGTGGTCGTAAAAAGTTGTGGTTGTGGCCCTAGTCCGCCCTTGCATTAACTGCATTATATATTTTTAACACTGTTAAACTGGAAAAATGAAGAGATGAACAGATCATGTGTCTTGCATGTGCTTGATCTATGCACAAACTGATCTGGGACACTGAAGTTACCAGTTTGCAAACAAAAGACACATTTGGTTCTCTACTTTGACTGTGAAACCAACCGTTTTTACACTGTCAAGAACATTTTAGTACTTCAGTGTGTACGACTTACTGCCTATTCACGAAGAGTTATTGGAACTGATAATAAAAACCGCTGATGGGATATCACAAAGACTGACTGTGAGTTTAGATCTACTAAATCTTTCATGAATGCAGCTGCCCTGAGGGAAAGATAATGTAAATGTTATGTATTATTACATTTTAAAATGATCTGGATAAACCTTTTCTTGATATTTTCCTGGAATGCTCCTTTGAAAATGGAATATGCCTTTGGGAATGTCACATGCATGGACTAAACAGCATATCTACCATCTAGTTTGACATGTGTGACTAGCTTCTTTTAAATTTAGCTGTGTAGTCAATAAATGTGTGTTATGAGACCTCAAATGAGTCTTTGTTTAACCTTTAGTTTCGTATTTGAAGTACAGGAACAATGGGAGGATGTTGTGGATGAATGCTCAGTGTCTGCCTGTTCAGTGACACCAGGGCAAATTTGATCAGATTTGTCTTCATATCTGTACTGTTCTTTGGCGTTTGCATTTGTGTTTCTTGAAAATCCCTTGTCAAAGCAAATAATTATCTTTGGGCTTCGTTCTGCATCCTCGCAGCAAAGTTTTCCTCTAGTTAAGTTTCAGTCTTACTGTCTGGTGGAAATCATGACATGTAAAGTACAGGCCAGTTTTGACCAGAGAAAATAAATTGTTATAATCTGTTATATTGTCAAAATTGGCTGTGAATCATATAGTATGCCAATCAAATGACAGTGTAAACTCCTGGTGGCCTATGGCAACTAAAAAAAAATACAAAGGATTCATAAAAAAAAAAAAAAAATCTTGAAACAAACAAAAACCTTAATTCTGTCTATACTGACATCTCTATGTGAGATTTGACAAGGTGTGATTTACTTGCTGTAGTTACAGGAATTTTATTATAGAGTCATAACTGTTTTTCAAAAGGAAATGCTTAGTATTTTTATGAAAATTCTTAATGAGCATAAAAAGGCATAAAATACTTTCTCAGAAATTCTCAGAAACTCTCAGAAATAAATATTTACTGCCATTCAAAAATGTTTGCTGTTTTTGAAGTCTAGGCTGAATTTTTTCAGATAAATAAAAGTGTAAATGGGTAATAATGTAAAATATTATTGTAATTTTAAATATCTGTTTGTATTATAAACTGTAATTTATTCCTTTGAAGTCAAAGCTGAATTTTCAGCATCTTTACTCCAGTCTTTAGTGTCACATGATCCTCCATAAATTATTCTAATATGCTGGTTTAATACATTTCTTATTATTATCAATGTTAAAACAGTTCAAAAGAACAGCACTTATTTGAAATATAAGTGTTTTGTGACGTTATAAATGGCGTTAATACATAATGCATATTAGCTGAAAGTGATCATATCACGTATTAACCTCTTCAAAAAACATTACAGATACCATATCTTTAAACAATACAACAGCTCAGTGGTGGTGTTATTTAATCAAACAGGACAGTATTTTTGAAGTGAAACACAATCTTCTTTAAAAGGAAATCCCAACATCCCATTAAAACCATTTAAGTCACTGCTGTTGTTTCCCCACCCAAAATGATAATGTCACTTCCTGTGAGATAATGTCTTTTGTTATGTAAAGTGATACTATAAAAGACCATTTAAATCAATATAGAACATTTTAAAACCACAATTTGAATTTGATATTTTATCCAATAAGATATTATGAATCAATATGATGTGGACATCTGTTATAGCTGATGTAACCTCTTTCGAAACGTACAGCAGCTAAAGAATGTGCATCAGGAATGGTAGGAAAGAGAAAGAGAAAAACAGAGAGACAATATAGTGATAAAATCTGTAGCTCCTGCTGAGGAAGGCTTCTTCAGCGTGACTAAAACAGCAGGAGATCATATCTCGCATTCCTTTTCACAACCTTCTCAACAGAAACACACACAGACTGAGACAGAGAGACAGAAACATCACATCTCAGTCACTGTTGAGTGCTGTAGGCTAGCGTAATGAAGATGTTCCACGGCTGTTCACCAGTCCCGGGCTTTTGTAAGAGCTTCCAGAGACGGGACAGACAGTGAGGATGGTCAAAAGGGGTTAACATCTCTATCTATCCTGACATGCGTTTGGCCTCACATGCGCCTCATATGCTTGTTTGGATTGTGATGTTCTGAGAGATCAAAGAAGTGTTGCCAAGCTAAAGTTGTTTTTGGTTTATTTAGTGTTTACATGATTCACACATTGTAGCAAACTAATCTGTTCCAGTCAAATCAGTTCCTACCACGTCTATTGAGGATAATACTAATTAAACTTGCACATTGTGGTCACAATAGTGGAAAATTTGAATGGAAGAGGAATTTTGGGATACGGGTTTTGTTTATGTAACAAGCATTAGTACAGATTATTTGTTTTATGTAACTTTAAATATAATATTGATGAACTTGTTTAGGTGCGGAAGTCCAAATGGTGTGTCTTTTTGAGTTACTCCGTTTTTCAAAACTACACACATTTGGTTAAAACTAAAACCAAATGTCATGGTCAGTGAAACCCACAATGAGTAGCTCAAGGGAATAAAACAATGGGGTTTTTTTCGCTCTCTGTCTGTTTGAGCTAGTTCGTAATAGCCTATATAAAAACGTGTTGCCAAACACATCTGAAAGAGGACAACACACTTGACTGAAGAACAGCTTCCTGTCTCGATAGACTTGTGGTTTGTGGGAAAAGAAATTTGCTAACATATTTCTATTGAAGTCAGAGTAGGCCAATGCTATCTCACGACCAATTTGGATGTATTTTATGAGGTGGCTAATTCATACAAATACATCTCGTACACATTTTGACAATGTGAAGTGTACTTCAATCCTTAAAATAACTGGCTTTGCAAATAATAAACCAATGGAATATAAGGCCACCCAAAAATGACAATTTTGTCATCATTTACTCTCTGGCAACAAATTTGTTTCAAACCTGTATGAGTTTGTTTCTTCTGTAGAACAGAAAAGAGGATATTTTGAAGTATGTGTGTGAAGAATTGGCTAGCCATTGACTTCAACACGGACAAATAAAAATGGATGTCAATGGCTGCCGTCTGTTTGGTTACACACATTCTTCAAAAGAAAAAAGAAAAGAATGAAACTCATAAGGATTTGGAACAAGTGATGAGGAAATTAGGAAAGATTTTTCCGTTTTAGGTAAAGTATCCTGTGATTCTTATATTTCTTACACTTTTAATAAGTGCATTTTGTGTGCCATCAGATGAAATGTTACTAAGTTTATTTTAAATAATTATCTTTAATAACATTTTATCTTGCTTTTTTACATGATATTAAATTAAAAAGTTAATATATTTTAAATGTAATACATTTCAACTTCATCTTTACAAATGTGCAACTACTAGAAATGACAGTATATTACAATTACATATAAAAATGTATTTAATTCCTAATTACGTGGGTCAAAAGTACTCTTCATTTCAATTTATAAGTAATTAATATAAATTGGAACTATCATATTGATTTATGTGTAAAAAACATGCATTTACTCGTTAAATTCAGCTCACACTTAAGCATATTCTGTTAAATTAATTCAATAGTAAGTACTTTTTTAAATGATGCTTAAACCTTTTGTTCACAAAGAAAGCTATAACTTAAGTTACCAGCTATTATTGTGATAGATAAAGTGTCCTGTGTGTTGTTATGCATGTATCAATGTAATAGCAATCTGAATTTATAATAGCAGAAAACTACGTGTTTTTCAAACTGCCCGAGCAAAGCCAATGCGATTATTTCCCCGATCAAATTCTGTATAGTATCGAGCTATAAAGTTCGCCCCCAGGATCCAGATGGGACCAGTAGGGGGCGGCACATCCAGAGCGTTGAACATCACAGTGCAGATGTCCTCCCCGAACTCTGACTGCTGTAGGCAGGGCAAAAGATAAAAAAGAGACATTAGAAAATCCAATGCAAGTCCATATAGCTGTAACATAGACTGATGAATCTCAAAACAGATGCTACACTTCAGAAGTCATCTGGAATAGCATGCAAACACAACATGTGGCATTTTGTATTTAATGAGAAAAGGCACTTAGTGGAATAAATCCCAGACTTCCCTGCTAAATGAAATGCCGGACTGACAGTGTAGTACAGAGTCAGCAATAGTATTTCTAATGAGAACAGCACTTCAGTTAAAGCTAAACAGTGAAGTTGTGAAAAATACCACAACACTAACTAGGGAGCTTTTAATTTTTTATGAAAAAGTTCAACATCACATTTACATAGTTAATGCAAATATAAAATAAAACTATTTAAATAATCTGTAGCTTAGTTATATTAACGGTCATTTGTTAGTGGTTAATGCAAGTTTAAGACATTTTCCCATTTTATTCTACAATATGAAACACATCAGTAATCACCCCACTCGTTTTGTTTTTTAAAGGTGCACTGTGTAATTTGTAGCGCCATCTAGCGGTGAGGTTGCAAAGTGACGAAACGCGCTAAGTGTAGAGCAGTTTGTCTATTTAGGGCTACTGTAGAAACATGGTGGCGACTTCTATGTAAGAAAGATAGAAATAGCTCAATCTACGGTAATAAAAACATTCATTAAGAAAGGCCTTTATACACCTCTGAAAACATAGTTTTATATATTATATTGCATTCCTCTAAATAGATCTTTGTAAATATTACACATTGCACCTTTAAGTGTTAATGTTATTAACAAGTGGCTAAATAGAAAAAAAGTGTGTTTAATTGTATTGAATGTGTACTTAAAAACTGTTTGCAGATAATATAATATAATTTAAATTAAAGTTCATTTAAGTTTATCAAGAGTACACATTCATGATTATGTTTTAACAACAGTTAAGTACACTTTTAAAAAGTGCACTTTGTAATAATGTCAAATGATTGTACGTTTTTTTTTATAATTGTTTCATATATTAATCTTTTTGTTGCCCTTCAAATAGATTGCAAAATTCATTACAAATGTGTAATTACAAATATTTATTATTACATTGTAATTACATACAAGTTTCAATTGAAATGACATTAATATAATTATTATAAATGCTTGTCAGTACATTCAGCATTGACCATATTACAAAAACAATAGAAGTAGTTATGATATTATATATTAAGATGAACTAAGTGTAAGTGTCAAAAAAGTTTGAGTAATTTAATATATTTATGTTTAAACATATATTTAAACCATAATATATTTTCATTTATTTATGAAAGAACGAACAGTCACATGTCCAGAAATTACAATCAGTTTGCACTTTTTACATTCAGCTTAGTATATTAAGCATTTATTTTTATTATTATTATTTCACTAGTGGAGGTTGTTGCAGTTATTAAACTTTTCATTAAATAGGAAAACTCATCTACTTACTAGTCCGCATTTACAACCTCATTGTTTTCTTGCAAAATCTTACAGTTCAAACTTTCAGAATCTTAATGGTGGTTAATGCAACTGTAGTGTGGTTTATTTATCACATAACCTTTGCTTTTTCCTTCTGGCGCTTGTATTTAGTCTTGTGAAAATTATCTTTACAAACTAATTGTGATGGTCACATAGCTTATTTCTGCAATATTTCAAAAGCCAATGAAAAAATGCTAAATTTTTGAGGGAACCAGCGTTACGCAAACATCTGTTCATGCTATAATCTGTAGCCTTGTTACATTAAAGGTGCACTCAATTATTTTAGTTTATGTGGAAGTGATTTGTCTTATACTGACACCTAGTAGTGTGGATGTAGCTTCCCAGAAAAAACACAATTAATTTATTCCACAAGCAAAACTGTCCAATAACAGGAAGTTGCTGAGAGAAAATATGTAGCTTTCCACTGGTCATTTAATATAAAAATGACTTAAATAAATAAGCTGTGTTAGGCTACTGATATGACTGTCTTCATTTAATCTCAGTATACGTTAGAAAATGAAAGCCCTTCAAGATCATCCCAACCAAATGTGACTGTATTAATATTAATGCATTAATATTAATATATACTCTTGCAATGGAATAAAGAAGGAGAATATACCCAGAGAATATAGTCCTCTTCCGTGAGAGAATATTCCTGACCACCCAGATGAAAAGTCACAGTTGGCAACAACTTGACCAAATTACAGTTGACAGTGTACTGTGAACAGAGCCGAAAGAGACAGAAAATAAGTCATGACCATTCAAAGAAAACAGTGTGCTGCATCATTTTGCAAAACCGAAATGACACTGAACTTCACACTTGAAAAGAAAGAAAAACACATTTTCCACATTAAATGCCACCGATCAAAGTGGCGATGAAAAAAAACAAAAACATCAGCTTTCAATCATTCCATTTGCTCTTCAGACGTTATTTATGAGACTCAGCCAAACATGACAGACCAAAGCAGCTGTTCCCATGGAGTTGTGCAAGAGGAAAAGGAAACAGAGCAATTAGAAACAGGTTTTAATGTTGAACATAGAAGAATTGTTTCACAAAAGCTTGTATGTATGGGATGTATATGGGATCAATCACCCTAAGTTTGTTTGCAATGTGAAGGTGTTGAATTTTATAATCAACTGCCTACCAATTTATAATCAGCTGTCACTGCTGAATGTTTTAGACGGTCCATCATGCATTATGTGCTCTCTGTTTATGTACAACGGGAACACATTGTTCATTTTTTTTATGGTTCTGGAAAGTTTGAAGGTTTGCCACTGCTGCTGAGATTTACGGATTTCATTAAATTGTTTTCAAGGTTTAAATTTGGACTTCTTCAGTTTTCATAGTTTCTATGGCTAAGTAGTGGATTCATATTTTTTTTCTACTTCTTAGTAGATTATATGCAGGCTTTTAAATGAAGACAGATTTTGAAAGATTGTCCGTGAAGTTAGCTAAACAGAACTTACCCCTCCCTCTGCATGCTCAACAGCACCAATTGTTTTCATTAGAATGGAAATAGAGGAGGCGGGGCCTGTGATGTAGGAGGAGCCTGTATCAATCACAGCAGTACAGCCACCCATGCAAAACAACATATCTGCACCTACAGACACGCTGCAGAAAAACAAAGTATTATTGAGGTACATTTTTTTTTTAAATTCACAAATTACTTTGGATTAGCTAAATTTACCTAATTTTGGCAAGGCTTCCATGCAAAAATTTACATTTGCTGAAAATTGACTCCAGGGTGTAATTTAGCTTGTTTCTTCAGAACAGATTTGGAGGAATTTAACATTACATCATTTGCTCACTAATGGATCCTCTACAGTGAATGGGTGCCGTCAGCCCAAACTAGTAAAGTAATTCACATGTGTCCAGTCCATCAGTTAATGTCTTGTGAAGTGAGTTAGTTGTAAATAAACAAATCCATCATTAAGGAATTTTATCTTCAAACCATTGCTTCTGATAAAAAATACCATAATTTCCTCCAGTAAAAAAAGTTAATCTCCTGTCACATGAAAATCCACCAACATTTGTTCAGAACTGTCTGGGACTTTTTTGTTGTTGTTGTTGCTTGTAACGGTGCTTGATCTGTGTATATTTCCCTCCTGATTCAGACATGATGACTGGAGAAAGCTTTTTAACATTTTAGCTGAAAGCAACAGTAACAGCAACGGAGTAACCCAGTACCTTTGTGATTCTTCATAGACATAAACCGCTTTAATGATGAATTTGTTTCTAACAAATACCAAATTTTTCCCTTTACAAGACATTTATCAATCAATGGACTGGAGTGATGTGGATTAATTGTGGATTATTGCAATGTTTTTATCAGTTGTTTGGACTCATTCTGACGGCACCCATTCACAGCACAGGATCCATTTCTAAGCAAGTGATGTGATGCTAAATTTCTCAAAATCTGTTCAGATGAAGAAACAAAGTCATCTACATCTCGGATGAGTAAATGTTCAGCAAATGTTCATTTTAGGTTGAAGTGTTTCTTAAAATATTTTGCCCAATAATTGTTTGGCCCACTGTATCTTTAAATCTATTTAATTTGTGTATAAAACAATTTTTGGGAAACATGCAACTGGTAGACATCTTCAGAAATCCTCCTCTTGTGTTCCAAGCAAGAGAAAAAAAAGTCATAAAGATATGGAATGGCATGATGTTGATTGTGTGATTGATTTTTAGGTCAGATCTTTGTTTAAAGGACACAAGTAAAAAAAAGAAAAGAAAAAAAAAGAAAAGAGGAGAAAAAAAACCTTTCTGGAAATGATCTGAGGTTCTGCTCAAAATTAAAAACGGATGGCTACCGGATATCTTGTGCAAACTAATATAGGATATCTAGGAGTATTTGTGAAAACTGTGATGTAAAACAGATGTAGAATGGCAGAAAAAGTTACATGGAAAGAAATCATAATTGTTCAGTAAAATTGATGCTGATAATGTTCTTACCCCTTCATGATGACCTCCCACTTGCCTTCCTCTTTGGTGTTCATGTAGTGAAAGGATCCAGTGTAGTAGTTTGGGTCTGTGCCCCCCAGCACCAACACTCCACCAGGGACATGTGTTGGGTCCCTTTTAAATACACATATACATACAAAGATATGGCTTGTGAACTACTAGAACGGTTTAAATACATTTATTATTACACTTGTAGATGTTACTACATTTCAAGTGAAGTTAACCTGTGGCAAATTCAACTGAATGGGTATGATTTGGAAATGAACGCATTAATAAAAGGTCTTACAGCTCATAATGCATATAAGAGCAAAAACCAAGCCCTGAGGTCAAAAGAACTTCCTGTAGAGGTCAGAAACAAATTATTCGTCATTGAAGGGTCACAGAAGAATGTAGTCTCTGTTACCATTAATGGATCCAACAGGACAATGACCCAAAGCACACAGCAAGAGCGGCTTATAGACAACTCTGTGAATGTCCTTGAGAGGTCCAGCCAGAGTCTGAGCTTGAACCCATTTAAATATATCTGAAGAAAGCTGTAAACATGTGTCTGCCCCCATCCAACCTGACAGAGCTTAAGAAGTGAAGAGGTGAGGAGAAGAATGGCAGATAACTGCCAAATGCTGATGTGCAATGTTTGTCGTATTAAACAAAAAAGACTTGAGACTGTAAAGGTGCTTTAGCTAAATATTTAATTTTGGGTATGAAAACTTATGCAATGTTCTTATTTCAGGTTTTTCATTTTTAATAAATTGACTAAGTTTTGATAATTCAAAAATGAAGGGGTATAATTACTATGGCAAGGCACTGTATGTCAGTAGATGCTGACACTCACCTCCTGTAGTACACTGAGAAGACTTTCTGTTTCAGAACATGTTGAGACATGATTTGATCAAACACGGGTGTAATTCCATCAATGGCTACATCTGGATATCCCATCCCTAACACTCCATCAAACTTTGCAAAGATGAACGGGATCGCAGGAAGGTCTGTGGCCTCTGCAAAAACCTGCACCACTGACATACCACCAACCTAAAGAAATTAAAGTTCAAAGGTCAAACAGCTCAATCACGTACTATGTGCAATTACAGTTCTGGTCTTTCATACTGCAGTCAATTTGTTTTAAAATCAGTCAGTATTTTGCCTTATTGTGGGTAAAATTTTGTGCACAATCTGGACTTGGTTATCCATTTATGTTTTGCTGTGCTTGACTTTTTAACCTGGATGGCTAAAAATACTTAGCCTTGGCCATTAAAATACCATTCCCATATGTTGGTAAAGAAATTCCTTTCAAACTTCTTAATATTATACTTTAAAACCAATGGCTTTTAATTGTTACTCACTACAACCACGTCCTTGCTCAGAAATCCCCGGACATTTCCGGAAGCGTACTGGATGGAGAATCCTGTGCCGTTGTAAATATGCGTTTTGGATCTGGAAGCATCATACCTGTTGTGTGTGACTAAAGAGACATGGAGAAAGAAAGACTGAACTGTAGGAGAAAATATGCCATTTTATGTGTAGATAATACAGTGACTTTTAAGCTAAGTTTTTTTTTTTTTTTTTTTTTTTTTTTATGAATGCGTTAAGCAAATCGCTCACAGCAGGCTGTGAATAAAGGAGAACAGCTGTGTGAAGGAACCCAGAGGTTGGCAGAACCCGTGTCAAACACAACATTGAACATCTGAGCTGGTGAACCAATACTAATCTCACCAAAGTATTGAGTCTGAAAATCAACAGAGAAATGCACAATTAAAAATACAAAAACATCTATATAAGACAGATTATTACAAATACAAAATTGCTTCTATTTTGAATTATTTCCATTTTTAAGACGGATTTACATCTAAGTAGTTGATCAGAGGCACAGAAGCTGTGCTGTTTGTGGGTGAAGGTTCGTCATATTTTGGCATAATCTCAGAAAGCACTTGAGCTGCTGTGACACCCATTTCCTTCAGGGTTTCTCGTATGGAGGGCATTTTCTTCAGTTTTACTCTAGTGAAGAGAGAAACGACTCATGTTACATTTATTATGTGTTTGTACAACTGCCAAAAACAGCAACATCAGATAGTAGTGCATTTTATCTAATTTTAAAATGATTTTTCACTATTTTTCATAATTGTTCGTCATTTTAGTTAATGAGATAAATACAATGCCCATATGGCAAAAATAGATATTATCCAGCTAACAGAATTTTGTTACAAGGAAGTTCTTCAAATATTCAGTGTTGGTTCTGGGAATATAAAAATGTCCGTTTTCTTGAGGTTGTGTGATGCTCCTCAAACGTTCTTTCAACTTAATTTTTATTTAAAATGCAGCATTCTAGGAATGTTGGTTTGTAACATTCAAAAAAACATAAAAATATCCAGTTTACTTAATGTTACTAGAATGTTATTTAAAGATTAGTATGATGTTCCTGAAACATTCTTTCAATCATTCAAACACCTGCTGTGAACAAGCACAAACGAAAGAGAAATAAGAACACAAACTATAACTTTCTTCTGCCATAGCTTTAGATAAACTGAAGATAAAATATATTTAATCTCTCAAGATCTAATTAAACAATTCCACAAAAAGCATTACCAGTTTCAAGTATTACTAATTTACTTTATTTCTGTCAGACATCTACACTAGTTCTTATTGAGAATTAACAGAGGTTTAGACGTTAATTTTTCGTTTTAGGTCACCATCACTGGGATCAGTGTTTGCTTTACCTGACCCTTTACTTTTTCTAAGTTGCTTCTTTTGCAGATATTGCAGGTGTTTGGATAATTAATTTCTGTGTTGATAAAGCAGATCAGCATAGATGTATTAATAACATGGAAATTACTGCATTAAAGTAGTTTAGTCAACTACCTTTTATATTTTTTTGCTTTTGTCTTTGAAGTGCTATATGAGAAGAAAGTAATAAGCTCAAATGTAAATTTGTATAATAATTATAATAATTTGTGACCTTTCAGTTATTTAGGTAAGATTGTCCAATACTACTTAAAAGTTTAATACGTCACACTTAGACATCAGCACATCATAAAAACTTCAACAACAGTAAGATAAAAAAAAGAATAATAATAATTGCAGCAATGCATGCTCAGTTTCATAAATGTGTTTTGTATACTGGCATGAAGCATGTCACCACTAGTGTGTTTCATATGCTGAATCTTGATGACTGTGAGTGTATTGATGAGTGAGTGTAACAATGACAGTATTCATACTCTCACAGGCATCAATATTCAGCATCTAACACAACAGTGTTATTAGTTCTTTATTTTCAGTTTTTTAAACCACAATAATTTTTTGTTATTAAAGCAGACATGACAGACATTTTTTTTTTTTTTTAAACTTGCAAATGCTGCAAAAGAAGCAACTCAACAAAAGTCAAGGTTCAAGAGCCCAACTAAAGCAAACACTGATCTCCTTGATGGAAAATGAAACATTTTCAATAAGACATCAATGTCTAAACCTCTGTTAATTCTCAATAAGAAATTATGTAGACGTCTGACAGAAATAAAGTAAATCTGGTTAGTAATAATTGAAGCCAGTAATGCTGTTTGGGGAGTAGTTTAAACAGATCTTGAGAGATTACAATTAGCCTATTTTATTTTCAGTTCATCTAAGGCTAAGGCAGAAGAAAGTTGTAGGTTGTGTTCTTATTTCTCTTTCATTCAGTGCTTGTTCACAGCAGGTGTTTGAATGTTTTTTTTTTTTTTAAATCAGAAAAATTCTACTAACATTAAAGAAACTGGATATTTGTATGTTTTTGGAATGTTACAAATCAACGTTCCTAGAATGCTACATTTTAAATCAAAAATAAGTTGAAAGAACATTTTAGGAACATCCTTTTTATGTTCCCAGAACCAACACTTTTTAAGAACGTTCTTGTAACAAAATTGTTAGCTGGGTATACAAACATTTCAAAACTATTAAAAGAGATTTTAAAATATATTTTTACAGGTATGTAGATATATTTTAATTACTTACATGTCCTCGTATTTTTGGCCATTTGTAAACATTTTTAAGATTAAAAAATAACTTTAACAAAAACAAACAGGCAAATATCACATTCTATTATGTCACAGACTATTATGCTCAAATTAGGAGAAGCAGAAATCATGATCACAATTAAACTACAGCTCTATCTGAACCGAACCAACACTGAACTGACTTGAACTAAATAATGCCACTATTGCCTGTTAGAGCTGAATCTGACATGTCTCCATAGATGCATTTCCATAACTGATTCATTCTGCTTTCATTTATGTCTGTACAGCTGCTTTGGCACAATCTGTTTTGCATAAAGCACTATAATTATATAAATAGCATAGTATTCTAATGGTATATTAGAATAAAGTTGACTTGACCTTCCTAAAATATAAAGGCTGCTGTCTATATTAATCTATAAAGATGCATTGGTGTGTATTAGAATAAAATTATAATAAAAACATTGCATGATATTATTAAGACAACATATTTCTCAAATTAAATAATTGGCTTTCATGTTGTTGTATTAAAGCCAGAGCTAAATATTTGTTGTGCTGACTTACCTCCATAAGGCATGTGTCCTGGTCACTGAGAGTGACAAGACCAGAAGAGCCAAGAAGTGCACTTTCATTCTTACAGATGGATCAAATCACTTGAATTACCCGATAAATATAACGTAAATATGTGCCGAATGTCTGGTGCCCAGACTCCTTCCCAAACGTCTGTCCTCTTTTACTGTGCTTTATTTGACAGACTTTCCTTCTTCCCATGTTTTTATACTATATCCCCTACGCTCTGTTCTGATCTTGACACAAACCCTGAACACAGTGACCTCCTGGTCAAAGGATAGACGTCACACATAGTGATTTAAGACCACTTCACTTCATAAAGTCATCATCGTATGGACCTGAAGGATGTGGATGTATGGAAAAAATTGAATATGACATAAATATTACAATAATATCAACATATCGAAGAGCAACACATATCTGTCATATAATATCTGATATTATATGACCGATGTGTGTTGTTCTGCAATATATATTGCAGAACTGATGGTTTGTTTGTAAGGGCATGCAACTCTTTATGACTCTTGACCTTTAAACGTAGGGGACTTCTGGATGCCTAGCACTAGATTTCCCACAGTAATGGGTCAATCTCTTTCCCTGAAATTCCCTCATAGGACTCTCCAAACATAGACGTCATCTTTTACGTCTTCCTTTATTTTGCTGTTTATCTTCCCTGGACTCATTTTTAAAGGTGTTTCATGGGGTTGATCTTTTTGAAGGACTAGCAGGTTTATTCCTCAGACTCCTCACTGAAGAAGATAAACTACGCCTGTACAATAATTTTTTACAGATAACAATCAGTGTAGTTGGAAAACACAAACTCACCATGACAGTTTTCATCTTATTTGGGCTAGCAGCTGGCCCAGCAGATGCCTGTGAAACTGCCCACGGCGGCTAAAACTTACAGTAAGTTACGTTAGATAGCATTGGCAGATGCCCACTGGTTACATTATTTGACCTCAGAGTTAAAACTTGTTTTGCAGCTGCCACACAGCAATTGCCACTACTAACATTACATCTATATTTATATGAAAGTACATTAAGTGGACTTGTAATCAGCTGTTGGATGCCATTCTATGCACTTCTTGGATAAAATGATGGTGCCATCACAATTGGTTCTTGACCCTTGTTGGCGCTATTCAGATAAACAGCTGCATATGTTGGCCAGGCAGTGTTTGCACCTTCTTAAACACTAGGTGTCATATTGGTGTAGAAAAAATTGTCACAGAGCACCGACTTATATGATCTTTTATTTACTGCACATTTATCTCATAATATTAATTAAGACGTATTTTGTGACAAAGCTTAAGTACTAAACAATAAAAGATTATTGCGTTTTCTTATTGTTTTTTTTTTTTCTCAGCCAACACAACACATAATTTTAAGGCAAACAGTGGCTATTTGGCTGTTGAATGGACATTGTGTGAATCACATCTCAGTCAATTTTATTTGAGGAATGATTTGAGGAAAAGATTGCCCACTGCATGCTGTAGATTAGAGAACTTCACATGTATGTGATTCGCGTTTTTATAAAGAATAAAATGAATTTGTTAAGCAGTGTGTGTGTGTGGAAAAACATGTCGATGTAGTGTAAAATGGCATTTTGACTGTCAGAAACAATATTTTTTGTGGCACTTTTTTGCCGGTGTAGTTTATCAGTTGTAGTAGATTGTAGCTTACTACAATTTAGATATATTCTTTGCTACTATGTTGATTCCTTCTTTAAAACACCCGAATAAGAAATGTACATAAACACATATTCATCAAATGTTCGATGAATACTTTCAGATGCGTATGCTACGACAACTTGATCTTCATTTTTATTGAGCGACAGAACCACATCCGCTATATTTATGTTCACTGGAGCTGGCGGAAGTGGACGCGCGTCATTGGCTGTTGAGCTGCTCTTCAGCGCTGTGCTCGTGCGTGTTCATTCAAACGGCTGTGTTCAGGAGCGCGCGCAAGGAAAGGGCTGATCTCCTTCGAACTCAAATTCACGTTTCACCTATCTATTCATGATTCTGTCAACTTAGTATAAAGGTAAGAAACGATTAAAAGCGACATTTGTATCTTTGGCCACGGCCAGCTGACAGCTTCGCCACAAACGAACTAACCTTGTACTGAAGAAATAATGCGGATGTTATGAGCTTATACAGATACTTCAGCAAATGAACCTTTGCTTATTTTTAGGCAACAGTTGCCACTATTACAATTACTAGAAAATGCGTCTTGTAACGTGTCGCTAAAGCCGGGAAAATCTTAATGTTTATTATGTTAGCACTATGGCTACATCAAACTAACGTTAACTTGTAGGGATTTGTCACCTTGTCAAATTCCTCAAGGTTTAGACATCAATGTATTTTTAATAACAATGAGCGTTCGTAGCCTGACCAACCCAGTTCGTGAAGATGAAGTGTAATCGCATACTTGCTGCACTAATGTCAATAAACCACCAAATATAGACGCTTTGTGAAAAAACCGGAACCTAAATCCAAAAATGTGCCCTGCTTGTGTTATTATGTGTCTACATGAGGCAGAAGTAAAGGAAGAAGTGGTGTGTCTGTTATTTGGAAACGCGGCTACACAGTCATATTGAATGCTGTTAAAGGGACTGTTCACCCAAAAATTAGAATTCTTCCAACACTTGAATGGTGACTCAGACTGTCATTGTCTTCGTGTGTTTTTCAGTAAAAACTCATATGGTTCTGGAATAGCATGAGGCTGAGTAAATGATGACGTTTTCTCATTTTTGGGATGAGTTGTCCCCTTCAATAATCCACGTTGTAACCATCATGTCATTAGATGACATAGGGCCTGCCACAGTGAAAGTGCAGAAGTCTTTCAAGCTGTGGAGTAAATCTCATTCGACAGTGTCCTGCTGGTCTGATGCGAGACCATCTCATTGAATGCCAGATTAGTAGCTCTGATAATCTCATAATAATGTTACGTCTGAGGTCTTTGAGCGGAGTGGTTGGTTTTGAAGAAGCTTATCACCTTAAGACGGATCGTGATGTTATACACTTAACATTTAAAACCATGAATGTGAAAACTATAGTTATAGTAAGTGACAGTTCCCGGCCGTCATCATGCTGCTCCAAACTCAAACTCCTTTTTCTTCTGGGGCACAGAAAAGGAGATGTTTAGCACAATGTCAAAGCTGCTCTTTCCCACTACAATAAAATGATAGAGTATTATTAAAATGATCACGTTTCCAGTGATTTCCCAATTTGACTAAAATGTCTTATTATATTACTATTGTAATATCACAAAACAAAATTATCTAGTATTTTAGATAAATATTATTATTATTATTAACAATAATAATTGCATTTTACATTACAACAAAAACAATTATGATACTAATATTTATGGCTGTCTTAAAAAAAATTTTTTTCCCATTTCTTTTTCTTTTAAATGAAAAACCACAGGGATCCTTTAAATCTTAAATCCATAGCTGGTTTATAAGCGCTTTTCATTCATCTTTATAGTGTCTCTATCATTTTTGGTGTGAATGTGCCTTAACATCTGTCTTCTCACAGACATGACGAGACAGGAGTGAAGTATCTGTTCTTGGCTGGAGCGTGAGGTTGGGCAGAGGATGCTGGAGGAGGGTGATGGAGAGTTGGAGGAGATCGGAGGAGGAGGAGATGGGGGTCTTCAAGCAGAGGTGGAGAGGCTGGCGGCTGAACTTCAGGAAGCCAATGAGGAGAAGTTACAGGCCGCATGGTACGGCCTGGCCGTTCTGGAGGAGAACGCTGCACTGAAGGTCAAACACAGCCAGCTGGAGGAAGAACATGAAGCCCTGAAGGTCGAAGTGACACAGCTCAGAGAGGTCAGTCAATAGAGAGCCTGAGATAAAAAGAAGAAAAAGAGGGTGGAAGCTTAAGTTAAAGTTTTGAGGAATTGTTGCATGAAACAAGGAGCTTCTTTTTTTTCCTAAGAGTGATTCACAAAATGGTTTACTGTTGTTGTTGTTGTTGTTGTTGTTTTTTGATTCGTTATAGCATGAAGTATTTGCTGTCTTAAATGTCTCTTGAATTTCTATGGTTTCTTGCACACGACAGCCAATGATTCACCACACAAAACATTTGTGGGTCAGCACAAATCATCAAGGCAAGTGAACCTGTATAAAATGTAATCTGGGCCATATTTCCTATACCTTTAGTAGTTTTGTTTATCATTTTTGAGAATTAAGGCATATTGCAGCCTGTCCAAGTTGTTCAATTTTTTTCCCATTTTGGACACCTTTGGAACCTTTCACATCACAGTTATAATAGTGTTATAATAGTATGGGTTTCTCTGCTTTTTACATGGTGACTGCAAGGGCTTTTCCCTGCAGATCTTATGTAACAATGTACAAATCAAAACTTGATATTTAAAAGAAATAATTACACAACATGCACTTCTTTAGGTCCCAGGGGACTAACCAAAATTAGTTGGATATTTATATCCTCGGCTTAACAGATGCAGGCATATGATGACAAAAAAAAGTTTAGTTTTGATTAATTAAGCCAACAAAAATTGCAAAAATTATGCAAGTATTTTCATAATATTTAAATGTTTGGCTGAAATAATAAATAAATCAATATTTGTCCCACCTCCTTGTGAAGTACTAGCTGAGAGCAATGCAAAGACTTTCCAGATTGTCATTTGCCCATAAACATAAAAAAAAAAAAAAAAGCAAATGCATTTCATTTTCCATTTTGGTTAATGTTTGAGAATAAGGAGCTCTCTTTTAAAACAGTGCTGTTTTGTTTGGACTTTATAGGGCAGTTTTAATAGAGCACTGTTCAGCCAGATCAGTCTATGTGGTTCATGGCCAAAGTAGAAAACAAATAGGCTGTAAGCCTGGGATGTACGGGCATTTTTAGCCCTCTTTGTTATCCGATTTATTTCATAAATCTGTGCCCCAAAATCCATGCTTTAAGTCTTTTGCAATAATTCAAAATTGGCAACATATTGAGGGCATTCTATGTGCACATATTATTGGTTTGCCAACTTCAGCTAATATGTCACTCTTTTTTTTTTTATGTGAAGCTCACATATTAGGCACATTGTGGACCCACCCCTCTGGTATGAAGATTAGGCTCATGTATTTCTCTCTCTGTGTGTCTGATTAGTAGAGCATGAAATTGGCAAAGTAGGTGAATGTGGTAGAGCGAGATGACTGGGGTGCACAGATATGGGTCTGGTGTGCTAGGAAAAAAAACATGTGACAGACAGTTGTAACATCCTAGAGTTGGACACATTGACTGCATCATCATTTCGTGTTTAGCCCTTCAGGACTCTAATAAATATTTCTGTTTAATCAAGAAATCTCTTCTCTGAAATGGTTTACCCACAAAGAAACAATTACTATATACATTTTTTTTTCAAAGCAATATTATTATCCTTGCTATTCTCATACATAAAAAGAGATGCAAGACAGAATGTGTTCTATTCCATGAGCAGCTCTATTCCTTACAGTGGCTCCAACAATAGTGTGATGAAGCCCAAGGCCATTGGTTTTTGTGTGTTGTTTAGATTTGAGACCTTTATGCTTCACCTTCTGCTTTTGTTGTATGGAATAGAGCTTCTGAGATATTCTTACATCATCTTTTGGTGTTTCACTCAAGGAAGTCATTTTGAGGGACAGAAGGAAAAGCAAATCTTTTTAAAAGCGTGTCCTTTTACTTTTACTGAACAGAAGTATAAATTCTCCCTCTTCAGTCTGCCTTTCATCATTAATTATAGAGTAGCACAAGCATGGTTTTCCCACATGTTCTCCCATGACTCAAATTATAATGTTCAAAAAAAGAGTGTGACCGTGTTAATAACAACCTAGCCAATGTTAATTCATCTTGTAACAGTTGAGTTTCAGTGTGAGCAAAACTGGTGTATATTTTGTTACCATTTGTCTAAGGGATACAGTGGCCGGTAACACTTTATTTTAAGGTTACATGTACTTGCTATTATAATAACAATAAATTATGCATATTTGCATGCAAGCAACCCTAAGCCTAACCCTATTCATATAGTATGTACATGTAGTTAATATTTTTAATTAGTTTAAATGTATAATTGCACTGTAACAACAAGGACACTAAAATAAAGTGTAACCCAGCGGCCTTAGCATGAACTAAACGCATTGTATTTCACCCTCTGGTAGCTACTAAAGCTGGAATGTAGCTCTCAATACAGTTGCTGTTGTTTATTGGCTAGGCGAGTAAACCAATTACTCAAAATAATTAAAGTTTGACAACTTAACTTTCAGCAGCTCTACTCTTCTCATTTGAAGAATTTCAGAAATTCACACAAAGTAGCTGAGGGGCCGTAAATTGTGAGAGCGTTGCTTTAAGCCAGTCAACTAAATTGTTTTGTTTCTTCTTGGCCAAACCTCTGCTAGTGTAACTCAGTGTCTTGGCGGTGATGAAGATGTGTGTTTTGATTGATGTATTATATGTGTGTATGTTTACAGGCTCTGGCAGACTCCGTGAGCAGCCATAAGCGTGCAGCCGCTGATGGGGAAAGTCGAGAAGATCGGCTCCTGCAGGAGTCGGCCACTAAAGAGGCAGCCATGGAGATTCGCATGGACGAGCTGCAGGCGGAGCTTAAACAGGCCCGTGTCATGCTGGCCAACACCTCGGCTGAAAACGAGCGACTGGCCAGCCTCTCCACCCAGCTGAAGAAGGTACATACACCACCATCAATCAGAAGGCTAGGGTTCACATAAAATGTGCATTCCTAACCACAAGACCCATGAACACCTTACTGCCTCAACTACCGGGTTGAGTTTCAATGTCAGCCTGAAGAGAAGAGAGGCCATTGTGAACTACTTATTGAACTATTGTACTGGACAAAACAAATAATTTATACCTTTAAGTAAAGTTCCTTAATAATAAAATCTTTGCCCTCTAATGAGAAACGAGTTGATTTCTATGCTAAATCAGCTTGCAATCTCTGCAAAAAAAAAAAAAAAAAAATTCTTCAAAATGTTTAATTGTATGAGAAAAATCACCTGGGACTGCTAAACTTCACCTTTTGTATTTCGAAGTGGAACAAAGTCTCATCTGGAATAAAATGTAAATAATGATACATAGTATAATTTTGTGTGAACTGTGCTTTTTGAGAATTTGTATTAAATTGAACAAAGAGAAACTTCCACCACGTAATTGTTCGGATCTCATTTATTGTCAGTTTATTTTATTTTATATGTTATGTGTCTGACTGCTCCTGCTGACTCTAGGAGTGTGAGTGCTTGGAGGTGGAGAAGAACCGAATTAGAGAGGAGATGAAGGAGTACAAGACTCGAGAGGTGCGGCAGCTTCAGGATAACAGTGAGTTGGAGGAGGAGAACATCTCCCTGCAGAAACAAGTCTCAGTGCTTAAGGAGAACCAGGTGCGTGAGAATGCAGTTTAAGCGTTGTTTGTGGTGGTGTTTTCTGTATTTATTGAATATCCAACTCTTTGTAACATTTAATCACTTAATTGTAGTGTTTGCTGGACTTAAAACTAGCCCATAAATTACTCCCCCTCAAGTCATCCTTGGTGTATATGACTTTCTTCTCTCAGACGAATTCAGTCGGAGTTATATTACAAATGTTCTTTGATCTTTCAAGCTGTTTCATGGCTCTAAACCCTTCTGTAGCGATTCGATGTGTTTTTGTAAGAAAAATATCAATATTCGCGTGAATACCAATGTTTTTAACCGGAGCAAAGGAAGCAACGTTTTACTTCTGCAAAGAAAAACCAGTCTCCTCTTGTTTTTTTTTTTTTTGGGCAGTCTCCTTACATTCTTCTTTACAAATACTAGTTTTTTACTTCCAATCAGTGACCGTTGTTTTGATCTCTCTACTACGCTTTCGCATGCTTCACTTCTGAGTGGCCTCATACGTCATCCTCGCGGAGCTGCTTCCGTGTACAATAGTTAGTACAAGATAAATTAAAGTTATTATTAAGTTTTGAATATAGATATTTTTCTTCAAAAAATGCATCGATTCGCTGCAGGAGGAATTTGTTCACCCCCCCAGCCGTCTGAGACGCTTCTTTTTATGGATAAGCATTTTTATTTAACTTATTTTGGACTGATGCATGCAACACCTGCTGAGTGAAATGAAACAGCTTGAAAGATCAAAGACCATTTTTAATACAACTCCGACTGGATTCTTCTGAAAGAAGAAAGTCATGTAGACCTAGGATGACTAAGGTTGAGTAATTTAGGGCTGATTTTGCTTATGGAATGTGATTCGCTGGAGATGCCTGGTGATTTTGAATGTGTTTTTTGCAGCTGCTGTCACGGCAGTACAAACACTTCTGTTGTAGTGCTTCAGTCTCAGCTGATTTTTAACAAAGCCTTCCTTCTGAGGGGCTGCACACGAGAACGGTTTTATTCACGTCCCGCATCAATATTCACAGACACTCAGAGGCTGGAACGCCTGCCTTGTTGGACTGAAAACCGGTTTGCTTAGGGTGAAATCAGACATTAAATATACAGACTTCAATAACTAGACTAGTTAGAGTGAACTGACTAAAAATATGTGTTATGATGCCACTAATTCTGTCACCAATTGTGATGAATGTGATCATATGCAAAGTTTTGGGATTGACACTGTGTGAATGCTAACACTTGAACCTGTTTGGTGTTAAAGGAATAGTTCAGCCAAAAATGACACATCACCCCCATGGCCACCCAAGATGTACTGTAGATGTTTCTTCATTGGAACAGATTTGGAGAAACTTAGCATTTCTCTAAATGAGAGTCCAGAAAGCAAAAAAGAAGAAACATCTACAAATTTGTTCCAAAGAAGAAACAAACTCATCAAGATCTTAGATGATCTGAGGGTGTGAATTATTCTTTAAAACTTGTTTAGATATATTTTTGATACGAATGCTCCCAAAATGCATGGCCTTGAACTAGTTATTCAGTCTGTTGTTTATACACTGTGATATTAATATAAATATGGGTGTCATTTCCTGAGTGAATTCAGAGAGGGGTGCAATAGTCCAGAAACGACTGATGTCATGAAGTGGATACAGATCTGGGTTTGTTTACTGTTATTTGTCATCGGTGTTCATAGAAATGGGATCTAATTATTAGTCAATATTATGGTTATTGTTTGTATGTTACTGTATCCAGTAGTTATATGATGCCAGATCACATCAGAAAAGGCGGGCTAATCAAGCCTAACAAGTTTCAGTTTATGACTTCTAGTAACCCTAGTCAAATAGTTTGTTGGTCTTTTCATTAGGTGGTCTTTTCATGTTTGTTGTTATCTAAAACTGATAAATTTGAAAGTAATATTAAAATAAATAAAAAATTTAGTTAAATGTCATTGTAACCGTTTTTCAAGTAAAAGTGCTAAAATTACTAAAATAAAACTTAAAAAATTTAATATATAAACTTAGGGCTGCACGATTATGACAATTATAATTGTTGATTATTCACTTGAAATTGTAATTGCGATTTTATTCATTATGATTATCACAATTTACATTGAATGATGTTTATACCATTTGTTTAATGCAAATGCATGCTGTATTTTTATATGAAAATAAGCCAGCTGAAAACACTAACTGAAAAACTTGTAGTGCTTTTCTATAGTATTTAGCCTCAAATGTCAACTATACATCAGATTGGTTTCTTCTTTAAATTATAAAGTAAAAATCTGAATGGTATTATATTATACCAAAACTAAAATTACAATAATGGAAAAAACCCTTAAGATATGTAGAAAGAAAAAACACACAGAATAACATAAGTGGACTTTGAACAATCAGTTGCCACTTTGAATGATTAAGTAAATGTGGCATCCATAATTGTAATTGCAAAAAATTGTGCAGCCCTATATAAACTAATATAAGATGACAAAGGCACAATGATAAATCATTTGTGTCCACAGGTGGAGTTTGAGTCAGTGAAGTTGGAGTTGACCCATAAAGATGAGGAGCTGGAGCTGATGAGGGCACAGCTAGAAGAGGCCGGGCGTCTGAGGGAGATTGCAGAGCGTCAGCTGGACGAGGCACTCGAGGCCCTGAAAGAGGAGAGGGAGCAGAAGAACAACCTGAGACGAGAGCTCACCACCCTTACCCTCAACCCATTTGACTCTTTTGGCCACATAGAGCTACAGCTGGATGACAGCCGGGACGGAGAGAAGGACAGAGGGGGAGGAGAGGAGGAGGAGGAGATGGACAGTGGGTATAATAACTCCAAAGGGATGGAGAGAAACAGATGCTCCACACCCAGAAACAGTGACGTGTTCCTCAGACCGCAGGCTCCCGGGCTGGTGGCTGATCTCCTGAGTGAGCTGCACCTGTCAGACAGCCAGAAACTCAAGCAGCAGCTGCTGCAGGTGAGGAAACCGTGTCAGCATTTTCATATCAAAGCTTTATTACTGGAGACTTTCTGAGAATTATTTGTCTTGTGTTTTTGTGTTTATATATGACCAGTATCTCAGAAATTTACATCCATCACCATGACATTGGTTTCATTATTCTTGAGACTGTTTATAAATCTGGGGGGCAAGTGAGGTTTATATTGGCTGATGTCAGTCTATTCAGATCTAATCTCATACCAAAGATTAAAAGATTCAAACCCTGTGATGTAAATGCCTGTAAAATGGTCATGTGGGGTTTCTTATTTTTAACTCCGCAGTTTCATGCATGAAACCATCATCTGACATGAAAACTGCTTCCTGTTTCATACCACTTCCTGCTCAGATGTACTGTACCATCAAGTCAGTTACTAAGAAACAAGTGTTTTTCACCCAGCCAGATAGTCCAGTTTTCTTTTTTATTATTAAAATGTATTTGTATCATTGATTTATATTGATTGATTGATTATAATTATTATTTTGACCTTTCTGCCTTTGTTGTATAGGAAAGTTAGGAGAACGGGAAAGGATACTGGTTTACTCAAAGTGCTGTGATTTTCAGAATTTGATACTTTTACTAAAACCTAAAAAAAATTGTGAATTAAATTTAAAGCCCTTTAAGTAGCATAAATCAGGCTGAAGTGGTCCTCCTTTAAAAGTCTGTTTAGTTCTAGTGTCTTTAGTAAGTTTCTCTTTAGTGTTGTTATTCATCCAAAACACTTGGATTTAATTAGTCAATCGGAATAAATCTTCATGATCCTTGTTTTTGAGAGCCCATATTGTTTGTGTACCCTTGTCCAGGTGGAGAGAGAGAAAGCCACTCTGAGCAGCACTGTGCATGACCTCCAGCAGCAGTTATCCCAGTCTGAAGATGCTCTCAGTGAGCAACGGGTGAAGATGGAACAGCTGACCCAACGTTTGGAGACCCTTCAGGGCACTGCCTTGAAAAGACCTGCTGAACGAGAGAATGGAATGAGCCCGTCTCCCAGGCCTCTTCAGAACCAAGAAGCCGAAAATGTCATCAGCTACTATGAAGTGGATGCCAAAAGCACAGAGGTACTAGAGTGCCGCATGCAAGCGGTAAATGAGGAGCTTGTGCATCTGCACGAGGAGCTGAAAGAGGCTGGTGAACACTCCAAAGCCCTGGAGGAGCGCTACAAGCAGGAGAAAGAACGCTGGAGGGGTGAGGCACAGGAACTTGCTGATAAAATACGACAGTGTATCGCTGCTAGCCGACAGGACCAGGAGCGAATTGGACAGTTAGAACGGGAAATTGGCGCCACACGGCAGGTCGCCACGGACTCTGAAGGCCACCTCAGTGCTGCGCAGGAAGAGCTTCTGGCCTTCTCTGAGGAGCTGGCCAACCTTTACCATCATGTGTGTGTTTGTAACAACCTCACGCCCAGTCGCGTTACACTGGATTACTACCGTGAAGGAGCACAAGCGGGGAGAACGCACAGCCATTTGCAGCCGCACCACTATCACAGATCCCTCCGCAGACACAGGCGGTCGGGTGAAGTGTTGGACCTGGGCAGTGGAGGAAGTGGAGACGCATCCTCTAGCTGCGGAAGTTGTCCAGGGTCTCCAACACTAGACTTCAGGGACCCAACCAATGTGCGCCATCTGGTTGCTGTCATACGATGCCAGATTAAACATTTACAGGTATGTTTTATGTCATTTCTTGTTCACTTTTTATTTGTTTTCCCATTTCACTTTGATCACGACAGCCTTAGCTTTTGTTTTAATTGCTAATTAAATTTGGGGGGCATTTTGGTTCATCTTGATGGCATTTCTGTCCAAGTGCCTAATTTCCAACCTCAGCACTTTATTGTAGGTATAGGGCCTTTTGAAATGCATTTTTTTCTTTTTTTGCAATTTTTGTTTCTTTTTTAATAATTAAATTCTGGTACATATTCCTTAAAATAATGTTTTAATAATTAGGGGTGCGCATAATTTTTTTTCGGCCTGGTTCTCATAAGAGAATCTGGAGATTTGGTTTGGTCCTCCCAATATTTACTACTACATTTGTTTGGTCGCTTCTTTAAGAAGAATCGCTTTATGTATTCCCCAATTTTAAGTCGCTTTGGATAAAAGCGTCTAACAATAAATAAATAAAAGCATTTTCATCATATTCAAACTTATTTTAATTTTAGTGGACTGTCCTTCATTTGATTTATTCATCCAAAATTTGGCAAATTCTTTGACATTCAACATGAAACAGTAAATTCCATTTTTATGACTGGATTCCACGATTATGTCTGTGTTTTCTGCAATCTGGAAATCATAGGGCCCTGTAGTTAATATTGAAAGGGCAATATATGGTTATATAAGGAAGTGTACACACAACAATTCTATATTGTATATTAATGAATCCTAAAATGCTCTTTAAATAAGGATAGCTGAATAAAGTTATGGCTTATCATTGGAACATTTCATTTAAGCCTTTTAAGCAGCTTTTTTTTTTTTTCTGGAGAGGTAAAGCATGAAATTTGAACCGATTAGACCAGGCTGCCTTAGGATGGCGGCCTGAATCCGTTTTAACCACAACATTCAGATTATAGCTGCACTTTTGCTTTCAGACAACTCAAGAAAACAAAATAATGTTCAATATCAGAATCTAAATCTGTTTTCTTTATTGCCATTTTTGACTGAATTTTCTGTTTTTATACTATGATCGTGAATATTTTAAAATGTCATGCATTTTATATTGTGTTGTTCCCTTTGTTTAACTCATAAGTCACAATGTGCTATAAAAGTTTTTTTTTTTTTTTTTTTTTTTTTTACTTCTTTTTGAAACTTTTGCAGGTGGCGGTGGACCTGTGCAGGCAGCGTAACCTGTTGTCCTCTCCAGCAGCAGGAGAGAGCACTGAATCAGACCGTGACACGGAGGCGCTCATCGAGGAGGTGCTAAAACTGAAGTCCCTCCTGAGCACCAAGAGAGAGCAGATAGCCACGCTCCGAACTGTCCTGAAGGCCAATAAACAGGTACAGATGTTAGATTTTTTTTTTTTTATTTCCAAACATTGTATTTGTTCTTGGTGAGCTCAAAAACAACTAAGAAAAGATAAAACAATCACATTCGTACATGCATAAATTATTCCAACCACAATAAAGAATGAAATACAGATGCATAAGTGCCAGAAGAGTTTAAAACATGGACCATATGGAATAAAAAAAAAAAAATGTCTGGCCGGATGTATGGGATCTATAAGGGAATTGACAAGGATGTCAGTAGGTTTGAGAACAGATACAAAACAACCTTTTTCTTTAATCAAGCAAGAATCATTAATAACCATCTCTTATACTCGTTAAATGGCCAAATATTGGTTGATTAGGCAAAAATGGTTTGAATAGTTGTGTGAAATGTACCATATTTATGCTGTTGGAGAATGTTCCTAGCTCAAGCACATTGTTTCCTTTGATGTAAATCAGATCATATAACTTCTTTGCTGTTTTATTTTATGATTTTTTTTTTTTTTTTCTCAGACGGCCGAGTTGGCTTTAACCAACCTGAAGACAAAGTACGAGACTGAGAAGAGTATGGTGACAGACACTATGAAGAAGCTGAGAAATGAACTGAAGGCCCTGAAGGAGGACGCAGCCACCTTCTCCTCCCTTCGCGTCATGTTCGCAAGCAGGTATGATGGGATTACACATGCGTCAAGTGCTTTGTGCGCTCACAGGTCATGGGAGTTTCTCAGGTCATTGTTCGTACAGCACATAACTCATTTCCTGTGAGTGATGTTAGGGGTTTTAAGGTTAAACTGGTTGTTTGTAAACTGGGTTGATTTATGGACCGAGTGCAAATAAGTTCATGGGAGAAGTTGATACTCTCAGTTCCAGCTTTCATTTGTCAATTGAGGAACAACCAATCAATTTTAGTAATATTTTTTTTATGATTGACTATCTTTTATACATAAATCATCAGCTGACATGATGTAAGGTTTATAGCTATTTTTTTAGTCACTGCGGTGAAAAAGATGCAGGCAGTGTTTGTTTACATTTGTAGAAAGACATATGTTAGGAGTTTGGATAAAGAGTGGTAGAGATTAGACGGTCATGACCCTGTTTAAAGAGTAAGATAATAAGATCATAATCTCCAGGTTCAGTCTCTCACGAGCTCACTGATCCCATGTGCAGACGAGAGCAGCTCACTGAGAGATCAAGTGTCAAGAGAACCGAGAGCGGTGGAAGCAAGGATAACGTTTTCAGTCAAGTTACTGTAAATGGAAAAATCTAGACCTCATTAGAACATTAATATAAACTCATGTGGTATGCAACATCTTTTAGAATAATTCAATAATTGAAAAATTATTCCTTGCTTAAATTATACTAGGGTTACCACACCTCAAGACATCGATCAGATGATTTATTTAAAGGGATTCGTCCAAGTTTTTCTACTTAAATCACTACTGTGAGTAGGACTATTTCTTCCGCATCTCATCCAACGCTAGTACCAAAACATCGTTTTAAAGCTGGTAATGGAGGCTTGAGCCATTGATAGCATTCTAATGCAGTTATTAGAAAGAGAGCGAGAGCGACAGAGGGAGAGAGCGAGCACCTGTGTGAATTAAGCTAACGTACCACTGTGCGTCTCGAAACACTCTTCTGCTTCAGTGAGAAATGTCATGTGTAGCCTTTAAGTTCCGACACTATATAGGCTAACTGATAAAATCATCAGGGCAGCGCTGAAAACACCTTTTTGTGCGAACTGCGTGACCGTTATTCTAGTTAACTGTGCGAAGTGATACAGAACTGTAATGTGGTCAAGTGAGCTGCCTGGAACTACTTTGGCCGTGCATTTCCCAGAAAATAATTGCACACCTCAGAACGTTCGTCAGCCAATCAGAGTCAAGCATTCAATGGCCCCGTAGTATAACCTGAGATAAATGCAGATTTGTAAAGATTTCAAACAGCCACATAACTTGTTTAAACACTTTTCATCAGTTTTCACGTTTTTTTAATGATTTCAGTAAAAACTTTTTTTTAAAATTACGTTTATAGCAGCAGTTTTGATTTGCATGTTATTTATAGTCTTAAAATAGTGATAAAATGCATGATTTGTGAAAAGTTTGTGGTCAGTAAGAATTCAGTATGATTTGGAAATAGAGTAAAAACAGTAATATTGTGAAATGTTTAATATATTTTAAACTTAAATTTATTTCCGTGATCAAAGCTGTATTTTCATCATCATTACTCCCAGTCTTCAGTGTCACATGATCCTTCAGAAATCATTCTTATATATTGATTTGCTGCTCAAGAAGCATTTCTTACTATGAATGTTAAAACCGTTGTAAATAATACACATTTTGTGGAATTTTTTTTGTCAGGATTCTTTGATGAATAGAAAGTTTATTTAACTTTTTTTTATATATATAAATATTTTGTAACATTATACAACATTACTGTCGTTTCCATCAATTTAATGCATCCTTGCTAATTGCTTTAAAAAACTGACCACAACCTTTAATGGGATTGTGTATATATCAGCGTCAGCCATTCTAAAAAGCCACTAGTTAATTGGTAGTTGGTTGCTTGCCAAAGTCCAAGGAGCTCACTGCTACAGTATACTATGTCTGTTTGTTTTGATAATTTTGATGTGAAAGGGATTGTTTATTTTTGAAATTGTTTAACTCGCATTCGCCTTTCCCACCACCTGACTAAAAGAAAAACATAAAAAATGTATTTAAAAGATCAAATAAAGTTGGTCTATCATGTCTGTACTAACAAGTTACAGGCCAAAGTTTCATATTAAACACTAACCCAAAGTATAAGCAATAGTAATAATAATGATTTCCCTCACAAGTAATACTAGTTATCAGTGACAACTGTGTATTGGTTTGTGTTTTTACTCAAAACATTCCGAAGTGAAGCATTTTATTGTTTGAACATCAAAGGCTTTCGGGCTGTTGTGTGTCGCGCTTTCATGAGGACAACAAAGACTGTTCTACACATTCTTGCATCAGTTTCTAATAAAAGCTAAATTGTTTTTTTAAGGGATGTTTATGCAAAATGTAATCCCTTTTATTCTTTCGTTATTTCATTTTATATGTATCTCCATTCCTGTTTCCTGTATCCTTATCATTTTCACAGATGTGACCAGTACGTAACTCAGTTAGATGAGATGCAGAGACAGCTCGCCGCCGCTGAGGATGAGAAAAAGACGCTCAACTCTCTGCTCCGCATGGCCATTCAGCAGAAGCTGGCACTGACCCAGCGGCTGGAGGACCTGGAGGCGCCTCTCAGTAACGGTGGCAGCCCGCGCCTTTCCCGGACCAAGCATCTGTCCAAATCAGGCCGAGCCCAGCGGAGCCCCATGAGAAGCAGTCCACGCTCCAGTCCACTGCTAGTGCCTGCCGGCCCGCAGAACACAAGCAGCCACACGAGGGCGCTCTCACGCAGCCTTCACTGCAGCCCCGTAAGAGCGCCCTCCTCTTCTTCCTCACACTCCTCTTTTTCTGCCTCAAATGAACCCGAGTCCTCTACGTCCACGCAGAGTTTGGCATCTGTGGGGCTTGTGCGCGACACTACTTTCATTCGTAGTTATGGGTCAGGTTCGTCTCGCTCGTTAGATGACTCTACTGGAGGGTTGGGACCATTTGCTATTCAGTCACGACAGCCTAAAGTTAACGAATCACAGGGAAAACATCTAAAAGTGTACGTGCCGTTGCGCAGTAACACGTTTATTAAAACACGTCGCGCGTCTGCACCAGTGAGCAAAGGCGCTTCACGTTCAGTCGAAACCCTTGATACGCATTTAGATAGAACTGACGGATCGGAGAAAAGACGTAAAGTTACAATGCAGGAGAATGATTTAAGACCTTTCAAAAAGTCTGATGCAGAACGTACTTTTCTCAAAAAGCAGTCTAACATCTCTAAATCTCGATCTGATGAGGGAACTTCTTTTAGTCGTTTTGCAGGTTCAAATACAGTGTCTACGACGCAATCAAAATGTTTCCCTCGGGCAGCATCGAGTGTAACATCTAGCGATCAGTCCACTCCACACAGTCTATCAGATAAACCCCAGAAATCATCCTGTAGGACAAAACCATCCTCTAGGCTAGCTAGCCATTCAGACTCCTGTCATGATTTTGTTGAGGAAACTGGGTCTAATCCTAGTCATGAGATTAAAGGGAAACAAGGTCAACTCAGAAAAAAGCAAAGAAGTGTTGATGCAGAGAAAAGGTCAACACACACAAAATTCAGAGCCACATAACTGCTCAGTTGTTGACCATCACATAAGTAACACAAATGTATCACTAACTCTGATAAAGCAATTTCAGAATTAGATGTTTCTGCTCAATTGGTGGAGCATTTCGGTAAAGTGCTATTAAAACACAAATACTTTCTCATGTGTTTTGTCCGTCATGGATTCTTTTGCATTCATTTTTTTAATCATGTTACCATTTGCTGGTTTTAACATACACAGTTCAACATAAACATCAAAAGTTTAGGTTTGGTACAATAAAAAAAATAAAATAATTTAAGAAGTCTCACCAAGACTTTGTTTGATCAAAAATACAGCAAAGACTTATATATTATATTTTACAAATTGAAAACTGTTGAAAGATGTCATCTATTACTTCGATGGCACAGCTGACTTTTCAGCATCATTATTCAGTGTCACATGATCATATGATATTCTGATTTGATTGGCTGATAGATTGGATAGGAAAATTATGTTTAATTTATGACTGATAAATAATGATTGGCAAAACTAAGATTTAGTCTCAAAAAGATAACAAATAACACATTAAAACTAAAAATCAGTCCGCTTGTTGCACCACATTATGATGTGAAGATTTCGATTTTAGAGATTTAGTAAAAATGACACCGTTATTAAACTACTTGTGTTATTAAAGATTTTCTTTTAAAGGAGGGTTAGATGGCCAAGGTAAGAATTATGGAAATGATCAAAATTATATATGTAATATCAACCAATATGGATCAACATAAAAAAACATTTGCAAAACATTTTTGGAAAAAACATGCTGGTGGAAATTAATTGAAATGGACATTTATGATGCAAGATCGGTCTTTCTGTAATTTCATACATATTGAGCTTGTATTCAACCCATGACGTCCTTTTAAGCTTTCCTCCATACTATTTCTCTGTGAGGGTTTCCTTCGTGGTTTAAATCGGTCTGTTGTCATTGTATCTTCTCTTATTCTCTCCCATCTCTAATATCAGCTCAGCATTTGTCATTTGTATGAATGAACACTTTTGACTTACTGTGTCTCACTGTCTTTGCAGAGATGAAATCCTCCTTGTGTCTCCCTCTGTGCTCCAGTA
Organism: Carassius gibelio; assembly: GCF_023724105.1. Lineage (NCBI taxonomy): Eukaryota > Metazoa > Chordata > Actinopteri > Cypriniformes > Cyprinidae > Carassius > Carassius gibelio. The sequence continues at coordinate 21,577,525 of NC_068403.1, read as the reverse complement.
CACATGGACCATGTTCATGAACACCTTTACCCTGCAGACCTGTCCCAGCATCCTCTCCTCACCTCATTGGATCTCTGGTCATGTCTCTCTCCTCCCGTCTCTCTCTCGCCTGTTTTTTCATATGGTTGTATGTTTGTCTGGATCAAGTCGTTCAGCTTCAAGATACTGAAAGCTGAACACCGTCATTTCATACCATCAGATTTTTCCTTATTCATGTACATATGTACCAAACAAAACATTTGGAGATCAGTATTGTTTCGTCTAACTGGCTGTGTCTGACCTGTTCTCATACAAGCCATAGATAAAGACGTCTTGTTTTGGTTTTAGGCTTTAAAAACTGATTTTTTTAGCTATCATGGAGGACGTTCCTCTGGTTTAACTGACCATTGGTTGTTTCCCTGGCCTTTAAAGACCACTACAGTGAAGTAAAAAACAAATAAACACATGCAACTAGTAAACCGAACAATCAACTATGCATAGGCACAAAGACTTTTGCTGCTAATTAGCTCATGCAAAAATATACATGCATACAATTACCAAACTGCCAGTTTATTCTGCCTTCAACACAGTTAACCAACAGCACTGTAAAACAATGTGCTTTATTTTTAAATAGTACTTTTAAATGGGTAAACTTTAAACCTATGTATAGGTTGTGTTCATGTCAGAGGGAACACATTGACTGGGGAAAAGTGTAATGGGATTTAAAATAGTGCCTTAATACTTTTGAGTGAACATTTGTAGATAATCGGTTTAATATTTTGTTGTTTGAATTGATGGAAAGGGTGTAGGTTGATTTAAGACTAATTATGGACTTTTGTTTGCATGTATGTACAAATAATGTCACATTCCCGGCTTGTTTTATTAAAAATAATATTTCCCTGTTCTTGTCAGAACCGTGTGTTTGATTTGTATGATGTTGTGTCGACCTGCCTGTCAACACTTTCATCTCCATCTTTCATGATATTTTGAAAATTGCCATTTGTGGTATTTTTAATTGTACTGTCTTTTTTTTTTTTTTACCTGATTTTTTTATATTCCATTGTTCAGCCCCACAGAATGGTAATGTCCATGCAATATCAGATCTTGTTTGTGAATATGTAGTGAAAAAAAATAAAGATTTCAATGTTTGTGTATTTGTTGCATTATGTTCGCTGTATTGAAGACTTGAAGTGTCAAGCAGTTATATTTCAGTAGCTTACAGATTTCAGATGTCTATTTTATTGAATATATTTCATGAAAATGTATGGTTTAAGTTGATAATAACCCTGCAGCAAGTTGATGTTAAAAATGTGCTTGAATGTTCACATTCCATCTTTTGCTTTATATATATTTATTACATTTTTATATAGTTGAACATATTCAACTAGACTTTGAGAGCTACTTTTACTCTGTTAGTTATTGGTCAGTTGCTATGTTTGACTTCATTACTCTCCATTCGCCAAACATCAAGTGCTCGACTTCCCTCAGCGTTTCCAGAGTCATATTTCAGGTCTGAGGGTTTTGTGTCCTTTAGTTTGACATTTGCCCATCTTTAATCAGAGGGGTCAGTTTTTGTCATTACATCCTGAGGTAAAGAGATCCCTGAGCTCAGGGTGACGACTCTCTTGTTACACAGCTGAAAACGAGCCAGTGCTTCTCTGACTGGTCTCCCTCAGCTTCAACGCAAAACTAACGAAAGCGTCTGAAGAAATGAATTGCGATGACGCGTTTTCGGCTGGTCATGTGATCCGAGTCGACCTGCTCTATTCAAAACAAAACTGCTTTTCTTAAGCTACTGATATAACTGGAGTCATCGCTTCATAAATGTACTCCACTTAGAATCTATCTTTCAAAATTCGCCAACTATTCACAATATTTTTGCGCAGCATATTTGTAAAAATGAAATTGTGCTCGTGTCTTTTCGCGCACTCGGTGACAGAGCGTGAATCATTTGGACTATCGTTCACTCACTGCCCCCAAGCGGCGTTCAAGTGAAGGGACTTGAGATAAAGTGGCATCTTTCTCAGGTGTCCCGCGTTGATGTGTGGTAAATAGATATCTTGTACTCTTCGCTTCCCAGATGGGACCTCGCTCATGGAGCGGTGACGCACTTTCGGTGAGTTCAGAACTGCGCTTTCGATATCTTTAGTACAAAAGCCACAGTGTTTGTTTCAGCATGAGTGTGATTTCCACAATAGTGTCATCTCACCTGGATGATGAGGTTTACAATATGCCTAGACTGCAATTAGTATCGGAGTGATTATTCATTGCATTTGTGTGTTTCAATTGTTCTGATGCTTTTCTGTCAAAACTGAGATTCTGATTATTTTAATGCTTTTAAATTTTAATGCTGTTGTGTGTCTATTGCTATATACAGGTGTTTTAGTATATTATAATATATATAACACTTCTTATCTACATGAAAATGTAATGCATGCATTTATCTGTCCGTCAGCAATCTGTACTGATTTTGCTTGAAATTACGAATAAATAATTTGAGTGGGCAGGAACCAGCTGATAAATTATAAATCCCCACTTAGGTGAAACACAATCTCTACCCTCTTGATACTCTCTTTGCTTTCACTGACGACCCCAAAGCACAGTTTCCCAGCATGCAGCAGGAGCTTTGGCTGAGGGCTCCTCTTGATACCTGCGTGTGCAATGAGATCGGCCGCTGCACAAACACTCCCGAATAGACCGTCCGAACAGGAGCTCAAAGATGCCTTACTCAACAGCGTCGCTGGACACAACCACGTCTGCAGCTCCAGCAGACCAGCAGCAGCACAGCGCAGAGCAAAGACCTCACCAGACACTTTTAATTGTAGTTCTTTGCATCATCATGGCTATAATCGAGGTGTGTTGGCCTGGGGGTTTCACAGAGTGACATGATCTGACAGTGTCTTGTAGAATTGTGCAGAAATAACTTTTGTGTCTAAGAAAATGCAGATAAGTGTGATACTGCCGAGGGCCCCTGGAACCTGAACAACCCGGCGAAAGCCTCGAGGAACCATCAGGAGCTTCACAAGGAGCTGTTACAGGCCCACAAACAGTAAGATCACCATAAAATGCTCCAAATCAGATACTGTCATGGAGACTTTAATAAATCGCTGAGCTTTTTTGAGTGGGTTGTTGAAATATTGATGATGCCTCGTTCTCTCTCTCTCTCTGGTCTTTTGTGTGGACACACAGGCTGTAATCGTACACCCCGGTTTATTATCAGCCCTCACTGTGACACTGTAATGATAGATCTGCTGACACTACTGTTTGTCATATTGGCTGGTACTGCAGGGAAATATGTAAAAATTACAGTTAAATCTAATATCTATGAAGCCCCTTAGGCTCCTGATGATGGGTTAAAAAAAGATAAGAAGATTTTTTTTTATATAAAACTTTTACATTTCACTGTAAACATTGTGTTGGAAATAATATTAGGTTGAAAGAAAATGTGTATTTCATGCTTTTGTGGGCAAACACAAAGTTTCTTACAGGAATGCAAGAGCATTCCCCCTAGAAAATATTTAATTTGTTCCCTCACAAAACTTTGCATTGCCAGATTACACTTTATGCTCCCTCGCAAAACTTTAGCATTTTGTTGCAATCATTTGCATTCACTCTAATCTTCACGTTCCCAAGCATTTTGATGCAGAAATTTAGATTTTACTTAGATACTTCATGGTTCTTTGCAAAACTTTTGTGTTCACCCTAGAAACTTCATATTCCCAAAATGCTAAAGTGTTGCGTTTCCCTAAAAAACGTCACATTTCATTGCAAAGATTTTGCACTTTGATACAAAACTTTTACATTCAGCTGAGAAACATTCCCTCTTAAAACTTGTGTGATGGAACTAATACAGCATGGGAAGAAAAATGATTTTAATGTTTTTGTGAGTTTCTTGAGAGGGGCTTGAGAGTGTAGCATTGGATCTCCCCTTAAGGAAATTATTAAGTACAGTTCTTCTGTTACTTTCACATGCAGTGTTGTTGATGTTAACCAAAACAAACTATTAAAAAGGTTTTTAAATAAAGTTTAAATAAAATAAGAAAATAATATTAGATGAAAAACCAACAATAAAATTAAAACAACAAAAAAAGCTAATTTAAAACTATTATAGCATATAAAAATGCTAGCATCGTACTGGTAAAAGGCTACTTCTGTATAAGTTGTTTGTGCTTGGGCCCTTTGGGCGGGACAGAGGGCCGCTGGCATGCTGTAAGCCGGAGCTTCAGATGGTTCTGGAGAAGAGGAAGAGAGAGCAGACCCAGAGACAGGAGGGAGAGCAGAGCAGGAGTCCTCTAGAGCAGGTGCTGCTCGAACGCCAGCACAAACATCAGGAGACGATGGTCAGCAGCCTCCTAAACTCTGTGTGTGTATGTGTGTGTGTGTGTATGTGTGCTCTTGTTTTTGTGACATATCAGGACACAACTCTGTATAATGACATGGGTATGACACAGGTATTACAAGGAGAGGGTAATTTATAAACCATACAGAATGAGTTTTTTTTTTTTTTTTTGAGAAAGTAAAAATACACAGAGTTTCTGTGAGGGTTAGGGCTAGGGTTGGTGTAGGGCCATAGACTGTGTGTGTGTGTGTGTGTGTGTGTGTGTGTGCTGAAAACAACTAATCACACAAAACTGCTGTGATTGAACCACAAGGCGAACAACAGTTTTGTAATGTTGTGATTTGTTTTCCACATTGCTCTTGTATGTTTATTAATTCTTGACCGTGTTACCTTTAGTTTCCTGTTTCTACTTTTTTTTTTACTGTGTTACCATAGTAAGTTAATATGAATGAACTGTGCTTTCACAATCTTTAATGTCTTTAATTGTTTACCAGGTTTCAATACCTGTTAGTGGAATCTCATTATCATGGTCAAATTTAAGGTTAAGATTTTGTCAATTGTATTAGCCGTATTTGTTTTGTGATTTGTCTTGTTCCTCAGAAGGAGAAGGAGGAGGAGCAGAGGCTGCGTGAGGAGGCGCAGCTCCTGGAGTTTGTCCGAGTGAGACAGAACCTGAGGAAGGTCCACACAGCTCTACAGAAGACCCTTCACTCCTCAATCTGACACAGTTCACAGTGTTTCAGTAGATTCATTAGTATGTTATTAAATTATTTACAGTCTGTTACAGTTCACTTCTTTTCATAGAAGTCTGTAATAATGAATTAATAATGTTAAAACACACCCATGGTAATCTTAAAATACCATTAGCTGTTATAATAACAATTACTGATAGTAATTCTGTCAAACTATACATAATCTGCTGCAATCATTCTGTCATTTTTGTAAAACCTGAAAGGTCATTAAATAAAAAACAATTCTACATTTTATTTTTGTTCAACTTGTCCTATCTTCGCTTCCGGCTTTGCTACCGTTCGGACGTTCTAGCTTACTGCTCTGCGCTTTGCTTCTTATTTCTGTACTTTTCTCTGATTTTTCTAAGATTTCTACATCAGCAGATCAGCACAGTGCTCAGATAAACAGATTTTTTGGCACAAACGCTAAAACTAAAAACTCTTTGGGACTGGAATAATACTACAAAAAGAAAACTTTGCATCCCACTGCCATCAGCTTACATTCCAGAGACGGGAAAACAACTGCCTACATTCAAACAGAAGAGAGAGAAAATGCCTCCTGTTGGATCTACTGTTGCATGAACTGCTGCAAACTTCTACAAAGGATTGTGATTGTTGAAACAAAGTTACTTGCTGGACTTCCAAGACAGACGGAACACTTAGCAGACCGTCGTCATGGACCCCCTCAGCAAACAGCCGGTGAGTCCCATGAATCTTCTGAATCTCAACAGTTTATACCAAGTGTAGAGGAACAAGCCGAAACTGATCGCCACACAAATTGATGGCACAAATTGGGAGCGAGACCCAAAGGAACACAAAGAACTGTACCCCAGATTCGACTATGACAAGGCTTGTGAATACTGGCATTCAACCTCCCCCTATACATCTTGAGGACAGATTTGAAGCATTAATGAATGTGGGTGAGGAATCCCCAAATGTATTTAAAGATGGATCTGATCATCCAGCAGCTAACACCGCTACTAACAGGCGCTCAAGGACGAGCAGACAGCGGCTTTCAGCTCAGAGCGCAGCCGAGCCAAGGACTCTGATAGTGGGTGACTCTGTTATCAGAAACATCCGTAGCAGGACTACAACAACATGCTGTCTTCCTCAAGCAACGGTCTCTGATGTGAACAAGGAACTTCAGAACATTCTGATGAAGCACAATACTGCAAATCTAATCATCATCCATGTGGGGAAGAATGATATTCGGAAAGAGCAGTCAGAACTCCTTAAGAAGGACTTCATTGAACTCTTTGAAACCCTTCGAAGACTCAAAGTTCAGTCGTTCATCAGTGGACCACTCCCAGCACGTGGAACAAGTATGTTTTCATGGTTGCTTGGGCTGAACACGTGGCTACAAAGATCTTGTAATATAAAAGGAGTGAATTTCATTGACAACTTCAATCTTTTCTGGGGCCATAGACAATTGTTTAAACCGGATGGCCTCCACCCAAACAAACTTGGTGCTAGAGTGTTTAAAAACAATATCTACTTTTCCCTCCGTCACCTTCAGCAGATTGTGTTAATCCATTCAGCACACACACACCGGGTCTGAGTCATCATGTGGTTGACATATCCCACAAGGACACTGATAACACCATGCAGCCAAAACAAGCACTGCTGATAGACACTATCCATGTTGAGCCCTGCCAACAGAGCTCCTCACAGACTGACTGTGATATATCAAAACAACTACAAGATTCAGCACCCAAGGACGACTTTCTGGAAAACAGCCAGGGAAGCCAAGACAACATATCACAGCCACCGGAAAGACCAGAGACACAGCCCATCTCACCAGACACATTATCCCTTTCTGTGCTTCTCACAGAAAATGGACGAATTGGTGTATGCTGGGACTAAACTCTCTCACTCATTTGCTGCAACTCCCTGCAGACATCAACAAGAAAACGGCAGGCCCAAAAACCACCAAAGCCTGTGGGCCCACTGCCACAACGCCAGGGCCCAAACCCTCTATCTGCTGAAGATGAACCAAAAACAACTGATAGCAGCTCTCAGTTATATGTGTCGGGTCCCCGCTATAATAACAGCAACATTCACAAATGCCTACTGAACAAGCGGGAACCCAGTGTGCCTGTAGCTTTCTCTATTTCAGTTTTATCACGTGATAGAAAGTCTAAGGCCATCTCAAGCCGAAGGGCAAACTCATCTAATCTGCGGCCTATTATGCATCAAACTAAAATTGATATAAAGACACAAAGTACAGCCATCAAGTTAGCATCTTTAAACCTTCGCTCACTAAAAAATAAATCATTTCTAATCAATGACTTTATAACCACAAACAATCTGGATTTTATGTTTCTAAATGAAACATGGATTTAAGACAGCTGCAATGCAACAGTCCTTAATGAAGCAGCCCCTCCTAACTTCACTTCCATGAGTGTTTGCAGGACTGTTAGGAGAGGTGGGGGTGTAGCTGCTCTATCTAAAGATGTCTATCAATGCAAGCAAGTGTCATTTGGTCAGTACTTGTCTTTCGAATATCTAGGGATTGTGCTGAAAGGTGCTCCACGCATTCTGTTTATTATTATTTACAGGCCTCCAAAATACTCTCCAGCCTTTGTTGAAGAGGTCACAGAAATGTTATCAATGATTTCCTCAGAGTTTGACTGTTTGGATATTGCAGGGGATCTTAATATTCACATAGATAATGCAAAAAACAAAACTACAAAAGAAATGATAACGGTTTAAACACTTTTGACTTGATTCAGCATGTGCATGGACCCACACACAAAGGTGGACACACTCTAGACTTAATCATCTAGTAGGGGTCTAAACATTTCATCCATTGTTATTAAGGACATAGCACTATCTGATTACTTCTGTATTTTCTTTGATATTTTGATGTCTGCTACAACTGAATCTAGATCGATCTCTGTCAGGAGGAAATGCATTAACGAGAACACAAGTGTACTATTTATGGAGGTTATATCTTTAACACCAAGAATTTTTGCAGACTCTGTTGATATTCTCATTGATTTCTTCAACTCAAAAGTTAAGAGTGTAAATGATGATATTGCTCATATAATAGTAGTAAGAAAACAAACAGACAGAAATCAGTTTGGAGAAGATCAACAGCAGTTCAGACTATGAAAAGACAATGCAGAAAAGCAGAGCGGATGTGGAGGAAGACAAAACTTGAAATTAAAGACAGCCTTCATGTTTTTAATGTGAAACTAGCCACAGCTGGACAGAATTTCTTCTGAAACCTTATAAACAGTAATTTAAATAACACTTACACTATTTTTGCCACTGTTGAGAGACTGACAAACCACCCAAGTCAGATTCCCAGTGAAATGCTCTCTGCAAATGCAATGAGTTTGCATCCTTCTTTTCTGAGAAAATCATCAATATAAGGAAGGCGATTAGCACATCCTCAAGCAATGCAGAGGTCAGACAGATTAGGCCACAATATCAAAAAGATACTATGTCTATTTTTGAAGCAATTGATAGCAAAATTCTGGAAGACACAGTGCAGCACCTAAAATCGTCAACCTGCTTTCTTGACACACTTCCCACTTATTTTTTCAAAAGCGTGCTTGACTGCTTAGAAGCTGATCTTTTTGAAGATTTGTTAAGCCCCTCCTGAAAAAGAGCAATCTTGATAACACCATTTTGAGCAATTTTAGACCAATATCTAATCTTCCTTTTATAGGCAAAATTATAGAAAAGGTCGTTTTTAATCAGCTGAACAAATACTTAAACTCAAATGGATACCTGGACAATTTTCAATCTGGTTTTCGACCGCATCACAGCCCAGAGACAGCACTCATTAAGATAATAAATGATATTCGCTTAAATTGTGACTCTGGCAAAATATCAGTGCTGGTATTGCTAGATCTCAGTGTTGCATTTGACACTGTCGATCATAACATACTACTAGAGAGACTGGAAAACTGGGTCGGGCTTTCTGGGATGGTACTCATATGGTTCAGGTAATACTTAGAAGGGAAAGGCTATTATGTGAGTCTAGGAGAGCATAAAAGTCTAAGTGGACGTCCATGACATGCAGAGTCCCACAAGGGCCAATTCTTGCACCGCTCTTGTTTAGCCTGTATATGCTCCCACTAAGAAAAATAATGGGAAAGAACCAAATTGCCTATCACAGCTATGCTGATGATACCCAGATTTACCTAGCCTTATCTCCAAATGACTACAGACCAATTGACTCCCTCTGCCAATGCATTGATGAAATAAATAGTTGGATGTGCCAGAACTTTCTTCAGTTAAACTGAAGTCATTGCATTTGGAAACAAAGATGAAGTGTTCAAGGTGAATGCATACCTTGACTCTAGGGGTCAAACAACTAAAAATCAGGTCAGGCATCTTGGTGTGATTCTGGAGACAGACCTTAGTTTCAGTAGTCATGTAAAAGCAGTAACTAAATCAGCATACTATCATTTAAAAAACATTGCAAGAATTAGATCTTTTGTTTCCAGCCAAGACTTAGAGAAACTTGTTCATGCCTTTATCACCAGCAGGGTGGACTATTGTAATGGGCTCCTAACTGGCATTCCCAAAAAGACCATTAGACAGCTGCAGCTCATCCATAACGCTGCTGCCTGGATTCTGGCTAGAACCAGAAAATCTGAGCATATCACACCAGTCCTCAGGCCCTTACACTGGGATTGATTTTAAAGTACTTTTACTCGTATATAAGTCACTAAATGACCTAGGACCGAAATATATTTCAGTTATGCTCACTGAATATAAGCCTAACAGACCACTCAGATCATTCGGATCGAGTCAGTTAGAAATACCAAGGGTTCACACAAAACAGGGGGAGTCCTCCTTTAGTTACTATACCGCCCGCAGTTGGAATCAGCTTCCAGAAGAGATCAGATGTGCTAAAACATTTTTAATTCTAGATTTAAAACTCTGTTTAGCTGTGCATTTATTGAATGAGCACTGTGCAATGTCCGAACTGATTGCACTATATTTTCACTGTTTTTATATTTTTTATTTTATTTTATGTAAAATCATTTTCTAACTGTTTTAAATTCATTTTAAATAAGTACATTTTTTTTAATAAATGTATGCTTTTCTTTTATGTAAAGCACTTTGAATTACCATTGTGTACGAAATGTGCTATATAAATAAACTTGCCTTGCCTATCCATGTTTTTGATTAGTATTAGTAGTAGTAGTAAAAAATAATAACGATGTAAAGAGCACTGTGAATTTTAGTAATAGGAGTTGAAGTATTTTTTAATGTCACTAGTGTTGTAAGTTTGTCCTGTTGTAAAAAGTCTAACCAGATCGAACTATTTATTGATTTAAATAATGGTTTTGACTGATAAAACAACTTGCGTTAATGTCAGTCTAATGGTTCCATCGTGAAAAGACGCTCTGCTTGCGCAGAAATCAAACAGTAGCGGTACTTGTGAAACTAGAGCGTGTTGCGCAAGTGCAGCGCTGACATGAGCCCACTAAACACACCCTCATCTGTTGTCCTGCGCTGTGATTGGATGTAATAGTATGTTCCTGAGGTGCTGGCGAATGAGCTCGAGAAAGCGGAATAAACAGGAGCAGCTGTCTGGATGTCGGTCATATGATGCGCCGTTTTTCACCGTCTCTGCAAAAATTGAGGAAGAGTCGAAATAATTTTCACTGTCAGTAGAAAAGAAGACCGTTTAAAAAAATAACAGTCACGTATAGTATAGAAGTGGTATTTTCTTCGTCTGGTGAAACAGGTAAGTGATTATGAAGTGTTTTGCATGCAGGGAAATGACAAGGGGCGCAAGTCTTGACATGATTATTGTTCTTTTTGTAAAGGTGTGTCGAGAGAGAGTTTTCACGGGAATATCATCCTCAGCTATCACAGATTTAACAACCAGTTCCACAAATTAACTTATTGTAGAGAGTCAGCAAACACTTAGACCTGCCTTTACCTCTAAAAGCTTTTAGTTCGTTCAAGCAGATGATGTTAATGAAGCAGTAAGCAAAAGCTTGTGGTTAATAAATGACCTGAACAGCTGACAGTGCTCAATGTTTTATATTTGTTTTTTTAGTTTTCTGATCGGTTAAGATAATGTAACAGAATTCAGAAATAAAAAGCATTATTTAGGAGAATTTAACAAGACTTAAACTGAATTCATCTTTGCATTGCTGAGCTATTGATCATTAAGAGATATAAAGTTAACATATTCACTGACAAAGATCAAGGGTCAGTTAACATCACAGGATCACCACTGCAATACCCACGTACTCAAACTTTATTATGTCCTACTATAAAACAGCCAGCATGTATGACCCTAAACTGTCACTTTTATTTTAAGGAACAATGACTGCAGGATTGCTGGAACAGTATCGAGAGAGAATCCGCACTGAACTGGACAGAGTCGTGGATTTCTGGCTGAAATATTCCCATGACAAGGAACACGGGTGAAATGATTCACAGTTTAATACATGGCTTTAGCAGCATTTCTTTAAAAGGGTCATATGATGCAATTTCAGTTTTTCCTTTCTCTTTGGAGTGTTACAAGCTCTTGGTGCAAAAACAAGATCTGGAAAGTTGCAAAGACTCAAAATCATATTTGAGACTCAAAGACTTAAATCCAAAGAGATATTCTTTATAAAAGTTAATACTTGTGCACACCCCCTAAAACGGCTTGTTTTAAACACACCCCCACGTCTACGTCACTGTGTGGGAAGATTTGCAAAATGCTGTTTACTTCACTATATTACAATTAAATCCTAATCTAATCATGACAAACTGTATATTGTTGGAAAGGTCTAAGACTCCTAAATAGATATTTTACCAATCTTTTTTAAAAAATGGCAAGAGTGTACCTCAAAAACCTACATCATTACCATGAAAATGGTACATAAAAATCATGTTACAAAATGTTTTCAGTCATGAATCACGCATTTTCAAGTCTGTTCAAAAATGTGAGTGACAGTTAACAGGTTAACAAATAATTGATTTAATGTGGCTGAAATATAATGCCCCAGTTAAATGTTTTTCATTTTATTCACTTTAGTGGGTTTTTGAACTGCCTTGCAAAAGATGGGAAGGTCTATGATGAGCTGAAATATGTGTGGTTACAAGGGAGACAGGTTAGAGATTTTATTTATTGTAATTTTAGTGTTTATTTTCATATTGTTTCTATTCATATATTAATCATAAGCTAATGTTTTTGTTTCTCTATTTGTTTAAAATCAATTATTCTTTTTTTTTTAAATAAAAGCTGTTAAATTGAGTGTCTGATGCCTGACATATCCACTAGGTCTGGATGTACAGCAGGCTGTATCGTACAGTGGAAAGATTTCACAGACCTGAGATTCTCGAAGCTGCTAAATCAGGTTTGGGATTCAGTTTTTTAGTTGCTTTTTCCATCCAGCCATTTGAGCAGTGACTGCTGAGAATTCAGCTTTGTTATTACAAAAATAAATTATATTTAAAATAAGTTTTCTATTTTTTTATTTGTATTTAGTACTCCCCTAAAAAAGCGAATGCATGAAACGCGTTGACACATACAGTAAATCAGAAGTCAAAATAATAACATTTCCCCAAATGACCCTGTTTAAAAGTTAACATGTATACATGCATCTTGACTTTCAGGTGCTGCATTTCTACAAAAGTTTGCTCGAGTTCAGGCCTCCGGCGGCCCGGGGAAATGTGCCTTCTGCCTGACGAGAGATGGGCGAACAGTGAAGGTGCAAAGGACAATATTCAGCGAGTGTTTTTATGTGATGGCTATGGATGAGCTGTCCAGGGTTACACACAACAAAGAGATGCAGGTAAAACTATAATATAACTACTTAAAATGGATTATATAATGACATAATGCAAACAGAATTGACTCTGCCAGTTAGGTCATGCTTTATACATTAAAAAAAGTGATTTATAGCTTATGCATTTAACTGTTTTCTCCGCTCTGATTTGATAGATATAAATAACTTTGTCTTTTAGGTTATTTTCTATATCTCATGGTTGATGTCAGGTTTTGTCTTGTCTGTGTTCTCCACAGGCAGATGCCGAGAGCTTGATGGATCGCTTGATATTCTGGGTTCAGACTGATTCGTCGGATCTTGGTCGTCCTCAACTTCCTGGTGATCCACCAATCAACAGCATGGCAGTTCCCATGATGCTCCTGTGCCTGGTAGATCAGCTGACAGAGGGTAGAACCGATGTCGCAGAAAAGTACAAAGACCTGAGCGGATGGTGTGTGGAGCGGATACTGCAGCACATACAGGTGAGCCAACATTAAACAAGCTTCAGTGCTGTGACACCAAGCCTAAAACGTGCCTTAAAAAATTCTGAGATGAAGGACATCCCAAATGATGCATTATACTAAATTCTTTCATCTCAGAGAGATGGAAAAGCCATTTTGGAAAATGTCACATTGAATGGAAAGGAGCTTCCTGGCTGTCAAGGGCGTTTGCAGAACCCTGGTAAAAGATCATTTCAAAATACAACAGGATCAATGTCTACCTGATTACAATATGAATGAAGCCTCCTCATGCATTCTTTAATCAGTATGTTAGCTAGTTTAACTGCAACTTATAAAGACTTTGGAGGAAATCCAACCTCACTGTCGCTTTCCATATTAATGCAGCCTCCGTTACGATCTCTCTCTAGGTCACGCTCTGGAGGCTGGCTGGTTCCTGCTGCAGTACGCGATGACGAAAGGAGACGTGCAGCTGCAGAAGACAGCAGTGGATAAGTTCATGGAGATCCCCTTCCACACCGGATGGGACAAACAACATGGCGGCCTTTTCTACTTCCTGGATGTAGACGGTCATTGTCCGACTCAGGTCAGATTATATCCATGATTCAATGTCAAATTTGACTAAGGTGAGACCAGGCCAGCAGTCGGCCATCCCTGAGAATCGGTCAGCAGTTTTTGGTGCGAGCTCCACACCATAAGCACTAATCAAACCCATTCTGTTGCTTTTTGGCTGACTGAACGTGTGCTCAGAGAAAAATCCCTCTGGGGTGCATTTCCCAAAAGCATAGTTGCTAACCTGTTAGCTGTTAATGGGAAATTGTATTGCAACCAACAAAGTTGCTAACCAAGCTAACCTTTTGGGAAATGCACCCTAGATTGGCTCTTTAGTTTAGTAAACCAGTGTGCAAGAAGTAAAAATAAAACGAGGGTGTTGAAAGTGTGCATGTTAATATTTTTATGACATGGCTTCCTAGAATAAACAAAGTGACCCAACATGATTTCTATTCAAGATAGCAAAACAGGTGCTGCTTTGTATAAGGTTTACATATCCACAGTCCTAGCTTTGAGTTTCCTTTTTGAATTATTTCAATAGATTACTGCCCCCTGCTGGTATGGAGAGTTATTTCCTCTCAGACTCCATTAATTGGAAATGCACATTCTAACTTTTAATATTGTGGTTTTCAGCCAAAGTTCCTTTTTTGTTGTTGTTGTTCAGCTCTTGCTCTTGAATTGTGACATGTTTTAATGTATGTCTTCCAGTTAGAGTGGAATATGAAGTTGTGGTGGCCTCACTGTGAAGCTCTGATTGCTTACCTGATGGCTTTCGGTCACAGCAGAGAGCCTGTGCTACTGGAGCGCTTCAAGCAGATCTACGACTACACCTTCACACATGTAAGAGATGTGTTTCAGAGGCATTTCTTTCAGGCTAAGGCTCTTTCAATATAAGCACAAGAAGTTCAGATCCATCACGTTCTCTCCTCCAGTTTTCTGATGAGGAACATGGCGAATGGTTTGGATATCTGAGTCGGCAGGGAGAGGTGGTGCTGGATTTCAAAGGAGGACCCTTCAAAGGTGAGTAGCTATAGACAAAATGCTTTCAATCACGGCCACCTTCTGTAGATTTTTGTTGTATGATTATTCAGATCCAAAATGAATAAATTTTTTATTTTTTTTTGAGCAGCAGAGCATCTTTCAGACCCAATTAATTATAAGCTACACTACCATTCAAAAGTTCGGGGTCAAAGATTTTCTCTATATAACGTTGGTCTCGAATATATTTGAATACATTTAAAAAATGTTCTCCAACATTTGTCCAGGGTTCTTCCATGTTCCTCGCTGTCTCTACATGTGCGAGAAGCTTCTGGACGCTCTTCTTGAAAGCCAGGATTCTTGAACTTGCAGACATTTTGCACTCCATGACCAAGATATGACTGGAAGTGTAACTGAGCATTTTGCATAAAAATGCAATTATAACATTTTAATCAGAGTTTTAACTATTCTAATTGGGTCTTAATTACAGTATTACTGCTACATTTATATTATGGGTTCACATTTATAATTTTGTTCATTTTAAAGCCATTTATCCAACATTGAAATGAAAAAGGGACCAGTTTTGCTTTGATTTAATTCTTTCTAGCCGTGGCCAGTACTGTGCTCGCTAGCTGATTGTCTTGATATGAAGTTTTTATTCAGCTATGGGAGTTTATATACGTCCTTAAACTTGAAACCACTCCTCTGATGATGACTGTCCTCTTTTGGTCCATCGATTACTTTAATTTTATAATTTTGCATACATTATAAAACGCTTGTAAAGACATTCCAAATGTGCTGAATAAATGTTGACCTGTCTGATCTTTGTTTCGGCTTATCTTACTGTGATACTTTTGTAAATCTCACTATGCATACGACTGGACTTGAAAATAAACTCAGTTTATCACTTCAGATAAGCTACGAGTTTATAATAACTGGTTCAAAGTCATGAAACGGATTCCTAAAACAAGTCTAAACTTTTATTATCTAACAAGAGTGAAAAGAAAAAAAAAGGCAACATTGAAATGAAAATGTTTATACACAAACTCACGACAAAGCGTGTCTGCAATAGCAATACCAATAATAATAATAATAATAATAATATAATAGAATTATTAGAACCCCAGTGACAAAATAAGATGGAGATAAAGGGTGTTAAAGTGTGTACAGTTCTGTGGAGAGGAAGAGGGAGTAGAGAGCAGGTAGCTTAAAAGAGACAACAGAATCACTGAAAGGAAATGACAATGAAAACAGCAAAACTCAGAGGAAGTGGAAAAGAGAGAAAAGACTATGCAGTAACCTATCTTAGGAAAGTAGCACCAGAACATAAATGCCTTTGATTTTTCATCACACTTTCAAAATATACTAGTTTATTCACAATGTCGAATCTCCCTGACAAAATGCGAGACTCGGTACAAAAAGAACACGAGTGTCATTGTAGCAACGACGCCAGTCTCCTGCTAAACGCCCCTTCTGCCCGTCATCGAGTGAGAATACCTGGACGCATCGTATTATGCAGCACACAGCATTTGTGTTAAGAACAGTTTGGTACATCTATATTATAAAGACAGACAGCTTAACTGCAGGGCAAATCTCATTTATCCCTCCCCTAAGAGAACAGAGATCTGCAGCCTGCGCCAGTGCACCGTTCAGGATGAGGGGTGAGAACTGAGGCAAAGGGGAAGAAAAACAGGGAAAAGTGCAGTGGTTAGTACGGTGCGGAGCGTCCACTTGATGGGTTTAAAAAAATGAATGTGAGCTTATTATGTGGGGAAATGAGCCTGAGGCCTGCGTTCTTCTGTCTCTGTGGTTCTCTCGTTCACATCGTCTAACCCTCCACAGCTTCAGGAAATCACCACAAGATCTGCTAGAGAAGAGCAAGCGTGTTAGCTTCTGATCGCACACATTTGAGAGGAAATAAGATGCGTGTCTTTCAGTGGTGTGTACCTGTGTGTGGATCTGTCGATTTTGTCTTCTTGCATTCAGAAACCTCTGTGGGTTTAGGCTCGCCTTCTGTTTTTAGGCTCTTTCTCTTCCTCCTGGAGTCCTTTGACTTGCTGCCACGACCTGAGCTTCTCTGCTCCTGCAGCTCAATCTGAAACACAAAATGAGTCAAGCCTATATATATCAGGGGTCCAAAAGGGCAGCGAAATAAACATCGCTGAATTAAGAGAAACATGAACAGTATCTCAAGCAGCTTTCACGGTTTCAAAAGATTTGTGAATATATACAATAGTCAGTCCCACTCTGGTAGCTATTTAGCATTGCTTAAAGGGATAGTTCACCCAAACTAACTCTCGCTCATGTCATTCCAAACCTGCAAGACTTTTGTTCATCTTTGGAACACAAATTGAAAAAAATCTGAGAGCTTTGACTGTCGGATAGAAGTTTGCTGGAGGGAGAGCTCGCCTCAGTGTGGGCTTGGTGAAAGTGCTCATAGTGGCCACCAAGGAGGAATACCCTATAGTCTTGAGGGCTTAATGTGCCCACGGCAGCCATTGTAAACCCACAAGACTGTTAATGCACATGAAGTGTGCCTTTTGGGATAGGGCCTAATAAGTAAAAGTGTAAACCTGGTGATCAGAACACCCCCTCACCTGTATGAGCGTGTGCAGGGAATCATCAGGCGGATGTGATGACGCCTGTAGGATCCGGTAAATCGTGTGTGTCTGGTCCAGTGTGACCTCCAGCAGGTCTCCTTCTAGCTGAAGCTCCTCCAGCTGTGCTCTGGTGGATGTGCTCAGCTCAATCACTGGCCCTTTGAGAGACGGCACTAGTGACAAGAGAGACTCCACCCCTTAAAAAGACAACAGCCAATAGGTTAAAAACAAATGAAAGTAGTTTGATTACACCTATAAAAGAGGCCTTTGAATGACCGAGGAAACTAACCTGTAACGTCCTGAGTGCCTGACTTCTTAGCAACTCCATTCTGACAGCCAGACTGGACAGGAAGAGGAAAAAACAGTTTTTGTACAAGATTTCGACGTTTTTTTTTGCCTTTATAAAAGTTACAACTGCATTTCCTTACCTGTATACCATTAGCAGCCTTCTCTTCGTTCTTTTTTGGCGAGTTCACTTCCTCTGTCAGATCAATAACCCCATCTTCTGTTTCCTCAGAGTCAGACAACACAATTACAGTATCCCCATTCCATGTGTTTTTCTCCTCTGGCTCTTCCTCTTTTATACTGTTCATTTCCTGCTCCACTTGTTGGAGTCTCTCTAGCGCCCTCTGTACTTCCGGAGTGTCTAGTGCCTGTTTGGCTCGACCCTGCCAGTTAATGGCTCTCTCTGTGAGACACTGTAATGCCTCTCCCTCTGGCAGGCGTACAGGTAACTTCTGTAGCGCCACCAGCAGCGCTAGAATGGTTTCCAGCCGTGGCCGCCGGGACCGTTGGCACCGCGGACAGAGGAAACGTGTGTTCCAGTCCCACCAGCAGAGGGGCTTTGTAAGATTTGTGTCGGAGGAGCCCAGCAGTGATGGGAAGGGCACACAACCTCCGTGGAACCAGTCTTTGCACAGATGGCACCTGTGAAGCAGGGGGCGGGGCTGGCCACTGCACACACACACTGATTGGCTAGAGGTGAGGGTAGGGGCAGAGCCACCATTTTGCAGCAAGGTGCTGTCCGAGTTGTGCAGCGTGTCTGTCTCCATGGAGTCACTCCGTTTCCTTTCCCTCTTGATGCCGTTCTGGTCACCGCTTACTCCTTTTTCTACGCCGGGTTTAGTTAAATTCACCTGCTGGAGGCGGAGGAGGGCCTCTTTCTCCAGACGCTCCCCTTCTTTGAATGCCATCACCTGATATTGATGACATAAAAGTCGCATAAATTATGCAAAACCTAATCAACTTACGAGATTAAGGAAACTACAATTCTCTAGGCTGTTCCAAAACTTAGTTATCATCCCCAGCTTTCTAAAGCTCAATAGTATACTTCCTGTATTTGTGTTCAACTCTGGTTTCCAATTTGTTTCGATGGTAACATCTGAAAACAAAGATCCATCATGCCCATCTGTGCTAATGGTAAATGAAGTGTACTTTTAATGGCTTGTGCTACATGGAGTGGTCCACTAAAAGTCAAGTAACCCTGGGTATTAACTGTCGTGGAATTTCACTGAGAAGAGTCAACTTACAATTTCTTCCATCTTTAGAGGTTTTGGAACTGAGTGTGTCATACACTGATTCAGACAAACTGGCAGTCTGATGTATGAACACATAAAACAGCTTAATTAAACAGTTATGAGTAAACAGTAACTCACGATAGCTCCTGGGTCTCGGAGGTCCTGAGCAGTGAGGCCTAATACATTGACATCAGAATCTGCTTCTGTACTCAGTGAGTTCTCCTCCATTTTCTTGCTCTTCTCAACACATGGGCACAGCACCTACAAAGAGTTGGGGGAAAACATTTTCATGCAAATCTAAATAATGAATAACATTTGAGACTCAAAAGTGTAGATGTTCTCTTCACCTCCAGCAGACTGTGCTGACTGTTCTTCTTCAGGAACGTTTTGCTGGCCTTTTCTCTCCAGGAGTGAGCGCTAGCCACCTGCAGTTCCAGCTGCTTTAGCTCCTCCATTTTCACCGGCAGGTCCCGCCCAATGGCCACCAAACCCTCCAGATCATCCAGACAGGGGTAGTGCTCACCGTTCTTCTCAGAAAAATACAGAAAGGACACAGTCAAACTAAGCAACCACCCTGAATGGCCAAACCATACTGGCCGACCACTATATTGAACACAAATTCCAGTTTATCAGAACTGGCTAAAATTATTCTCACCTGAATTTCCTCCAGATCAGTGACCCAAGCGCGAGCTCTGCTCAAGCAGGCCTGCAGGGACAGGATGTTAGGCAGCTGCACTGGTATTAGCTGAGCCTCGTTCACGATGGCCTCCAGCGTTGACAGGTGGTGTTTCTGCCTGCTCGTAACAAACAATTGACAGATGAAAATGGAGGTTGCATTGGTGTGGTGACATATAGGTGAATTTCAATAAATTAGAATGTTGTGGAAAAGTTCATTTCAGTAATTCAAATCAAATTGTGAAACTTGTGTATTCAATAAATTCAATGCACACAGACTGAAGTAGTTTAAGTCTTTAGTTCTTTTAATTGTGACTTTGACTCACAATTAACAAAAACCCACCAATTCACAAATTAGATAATACTTCATAAAAAAAATTGAATTGTTGGCCTTCTGGAAAGTCAGTTCATTTACTGTGCATGTACTCGATACTTGGTAGGGGCTCCTTGGAATTACTGCCTCAATTCAGCGTGGCATGGGGGTGATCAGTTTGTGACACTGCTGAGGTGGCCTGGAAGCCCAGGTTTCTTTGACAGTGGCCTTCAGCTCATTCGCATTTTCTGGTCTCTTGTTTCTCATTTTCCTCTTGAGAATAGCCCATGGATTCTCTATGGGGTTCTGGTCTGGTGAGTTTGTTGGCCGTCAAGCACAACAAGCGTCAACAGCATGGTCATTTAACCAACTTTTGTTTGTTCTGGCAGTGTGGGCAGGTGCCAAATCCTGCTGGAAAATGAAATCAGCATCTTCAAAAAGCTGGTCAGCAGAAAGAAGCGTGAAGTGCTCCAAAATGTATTGGTAAACGGATGCAGTGACTTTCGTTTTACACAATGGACCAACGCCAGAAATTGACATTACATCCCAAATCATCACAGGTTTTGGGAACTTAACACTGGACTTCAAGCAACTTTGGCTATGAGCTTCTCCACCCTTCCTCCAGACTCTAGGACCTTGGTATCCAAATGAAATACAAAACTTGCTCTCAATCTGAAAAGAGGACTTTGGACCAACGGGCAACAGTCCAGTTCTTCTTCTCCTTAGCCCAGGTAAGATGCCTCTGACGTTGTCTGTGGTTCAGCAAATTCCTTGACACGTCTGTGTGTGAAGCCTCTTGGTGCCTTGACCCCAGCCACAGTCCATTCCTTGAAGTTCACCCAGATACTTGAATCGATTTTCGTAATCCTTGTAAGGCTGCGATTCTCACAGTTGGTTGTGCATCTTTTTCTTTTCCACACTTTTTCCTTCGACTCAACTTTCTGTTAACATGCTTGGATACAGCACTCTGTGAACAGCCAGCTTCTTTGGCAATGAATGTTTGTGGTTTACCCTCCTTGTGAAGGGTGTCAATGATTGTCTTCTGGACAACTGTCAGATCAGCAGTCTTCCCCATGATTGTGTAGCCTAGTGAATCAAACTGAGAGACCATTTTGAAGACTCAGGAAACCTTTGAAGGTGTTTTGAGTTGATTAGCTGATTGGCATGTCACCATATTCTAATTTGTTGATAGTGAATTGGTGGGTTTTTGTTAAATGCGAGCCAAAATCATCACAATTAAAAGAACCAAAGACTTAAACTACTTACGTATGTGTGCATTTAATTTATTTAATGCACAAGTTTCCCAAATTTAAGCTGAATTACTGAAATAAATGAACTTTTCCACAACATACTAATTTATTGAGATGAACCTGTATTCCGTCCCTAACTTAGCCAGCTCACCTGTCCTCCAGACAGATCTGTGCTTTCTCCTCCCAGCGCTCGGCTATAGTCAGTAGCTCTTGCAGTTCAGCCATTGCAGTCTCCACCGATATGCTCTGTGGTACATTACAACCTGACTCCATCAAGGTCCTCAGCACAGCTAGAGTCACCTCGCTCCCCTCCGGCCCTAACGTCCGCCTGACCTCTCCCAGCCAGCGACCCTGCTCCTGCAGGCCGCTCAGGAGCTCACATGCCGGGGCTATAACAGGCAGCGATGCTCCCTCCTCCATCAGGGCCTGGATCTCTGAAGCTGCGGGTAGAGGGGAGTCCTGCTTCCACTCGCCTTTTGTGCTGTCAACCAAAGCTTGAGCACGTACATTAAACTCCTCTATCTTCTGCAATACCACCTGGAAAAGAAGCAACAGTGGTTGGAACTTTCAAGCCAAACGACAAGTATTTTATATGCTATGTCTTTGGCCTATTTTTTTACCTGCACTTCCTCCAGCGGTTTTATAACACAAGGCAGGCTCTGCATGGTGTCCACCAGAGTCCTCAGCTCCTTCAGACTCATTCTCCTGCTCTGGCTATTGCTGAGGAGCTCCGTGCTGCTGCTCTCACACTTTTGTATGTCAGCGAGGACAGTGTTGAGGCGCTGGAGCAGCTCATTATTGGGGAACTTCTTGTCAGCTGCCTCTTCTTTCAGAACCTCTAGATCTTTAATGTCTGAAAAGAGAAGAAAACATTAATTTAGGCTTTTTTAACTGCATTCAGTTTTGCACATCTCCATCACCTATTAAAATGGCTAATAAGAACGGTTCACAAATGCAGAATTTGTGATTTCGTGTCTGTGTGGTTTGTCACATTTACCTATTTTGTTGCCTTCTTCCTGCTCTAGGGCTTCCTTCACTCGGTTTGCCCATGAGTCAAAAGACTCGGCGCGAACTTTCAGCCGATGCAACATGGCCAAGAGTTCATCCAGAGTATAGCGATACCTTCATAGACGAGTGAACAAAAGCACATATGACACTTCTGGTAGAACACATCTGTAGCTAAGAACATAGCACAGACACTCTGTGCTGGTTTACCTGAGGTAGAGTTTTTCACTAGGACAAGAGCAGAGGTCCTGGGCATGGTAGAGGCAGACGAGACGCTCTTGGCAGTTCGAACATGCCAGGGCCGAGAGAAAGCAGGTGGTCTTACATTTGTCACACTGTCTTTCATCATCAGGCAGTAACTCAAAGGCTTCCCTTTCTGCTTCCTTTATACCCTGAGAGATGACACCACGATACAAAACAGTCAATCAGCTATCAAAAAGTCATTCTAACTCTAATTTTATTTGTAGGTGTTATAGAATTTTTTTAGTTTTGTTAATCTTGCATTGATTGCATTAATATAATTTAAGTATCTTTTTAACATACAATGAATAAGGTAGTATATATAGTCCATAGGGATATTGAGATATTTTATGTAGCTTGTGCAAGTAACTGCTTTAGGTTGAAAAACAACATTTAAGTTGAGACTGTGTACACCAGGGACGGGCAGTTACCAGAGTAACCAGACATCTACGATGTTATGTGCATGAGATGTGCATGTGTTATGGGGTGATGTGCACTGAGCAACATGATTGGCTCAAAGGTCCTAATCTGTCCTTCAATGTATCTTTTTACATACTATAAAAAAGTGGGCTGTGACGCCCGCAGTACAGCGATCGTTTACGTACAGACTCTATTTTCGCTGTGCTGCATGCGCTGAATTAAAGTGACAGCGCGTTGTTCGCGGTAAAAAAGAACAATGAATTGACACAGAAATCTAGTTATTTCACTATAAATGTATACTAATAAAAGCCTACGGTGTTTGACACGCAACACATGGGTTTTGGCTAGATTTAAAACAAGAAAAGGAGCAACTTTAGAGAAACGAGGCAACATTACATATGCACTTTTATAGAGGCAGAAAAACAAAGTTATTTAAGACCCGTTTGATTGCGTGTAATAAAGATTTAAATGCAAAAGGCACGAGAGTCGACTGTGTCTGTCAGTGATGAGTTTTAATTTTGAATGTTTGCTATATCCTAACAAGAAAAGTAGGCTAATGTTGTGTTTACATGTGTTGCAGCTTGTTTCAGCAACTTATTATAAAAACCTAGCAGTCAAATGCATGAGTAATACGCTGTTTATATTTGAATTTAAATATGTCTTTTTAAGATTGTTACTGTACTGTGATGAAAGAGTATCACAATGCTGAAAAAGCTTTTATATTTTTTTACATGATTTGATATCAAAATAATGGACAAAGCATGTGTTTTGTGGCTTAAACAGCCGCGGATCAGTAGCGGACTGCAAACGCGCCCTGTGTGAAAGCACAATGAGTCCGTGCTGCTTCAGCACATCATAACGCACACGGACTGCATACGCACTGCAGACGGATTATAAGTGAAACAGGCGTGAGTCTGTGTGTTATCTCTTTGCACACAGACTCAAGCTGTGTGTAAACCAGATCATTCTCTACAGAGAATTAAAGCAATACAAAGACAAAACTCTGGTTCTTCATTCTCAGTCTCTACAAACTGTTATTGTATTATAATTTCCATGACATAAGCGATTGTGATTTTGGCCAAAAAGCAGAAGTTAGGTGTACTCATGGTTGAACTTACTAGGTAGAAGGCACATATAGTATGACCACTTGTAGACTTGTGTTGCAGAACTCATATACATTGTAATAAACTGATATTATACACATTTGTAACCAATCAAACATCGTCACTCGCTCAATCCCAGATGTTTTTCCCCTCATCCTGCAAACATATAGTCTCCGCTCACCCTTTCCAGGAGGCTTTTGCGTAGTTTCCTCTCCTCCTGAACAATAATGAACATCTCCCTGTGTGTGGCGGCTGCCAGGTTCAGATCCAGCTTCTCTGGGCAGGCCGCCATCTTGCAAGTGAGTTCTTCATGAGAGAAAACACAGTAGCGCCTCAGCCGTCGGTAATGCTCAATACAAGAGCGCCCTGTGGGCAGCTAGCAGAGAGAGAAAGAGCAAAAGCCTCAGTAACTGGCAACAGTATGTCTGACATTTAAGAGGTAGTTCCTCAAAATGGCATTTATCTGGTCACACACTGCTTTACATACTACAGATTTAAATGAAGGAGCATTTATGCGTGCACACTGTATTTATTACCCAGTCTGCAGTGCAGAAGTTGACTGCTTCGGCAAAGTTATATCCCTGATTGAAACCGCTGTGATAAGCTCGTGGAAAAGTGATGACAAACTCCCCAGCACACTGATTGGTCCGAACCACCTGTCAATCGAAAACAGAGATCAGTGTTTTAAAAGGCCATTCACACACGAAAAAACTATTCACACAAAACATTTTTGTATGTTCACATTTAAAGAAACAACAAAATAACCAAACAGAAAAAAATTTAACCGTGAGAATACATTATTTTCAGTGCACAGATCATATATAAAGGCCATCAGGAAGCAGCCCTAAAAGCCAAATCAACACAACAAAAAACGCTTTTATAGTTTCACAGGGTGTTTTTCAGGCATCATTTCACATTCTTAAAATACTAGTGGCTTAATGATGCAACCTGATAACCTTAAGTATGCTAATTCATAAATACATTGATTTATTTGTTGCGGGCTGCCACAATATCAAAACTGACCACCACAAATAGATTTTCCAAAAGGCTTTTTGACTTGTAACACAGTGTGTTTATCTCACTATATCATTTTTATTTAATCTTGCATGTAATGACTGATAAAGCAGCGTTTGTGAGCGGTGTGCTGCTTTGTGTACAGCTGTTAACGGAAAAATCTCTACCTCTCCCGCTGAAAATGGATTTGCATAAATATATATATATATGTATATAGGGACTGGGAGTGCTGCCACAAATAGAGTGTAAGGCTGTGGGAAACACTGTAATTATAATATTGAGTGTGCGTGTTACAAACCGGCACTCCATGAGTCATGAGTATATTTGGGTTCATAATGGTGACAAGCTGGTGGAGCAGGTCTGGCTGGAACTCAAAAAGCTCAGGAGTGAGTTTCTTCATCACCTCCTCTAACTTCTCTGCAGCAGATGATGGCACACCATACCATGTTTTGGGCTCACCCCTAAAAAGACAAACCAAAACCAGAGTTTTTTTTTTATTGTCACCCAAGATGCATCAATACCAAACACATGTGGTCACTGGTCACAAGTTTTTCTGCTAACTTCTACTATTAAAAGATACGATATGACAAGCTTCTCAAGAAAGATGCTACATAGTTCATTGCATTACCAGTGTAAATAGTTGATGGAGTAACTCCAGTGGTCCTCTATGTGCCAACAGAAAGCGGAGAACACCATGCCCACATACAGCCATGGCACTTTCATGCCAGAGATATCGGCATTAATGTGGCACAATACTGACTGCTCCAACACTGGCATAACGTTTAAATTCCAGCCGCTGCGGGCATATTCCTGCAACAAGAACAGAGGTATTAATTTGCTTTCTTGACCAAAACATGGGAAAACGAAAAGTGAAAAAAAAAGCTAACCTCTTCCTCATCTGACAAGTGTCTCTTGCCGTTGTTGACAGGAAACCCACTACCAAAGTCCTTTGAGTGAATATCTGCCCCATATTCTACAGTTACATCTTCTTCAATACTACTGACCAACCTCCAAAACTCCTTCTCAACCAGCTCTGTCGGCACCATCTTAAAAAAAATGAATGAATCAAATGTCAATTAAATGATTTGTACATGCACAGTAAGAGTTTGTGGGGTTCAAGACTGATTAAAGGTAAGAACAACACTCACGTGGACAGGCATGTTGAAGTAGTCTGCTTTAAAAGTATCGGCCATTTCACCGAAGCTCTGTAACGTATACTCTCGAGTGGCCTGCTCAAAACCAAACGCCTCTGCTGGCTTTTTACACTCCTACACAAACAACACATTAACAGTTTGATTGCTACACCAAGAAAATGGAAGTCAGTACTTGGAGAGTATCAAGGCATGTTCACATTTGGCGTCTTTTTTTGGCGTCCTTAGTAAAACAAAAAGCTGGCAGTGTTTTGGTTACAGATAGCAGTTGAAGGTGTCTTTTGGTGCTAGAACAAAAGCTGCAACAGTAGCCTAATGCTGTGCGGTGCAGAAATGTCGAGAAAGAGTAAAAAGTTGGCTCATGCGTTGTCTTTTGAAGTTAACGGTGAGGAGAATGACGGTTCACAATGACGTTTGAGGGTGCGCGACATTACACAGGGAAGGACCTGTATGGTGCTCATAACAATTTAGTCCAGGAGCTCTGGTTGGATAATGCTTGGTTTGCAGCATATTTTAAACTAGGTGGAGTTTTATGCTCATATCATACTACAACTTGTGCCATTAAACTAGTATGATCTATCTACCAGCTCGTCTCCATTTTTTCTTGTTGTTATGGAAATGACTAGCTACTCGCCTTTAATTGATCAGCATTCAAAATACGATTAACAATGCGTTTTTCAGAAAAGTATTACTTTTTTCAACTTGAAAAAAAAACACTCTTTTTTAAACATGGTTTCCTCCATAGGATTGTAATGTAAAACAGATGCTGGCAGGATCAAAAAAGACGGCAAGTGTGAACATAGCCTTAGTGTTCATATATTACACATTTATTAAGCAGTAAAAAACTAGCTTAAGACACTTCAAACGTAGACTCCACAAACAGAAATAATTGATCAAAACAGTAGTCATTTTCCATAACACGATAGAATACTAGAGTTATTCCGATCTGGACTCTCACCTCTGCTACACATTTGGGACAGCGCCAGTTCCCCTTGGGTGAGTCTGTGAGAGGAGGTATCAGGCAGAACGTGTGATAATTATCATCGCACCCATCACAGAGCAGCAACTTCTCATCCTCGTCCCCGCGGCCACACATCCGACAGACAAACGAGTCCACCTGACAGATTTCAGTTATCGAGTTTAGTCACATTTTGCATGAGTGCATGGCATTTGTGAATCTGATTGGAAAACTAGTCCGATACAAGCATCTACATGGTTCACTTATGTTGTCGATTGAATTATGTCAGATCTACACCACCCCTTCCAATCTGATCCATTATTTAATTCTGATCAAGAATTGAGCCGTTTACATGAAGGATTTTCAGTCCGATTGAGCCGTCAATCCAATTAATCTAATTCTTAAGTTCTTACTTTTCTCTCAAACTTACAAACTGTTGGTTACTGAGGTTGCGTCGGAGTCTCATGGTCATCTTGGTGCAGGGTTCATCACTGGAATCATTAGGATCATCAGTGTGATTTTTGTCATCAACATCCTCCTTGACAATGAGATTTGGGGGTGGTGGAGGAACGTCTGGATCTGATTTTGTAACCAGAGTCTCTCCAGGTTCATCCTTCACCGATGCACTGGCAGCACTGTCCCGTACTATCAAAGTCTCCGGCAGTTCATCTGATGAAAATACATAATGTGACACTTGAAACTTGATTTATGTAGTCACATTTATAAAGAACTAAATCAAATCCCAACTGCAGACACAAACCTTTCTTCCTTGTCTTGTCTCGAGGTACAAGACCGAGCCCCATCATTTTAGGTCCAGCCCCGTAAATCTGCAGTTTTTTCAGCTCGGGGTTCTTCTCGATGTCTTCCTCTGTAGGTTCCGGCTAATGGGTGGAAGTGAAAGACTGTAAGTGAACTACAGGAACAGAGGTGACGATATATGAGAGAGAGGGTTTTTCTTTTCCCTGTTTCTACACTGAACACAGCTTTTTCCATGAGGGGTTCCTGACTGTTCAGAACACGAACTTTTCACTGGTTTTCTCACAGTTGTAAAGCATCAGAAAGGTCGGTGAAATCATTTCCCCCAAACTTTTCTTATTCAAATATCTTTGTTGCTCAAACTATAATACAAAACTGATCAAAAACTCCAGATTTATCAATATAAAGCAAAAATGGTTGAGACGACACTGCAGAATGTTTAAGCAAGAGCAAACATGCATGAAGTTAGTTTTGTGCCAGACTTGACTGCTATCAAGAGGGAAAAAGCAATTATTCACTCAAACACAATTAATACTGAATGGCAAAGTATCTCATGAAAAGATCCACTGCTAAAAGGGCTGGGCAATAAAACTAGGCCTTTATTTATATTCAATAAATCTCTATACATTTACATATTTACTTTGAAATAACAGTCTTCAATCAGTTAAACATTAAATAGCCTCTGCTGCCAAGTATATAAAAAATGTTCAATACAAGAAGTAAAAATCTTAATCTATAAATGCACACTTTCCATGCTGATTTTCTCTAAACAAAACAGCATTAATATAATAAATAGCAATATTCAACTACATTTATTTATACCAAAAAAAAAAAAATCACCAACTAAAAAACCATATATGGCCTTTCATAGTGAAATATCACACAAGCCTAACTGCTAAATGCCTCAAATATGCAGAAGCAAGAACACATCTAAACATTATGTCCAGACTGACATCTGTCACACACGTCAATCGCAGTATTTCTCTGTTCCGTTCCTGAAATCTGTTACTCTGAAACACAAAGTTACGCTGTGTCATCGTTAAGCAAAAACAACTCATTTCTGACTTGCAGCATGATGAACATAATATGATCCAGCCATTAAGACAACAGCAGCGACAACAGATCATAGCAATCATTGATTAGTAGTAATATGCAGCCCAGAGTGGGGCAACCAGTCCACCACCAAACAGGAAATGCAAGCAAGCCAGCGTTGCTAAAAGTGTGGCAAGACAAGCGAAGTGAAAATGTGTTCGATGACTGAAGGACACAGGAAGACAGGATGGATGCATTAAGAAATAAGTAAAAGCAAGAGCTGAAAGATGAAAAACAAAAGCTTCTACATGAAATTAGACACCCAGTTAAGCGTGAACGACAGCATAAGGTCAAACGAGGGTTTTTTATTTAAACCATGAAAGAACATCAGCAAAGAAGAAAGAAAGAAAGTGAGGGATAGGGAGGAAAGTAAAGAACAGTGGGAGCGAGAGAGAGAGAGAGCGCGAGGCAGTACCGAGGAGACGTGTTGAGAGCCAGTTGTAAGAGGGTGGTGAGTTGGATCCTCTGGACCCTGCATGGGGAGACAACAACCAAAACAAAATGGATTCCAAAGAGAGCGAAAAAGAGACAGAAGGAAAAAACAACAACCATGTGCGACAGGACAGAGTCAATCGGGGGACAGTAGCCTATTAAAAATGTGTCACTTTTTTCATGTCTGAAGTATGATTCAATTTTAGGTCAACAGACATAATATCAATTCTTTAAACAAACATCACATACTAGTGTGAAACTGTTCAGTTGCAACAGTTTTATTTATTTGTTGCAACTGCACATGATTGTTCAATGGATAACATTACTTGATCCATATATTTAAAACAACATTTTATATTTGACATTAGATGCCAGTCAAAAGTTTGGACACACTTATTAAAATTGTGTATGGGAATTCCTTCAGAAAAAAGTATAGTACAAACTATATTGCATTTGAGTTTGTTTTTCTCTGTACACTCTAGACATTCTCTTAACCAACATCAACAGCATCCAGGACTTTTTGAGTCCAACTTGCAACTTACAATACAAAAAGAAATAACTGCACTAATGTAAATACATATTTAGAAATTATAGACATTATTTTAGACCTATATAGACATTTATATGGATGCACAATTTATATTTGCCCAAAAAATTGCTTCAAGCATTCAAGGACATGCTTTTATATCAAAAGATCAGCTGAGTGAGTCCAAACTTTGTTTTCTGGTAATGGAAGAATTTTAATTTTCTTAACATGTAAATCAACAGAATAAATGTTCAAACTAAATATTAAGAGAGAGAGATAGAGAAGGGTTTGATTCAAGGGCAAGAAGAGGAGAGTTAACGTGGTAACCTCACTTACTGCAGTTATAAAATGCTAAATTTGATTGCTTTAAATATCCTTGGAATGTTATGTAATTCAGTGGTAAGCAAACCAATGAAGGTTCCTTAACTTTAAAAACTATAAAGATTTCTTTGTTTATCTGATACTAAGATATTATCACTAATTCTATGAATCCATTTACCACACTAATGTAATGGGAAGGCAAATTAAAAAGCCAAACACCCAAAAAATGAATGCTGCATCTTTGAAATGAATGGGATGAGAATAGCATTACGACCTAATGAAAATTTTAGATTATGGCCAATGGTTTCAAAGAGACAAAGTGTAATGAAAACAAATGAAAGGCAGAAAGTGACAGAAAGAAGGCAGAGGGATGAGGGCAAGATGGACACAATGCTTTATTTACAGCACAGGGAGCAAAGCATGCTGGGAAGTGCCTTGAAAGCATGGTCAGTGCTGATGTAAAAGCCTTCATACATCTCAGAAAAACAGACAAAGCACATACAGGTGCTGGTCATATAATTAGAATATCTTCCAAAGATTATTTCACTAATTCCATTTAAAAAGTGAAACTTGTATATTATATTCATTCATTACCCACAGACTGGTATATTTCAAATGTTTATTTCTTCTAATTATGATGATTATAACTGACGACTAAGGAAAATCCCAAATTCAGTATCTCAGAAAATTTGAATATTGTGAAAATGTTCAATATTGAAGATACCTGGTGCCACACTCTAATCAGCTAATTAACACAAAATACCTTTAAAGGCCTTTAAATTGTCTCTAGTCTAGTTCTGTAGGCTACACAATCATGGGGAAGACTGCTGACTTGACAGTTGTCCAAAAGATGACCATTGACAACTTGAACAAGGAAGGCAAGACACAAAAGGTCATTGCAAAAGTCATTGCTGGCTGTTCACAGAGCTCTGTGTCCAAGCACATTAATAGAGAGGCGAAGGGAAGGAAAAGATGTGGTGAAAAAAAAAACTGTACAAGCAATAAGGATAACCGCACCCTGGAGAGGATTGTGAAGCAAAACCCATTCAAAAATGAGGGGGAGATTCACAAAGAGTGGACTGCAGCTGGAGTCAGTGCTTCAAGAACCAATATGCACAGACGTATGCAAGACATGCGTTTCAGCTGTCGTATTCTTTGCGTCAAGCCACTCTTGAACAACAGACAGTGTCAGAAGCGTCTCGCCTGGGCTTGGACTGGACTGATGTTCTCTGATGAAAGTACATTTTGCATTTCCTTTGGAAATCACGGTCCCAGAGTCTGGAGGAAGAGAGGAGAAGCACACAATCCATGTTGCTTGAGGTCCAGTGTAAAGTTTCCACAGTCAATGATGGTCTGGGGGGCCATGTCATCTGCTGGTGTTGGGCCACTGTGTTTTCTAAGGTCCAAGGTCAAAGCAGCCGTATACCAGGGAGTTTTAGAGATCGCTTCATGCTTCCTGCTGCTGACCAACTTCATGGAGATGCAGAATTCATTTTCCAACAAAACTTGGCACCTGCACACAGTGCCAAAGCTACCAGTACCTGGTTTACGGACCACGGTATCCCAGTTGTTAATTGGACAGCAAACTCGCCTAAACTTAACACCATAGAAAATCTATGGGATATTGGGAAGAGGAAGATGTGATATGCCAGACTCAAAAGAGCGGAAAGCCACTATCAGAGCAACCTGGGCTCTCATAACACCTGACCAGTGCCACAGACTGATCGACTCCATGCCACACCGTATTGCTGCAGTAATTCAGGCAAAAGGAGCCCCAACTAAGTATTGAGTGCTGTACATGCTCATACTTTTCATGTTCATACATTTCAGTTGGCCGAGATTTCTAAAAATCCTCTCTTTGTATTTTTCTTAAGTAATATTCTAATTTTCTGAGATACTGAATTTGATATTTTCCTCAGTTGTCAGTTATAATCATCAAAATTAAAAGAAATAAACATTTGAAATATACCAGTCTGTGGGTAATGAATGAATATAATATATATATACGAGTTTCACTTTTTGAATGGAATTCGTGAAATAAACTTTTTGATGAAATTCTAATTATATGACCAGCACCTGTATTTGAATGGATCCATTACGCCCTGGTCAGTTATACATACATTTAAGAATAAGGTTAAAGTCATTATGAAAATTACTAAAAATAAAGATTGGGCTAGTTGATTTCGGCCCAATTTAGTAGTATCTTTGTTAATAGGGCACACTGTAAAATGTAAACGATGACTCTTTAACTGATTGGATTTATCTGTAAATGTTATAAATAAACTTATACCGCTTTAAAAATCAGTGCACTGGATTTTTTATTTTGTTAGAATAGTTGTTTTTTATTTTTATTTAAGCCCCTTTCGCACTGCACGTTGGACCCGGAAAATTGCCGGAACATCGCCGGGTCGCCTTCTGTGTGAACGTCGGTGACCTAGAAACATTGCCGGGTTCAGTCCGGGAACGAACTCTGTTTGAACAACGGGGACCTTTACGGGCTGTGTGAGAACGCACGCACATATTCCGGGTAATCACTGGCAGTGTGAAAAGGGCAAAATCTAGCGACCCGGGAACAATTGCCAGGACACATTACCGGTGTATTTTCCGGAATCTCAGTGTGAAAGGGGCTTTAGAAACTAAATGTTAAACAAAAACTGTACAACAAAATGAGCTAATGATGCCACAATGAAATGTTAGGATAAGCCTGACACATATATTGCATATATTGATCCAGAAATATCACTCACCTCAGGCTTAAGGCGATTGGCTCGTCGTCCATAGCTGCTCATCTTAGATGGCGGGACTGATTGGCGGAGAGGAATGGAGTGGGGTTTGTATTCCCGGTCTACCTCATCACTGTCATACGGCCTGGGTTTACATGGCTAGATATGCAGAACACACACATAAGCATCAATTTTGTAAAAGACATTTAATTGCTCCACAGAATATTACCATGCACAAAAAAAAGCGCATTTGAGTAAACGAAGACATGCACATTCCTTTCTTGTCCTTCTTTTCAGTGATGGTGGACAGTAACTTAATCTATCAAATCATTAATACTCATTTATGTACTTAATAGTACACAAAAAATAGACAAATTACCAAATGTGGGTCATGACTACTTTTTTAATGGTTGTGAAAAATCAAGCTATTGAAAAGGACAAGTTTTAAAACTGCCTGTATCTAATATCACACAGAATTTACTTGGTTTGGTTATGCGCTGATGTAAATGAATGTACAGTTGAAGTTGTTCCAAATAAGGTGTTTACCCAAAATACAGATTAATATGGGAATGTGATTCAGGTTTATGTATAGACCTGGGGCCCGTTCTTCGTACGTCGCTAACTCAGTTAGCTGGATTTGAATGTTGATGATTTGGCATGATCTTGGATCGTTTGGTTCTTCGAAGCTCATCCCGGAGCTGCTGTCATAGCAACAGGTCCATAAGCTTAAACCTGCTCGGGAGCAGGCTTATTTCATGTAAACAGGATTAGATCGCTTCTTTTCAACCAGAACTGATACTCAAAATATGTCTGCTACCACCGCTACTTTATTACAGGAGTATCGTACTGATCCAGGGACAATAATTTAAAATAATAATCATTAAAAAAATTATTTAACAATAATATAAAAATGTTGTGTAGTCCATAACAGTCTACTATAGACACAGCCAGTTTTTCTCACTGAAATTTTTTACTCATAAAAGTATTACTTCATAATTGTATTAGAGTCTTACACACATGCTATACAGATAATAGAGTCTTGCATTATTTTGAGTGATGACTGCTTTTATAAGAGAGGCTTGATGGAGCGCAGGAGATGCAGATATCATGATAAGAAACTTTCATTAATGCGGTCACGCAAACAAATCTTTCCAAATATAAAATGAAATGAATAGATAATTTCTACATTGAAATAAAAATGTAAAGACTGCACAACTATTATAAATTGTGAATCTAAATAATTGGGAATCATGAAAAAAATTTGAATAAAATAAAAACATGCATCTATTATCTGTTTCAGGCATCTATTATAACAGTTATGTAGTTTTGTTTGCTTGGCTGTTTCCTTATAAAAGTCCAGAAATTTGTCAACTTTTTCGTCAGGTGTCGTTTTAAATTATATGACGTCATTACATTGCCGTCTTGCCACCAGCCAATCGCTGCACTGCTGATCGTGGTTTCGAGTATCGATACATATCCCCTTTTAAGACAACACATGAACGCACAATTATCTCAGATAACTCAATCCAGCGATACTAATCATACACAACAGGTGTGTTCTAAGAACCCAATTAGCCGGATCAGGATTAGCACGATGATATCATCTTGGATGTGTCATTTGATCTCGGATGTAATAAGCGACGAACGAAGAACAGGCCCCTGATGCTCACATGAACAAAATATGACCAGATTCTGATTACTGGAATCTCAAATACTGGAATATTAGTGTGTGAACACGTTCAATGAAAATTATACTGCTACTTTTATGATATAATACAGAACGTGTGAAGATTTTCAAGCTATAATGATAAACGGTCAAACACAGTACCGGTAAGCTGGCTCCAGACTGGAACAACTCAAATGGATAGACGATCCTCTCATAGTGCGACCTCAGGAGGGAGCCAATGTTTTTGCCAGGAGGATATCCCAGTTTCTGTGCCACGCGTGCCCAGCGTCTCTCCTTACACACCGCCTCGAAACCCCCTTCCTCTGTCACGATCTACCACACAGGACATAAATCATGTTAATTACTAACGCTTTCCAGTTCACAATATTCATTAGATTTATGATTTTTAGGATGAGGTTAAAGTATAAACATTTCCTTTATCAGGGAAATGACATCAAACAACTGTCAATAACATAAAGGGGTGCTGTATATTCACCTTGGCCAAGCTGAACAGATCGAGAATACGTCGTTCTAGATTGGGGATCTTCAGAGAGGATCCCTGGATCTCCCAGAACTTGGCAATTCTGTCCAGATAATTTAGCTTCACTCGTGTTTCAGCCTGAGAAAAAACAAACAAACAGATGTGTTGGTGCTTAGTCAACTCAAGAATATGTGAGTCACGCTTCATGGAGTAAGACACAAGAGCAATGAGTTCGACAGGAAGCAGATCTGACCTCAAGCTCATTGAGCCTCTGAATACGTGGTGTGAACCGGAAATTGTCCACCTCCACAACAAATGGTGGCTGCCAGTCCTGTAACGGGAAGAAAAAGGCTTTTTAAATAGCAAAATGTAAATATTTTTATAATGGACTAACTTTAAAGGATATATTTTACACAGAAAGGAAAATTCCGTAGAACAAAATAAAAGAATGCATTTTGAAGAATGTTGCTTGTTGAGCAATGACTTTGATTCCACAAGCAAAAAAAAAAAAAAAAAAAACCTGTGAAAAGCTTTTCAGAATATCATCTTTTAAGTTCTACAGAAAATATAAAGTCACAGGTTTCGAACGACAGCGCTGGAAAATGCAAAAGAGGATTACGGGTGGCGGGCGAATCTTGCATATTCCAGACTTTTCTGCTATTGGACGGATTTTGGCGATATATCCCAGAGGATCAGCAAACTCCTCCCATGACGGTTCGAACACTGGACACTCCGGCGGCGGAACAAACTCCTCCCCTCCATCCATCGCTCTGAAAGCAAACAATTCAAGCTCAAATGAGATGCTTACGTTGACTTAAATCAAACAATATAACGCAAATCAAGTAAATGCAATCACATTAGCCTTCTTTCATCCAACACAAGCAGATTTAAAATCAATCATATAAATCATTATACTGAATTTGACACTTTATGAAAGAGAGGTTTTACAAAACCTGAAAACATTCCGCTTGTGTTTTACTAAAAAGGTCATCATCTTTTGATAGTTCATGGTTTAAAACATTAACATATTCAAATGACACTATGGTCCATGATATCTTTTAACCCCTATTTTTAAAAATTCAGAGTTCACCCTAATGGACACCAGCACTTGATCCATAAGTGACCGGCACAAAAGCATGTGTCAGTGTTAAAGTACACAGATCTAATGGAAGGGCCTTGATGATGCATGAGGTTAAATTAATCAGGAAGTTTAGAAGACAAAGACAAAAGACCTTCCTCTGGCACTTTGACAGAAGGAATTGGAGAACAGAAATGTGCTCTCTAGAAGCACCTATGGAAATGCACCTCTAACAAAACATCACACCCCGTCTAACTTCAGAAATCCCCTGCTTTTTACTTTGTCTACCTCCCAATCCCAAACCAGACAAAATGGGGGAAGGGAGCAAATCATTGTTCACTTAAGCCAATGGCTTTTGCATTCACAGCCACTGATTTAATCTAATGTGCACTTTATAAAACAGTAAAATGCTTTATATGACACAGTCCATTTATTACAACTAAACCTACTGTAAGGGTTTGTATGCTGGTAGCTTCCATGTTGTGAAAACCACAAAAGCTGATCACGTGACAAAAAACGGTTCACACTTCATTTCCCAAGATAGTAACGATGCCATTAACTTTTTGTTTTAACGGATTAATCATAATACATTACAAAGCTACACATACATAATCAAAACATCACCTGTCGACACCTTCAGTTGTTGTTTTATTGCCTGAAGTTTGGCTATTCAATTAGATTCACTTCTGACAATGTCGTGGCAGACGAGTTATAAATAAAATATTGCTGACAGCGGCTGTCTCTCAAATCCTAGCTGCCTAAGTTACCTAAACAAATACATTAGAATTAGACAACAACACATTCAAAGGGGAGCATAGTGTGGCCAAAACCGCTTTCTAATAATCGTATCTCACCGCGGTTTGAGTCAGCCATAATCCCAAATTTCCTGTAGCTTTAGCTGCTAACCGGCCTCCATTCGCGTGAGATTCGAGAACAGCTTTCAAACTGACAGATAATAATACATAAACTATTAAAATGTGCGGAACTGACCGTTTTAAGACATACTGGGAAAACTATGCTTACCGGGGAACTGCTAAGAAAGCAGTTTTTATAGAAGTAGCTGGTTAGCTGTCCGGCTAATAAACCAAAACAATAAAGCCTCACCATCGGTTTGTTAGCAGACTCACGCCAAATCCGACAAACGATTGACCCGTTGTCAAAAGTATTTAACGAATCTCAAAATATCCGACAGTATGAAAACGTAAACAGATTATGATTCCAGTAAGAGGGCCAAACATTAGGACTCGTTTGCAAAGAAGGGATGAGTTGTGGAAACACAGAAGGGGAGAAGACAGTGTGGTTGGTTGTCTCGGGTCGCAGGTATGTGATGTGTGGCATTTAAACGGATCATCTGATCGGATATAACCGTTACCAGGTAAAACAGAAACCCTTGCGCTAAATCAACACAGATTTATCCATCAGTGCTGTGAATCTGAGCACCAGTCTTACATTTCTGCACTCGGTCAGAGTTCTTCTTATTCTTCAGAGACGCCTCGGAGAGATTCGTGCTCCGGTGTGTTTTATTATCTGTGTCTTTCTGGCTCTTGTTTGATGATCACGGGGTCTATTGTTCAACGGAGGGTCAGTCTCTGGGTGGCAGTGGCTCTGCGGCCTCCTCGATCAGCCCATCCCAGCACACACACTCACACGTAACGTTACATACACTCTCGGTCGGTTAGTAGGATGATGATCGCGGAGGTTTCTTTCCACCTGACTCCTGAAAGTCCCGTGTAAGTTGATGTTTTCTTTATAATAACTGTTTCGCGCGCGTGTACAAAAATACGCGTTATTTCCAATGGTTTCTTTCCTCGTCACCTAGCCACTGTTCATTCTGTCTGAACTACACGCCATCTTGGTTTCATCACGACCTAAGCACAACTCTCTCAAGATCCATTGATCTCAGTTGGGAAAACACGCGCACTTGACTGGATGCAAGCACTGTCTAATCCCTCCACGCTTCTCAATACATGTAAACTAGTCCCTGGATTCGTCCGATTTAACACAGAATGGGGTCAATTATTGTACTTGATATAACAGACAATGGAAATTGATTTGACGTGTATGTTAAATGTGGACTATATATCGTGTTGTAATGAATTGTGAGTAGTTGTGCAAGTGATGCAGGTAGGCGAGCGGACGTGACGCGGAACGATATTTCACCTCTTTCTTGGCGAAGTAGTTCCAGTGAGTAAAATTTGCGCAGGAGAGGTCAAGCGATGTATGCGAAAATCAAAATGGGTAGCGACGACTAGTGGCAGAACAATTAATTGAAGGGATTGTCATTGCTGACATCATTACTCAGTTCAGTTTCGAGGGAGGGGGGTTGGGTTGAATTTTCTTGATATCTCAGCACATAATCATCTGAATTAATTCTGGAAATAGGCCTGCATGCTATTACACAATATATATATATATATATATATATATATATATATATATATATATATATATATATATATATATATATATATATATATATATATATATATATAACTTTTTTCCTCAAAGTACATTATAACAAAAACTTTGAATCATTGCTTCCTTTTTAATGATTAATATAATATGCATATTTATATTCAAAGCTGTCATATTAATCTAATTTCGACGGACAGTAAAATAGACTATCTAGTGATGCAAACTACTCAGCATTTAATGAAATGTATTCTTTTTGAATTGAAAATATGCGATCATGATTTATGTAAATCATAAATGAACGAGACAAGAGACGTTTACGTTTTGTACTATTAGACAAACGAATATTAGCGAATGTGCACATCTTAAAATAAAATATTATTTTCAGAGAGTGTAAATTGATTACTACTTCATATATAGCCTATCTACAAACCTAAATGTATTTTAGCATTCTTAATTACTTATTCCCTTAAATCACTTTTAATCCTTTAATTAGCCTATTCAATTGCTTTATTATTATTATTATTATGCAGTAGATCATATTCAATTCATATGTGCGTGTACGTGACCGTGATTCGTGCGCAAGCATGTCAGTGAGCACGCCATCACAATCGTTCAGATGCGTATTAAAGATAAGTTCATTACTATAACAACCCCTCTGTGTGTGTGTGTGTGTGTGTGTGTGTGTGATAGATATCTACAGTAACATCTAATGTAAACAACATTTCATATGAAAAAATATACAATAAAAGTGAATAGTGACTGAGGCTGTCCGTGTTTTGTGTTCCACAGAAGAAAGTCATAGGTATGGAACAACATAATTTGAATAAGAGTAAATAATTTTCATTTTTGGGTCAACTATTATGTTTATTTATGAGATACACAGGACAATGAGTTGTGTCAGAACATTTTATATATTTTTATTCATAATATTAGGCAATAAATATTCACATCTCTCCGAATTTGCTTAATTTCATATATTATCTGTACACAAATAAGATGACTTCATATACCTTTTTTCAAAATTACACTTCATCTGCTTTGACATACACACTTGTAGCCTACAAGTTTACAGATAAAACTGTCTTATAAATATGCCATAATCATCTACAATGAATGCCAACTCCCCATACACATTCACACAAACATACCCCCATGCACACACACACACACACCTTTGACACTTCCTATTCCACTGTCAATATTAAATCATAATGAGACAGTCTATATACAGTTTGTTACAGAGCTCAGTAAATACAGACATACTCATGCAATAAAATTCACAGCAGGAAGACAGACAGTTAATGAAAGATTATGGCTATTAATCAAATAAAGTAAATGCAATTAATGGGTTATGGATTTCCAATCTTCTCTCTCATCTCACATTGGTATCTTGATATATATATAACCATATGTAACTGGAGACCCATTTCCTCTTGTACTGTGCTTGGTATTGTGGTGTGCTGATCATATGTAATAAGCACGTTCAGCAGCACTTATAAAGAGAGTGCATTTTGAAAGGGTAGCAAAATGGCATAAATATCTTACACACAATAACTGAGCATCACATCAAGACAAATAATACTGAGCATCTGCATTAAGCCCAGTCCAGAAATATATAACTGCACTTGAGATCACATTATGCATCCACACAAACAATAACTTCAAGCAGTACTTACACTAAGGCCTTACTTGAGGCTAAATTACCTTGATTTCTCATATTCTCATATTTCGCTTTGTATTAATGTGATAATTCAATTATATTTGCTCCTCTTCTCCTCAATTATTCATACAGAGGAAATTAAATGGGAAGTACGGCATTATGTTTTTATCAGATCAAAACAGGCCATCTGGTAGCCCAAACCAAAAAAGCTGAATCAAAAACTTTATGACTGGTACACAACTTCTGTTTAAAATAAAAATGAAATAATTCCCATAACAATGTCTCTAACATTTGAGGACACTTGTAAAGACAAGCATGTTTGTCCATAAAAATCATTGATTAAAAAAAAAAAAAAACCACATCCTTGACACTTTCCTGTTTAATGTCAAAGCATGAGAAAACTTTTCCTATTTACAAATAGTTCTGGTATTTTGTCAAATTTATAACATCTGTAGTTTTTAAACCATAAAAGACGAAGTTATATTCATTAAAATTGAAATTCATAGCAAACATTCATATAACAGCGTAAAATATAATCAAAAACACTTTGTAAAGTATGATCGACAGTATTAATGCAAGGACCCAATGGAAACTGCATAATACAGGCATTTTAGATGTGAAGATTGATGACAAACAGAGAGGCAACAATCTTTCATGGAATGTTTCCTTCATACTGTGCCACTAGCCCTCATAGGTAAAAATACTTTACCTGGAAAATATTTTTGTTTAATAGAGATATATTTATTTAATATAGGTCAGAAAACTTGTTTGTTTATAAAGCGCCTTTTGTTTTCACATTCTGGGCATTAACGTCTTACTAGAAATATGCTAAGAATTTAGACATGGATGATAAATAATGGTCATCATCCAGTGGTTAAATAAACAGTAACATAAGAGAATGTTTAGAGTTTTGGCACAATGCTTTTGACTTAACATAAAATTGACATTAATAAATAATTTTTCAGCAAAATTGGCATAATTATGGATCAATATGAACTTAGATATTCTTTCTCTTAAACACTGGTTATTGGTGCAATGGTAGATATGAACAAGTTCATAGATAAAGTGTCATTTAACATTACTGATATATAATTTTGTGTTAAAATTTCAAATAATTTTATATACATAGGTTAATAATTCTGATGGACAGTGTTTCTAGGATGATTACAAACAGCACATCAACATACAGTACAAGGCTTTTTACAGCTGACTAGACTTAGGAGTGGAAAAGGTCAGGCCGATACTGACATACTTCATACAATCATACCCGGTGTAAGATATATGCTTTATAGGTATATCTCTATTAACACTCAAACATATCACTGTTATAGTTGTGTACAAAAAGAGCAATAGAGCCTTTAAATTATTTAGCAAGTACAAGCTGGACATCAATTTAGTGAAAAGATTATTGCATCTTGCAAATGCTTTAGACTAATGATTAGTGGAATGTATGAAATCATTATACTGTGCTTTGATCTTCATATCCAGCACAGCATTATTTGTATGGTCTCTGGTCTTCACATTTCCTAAACTAGTTCCCAGGTGAAGAAAACCATTTCTCCAACAACCATTTTACTCTAACTTTATGGCTACACGCAACTGAAGCAACCCTGTGGACAGTTTAAAGTTCAAGTCGATGTGTGCATCTCCACATGTCTGTAATCGGTTATTTCTTGTCTGAATATGGGATTTAAGGAGAAGTAGCTAAGAAGGGGTTTGGCTTGACCGTCAAATCAATTACATCTACAACAACAGATTTGAAAGCAAAGTGTCCTAAATGTTTTTCATTATTGTTGTCGAGTACGTATCCCACAGCACTGATCTAGCTGAGAGCCTCCACCTACAGTATGATGTATGTGTGCTGTTTGTGCTCTATTTTTCTCTGTAAGCTCCTTCGTTTAGACTTGTGGGAAGCGCAGGTGAAAGTAGCAGAGTCTTAGCAGGCTGCGTTTCTTTTTCCCACTGGCGTTGTTATCGCCTTTGGCCCTGCCACCACCTGCCTCCAGCCTCGCGGCGGTCCCCCCTCCAACCACCAAAGGACCCTTCAGCGACCCCCAGCCTCGCGACTTCCCCCGGCTCACACTACCGTGCTGATCCGGTTGGTAGGTTTGGATTTGGCGCGTTCGACCGTGCCCGTCCCCCCAGGTACGGCTCCAGTCTGAGCCGACGAGGGCCCTTGCGGGCCTCCGGCCTGTGAAGGGGGGCCTTGGTGCTGGGGGGGGAGAGGGGAGAGAGGCGTAAGAGGGGTAAGGGGGGAGGAAGGGGGGGGTAAAGGGGAGTGCGGTGGGGGAGGGGGGATGGAGGACAACGGAGGATACTGGGGCAGATACTGGGCGGCCGGCGGCACGTGGTGGACCGTGCCGGACGCGGAGACTGGAGGCGGCTGAGTGGGAGCAGGGAAGGGCGGAGGAGGAGGGCTGGCGAAGACGAAGTGAGGTTGGTGCGCGGGGTGGGAGCCCGGGTGCGGCGTGTGCACGTGGGCGGGATGGGAGTGTGCGTGCGGGTGCGGCTGGGAGTGCGACAGCGTGAGAGGCGGCTTGCTGATGGCGCCCCCTCTGGCCAAGTGTGTGGGCTGCGTGTGGAAGAGCGCAAACTGCGGGTGAGGGGAGAGTGGGGAGTGAGGAGAAAGGGGGGGAGGGAGGCCCATGTTGCCCATGCTCCCGTAGCGACCCTGCAAAGTATGCTGGGAGATCGGCTGGTATGGGGAGTGTGCGGAAGGGTTGGGGTGTGGCCGTCGAGGCAAGGTGACCCGCTGAAGAGTATGGAGGCCCTGCTGCCCAGACGAGGGTACGGTCTGAGTATGGAAGCGATGTTGGTGGTAGTACGGGGGCGGAGGCTGCCCACTGACACTGTTGCTGGTAGTGTGGCAGTACTGGGCGTGCAGGGCCTGGATCTTGGAAGGTCCCCCAGCCTCTCCCGGGCACAGCGAGGACGGGGACAGAGGCGGCGGCCCTCCTGTAGTCGGTGGGGCCACAGGGGCGGGGTAGGGTGGCCCCGGGGGGATAATAGGACCCGGCGTTTTGGATCGCTTGCCCCCAAACAGGGAGCCCAGGAAAGATCCGGTGTTGTTGCTCCCAGTCCCCATTCCAGTCGTTCCTCTCTCGGTGCTGCTGGAGACTGGTCCAGCGCCAGTCACCGCAGGTGTGTGTTGCTGCCCCGGCCCACCCCCCACCCCCACTCCGGGGCTCAGGATGGGGCGGTGAGGCCGGAAGTCTTCTGTTCCATAGCATCCCGGGAGCACAGTGGCTACTGGGTAACGCTGGTGAGGCCGTGGACTGCTAATGATGGAACCCTAAGACAAAGAGAGTTGGGGGAGAGGAGGAAAGAGAGCAGGATGGCAAAGCCAAAAACGAGCGTTCAGGAGAAAAGTGAGGGTTTGCAAAGAGGAGCAGGAAGGAAATGTAGGCAATAAATGAGAAAGAAGAAAAACATAGTAAAAGGATACAGAGAGAATGGTTGTTTCAGTGGGTGGGGAGGAAAAACAGGGGTGAGTTGATTAGGGTAATGAAATGACATTCTGTCAGCATCATGAAATCAGAACATAATAACACAAACACATGCACCCAGTTATCTATTACGTGTCCCGAATGGTAATAATGCCAGTGTTCATATAGATCATATAGAAGATGTAAGTTTAAGTGGGATTTAATTTCTATTTTGTGTAATGTGCTAACAGGAAATTATTCATCTGTGTAGTTGCCATTAAAGTCAAAATGAAACAGCATTTTAACCCGTTCTACTTCTGTAATCAGACAAGTAAAACTGAATATTCAAATAAGACTGAAAAAAAAAAGGTGGTCGTGTGTTTACTGGAAAGACTTTAGAAAACTGAAATGGAAAATGGTTTCATGTGGGGCCTCAAATATAAAAACAATCATTTGAAAAATCATAAAGCAATTAAGAAATCAATAATCCAACTATAAAATGGATAAACTATTAAAGATTAAATAATACACAAAAAAAAAATCAATTAAAAATACAGATAAATAAGCAAATATAACTGCAATATTGAATGCACCGATTGGGTAAATAATGATTGTAAAATAAAAATGCAAAATATGCATATATTTTTTACTTTACTTTTTTTTCAGCATCTATTACCCCATTAATGATTTTCTGCTGAACCAGGAAGTGGCACCCAATCTACTGTCATTAACTGCTGGGCCACACTATTATAGAAGTTATCTTTAGTCAATGCTGTTTCATTCGTGTACATCA
Organism: Carassius gibelio; assembly: GCF_023724105.1. Lineage (NCBI taxonomy): Eukaryota > Metazoa > Chordata > Actinopteri > Cypriniformes > Cyprinidae > Carassius > Carassius gibelio. The sequence goes on along the minus strand of NC_068403.1, from coordinate 21,533,138 downwards.
TCATTTTATGATTGCCCCATAGTGCACTGATGAATCATGTACAATAAAACTATGTCTTTGCATTAAAAAGGACTATTTTGTATTTATACTGGCTTAGATTTATGAGGGACATCTAATATAAAGTATGCCTCGATATAAAAATCAACAGAACTGATATCACACAGTCACTAGTCCATGCATAGCACGGCACAATGCACATACCAAACAAAAATGCACAAACCACCTCCAAAACAATAAAATGCACAACAAAATCATAAGAGAACACAGACAGACATATTTTGACATATATCAATGTCATGCTTTAATTCTGGGTCAATGATATTCCAGTCAAGATATTCAACATGTCCTGAATGACTTCAGATCTTCTCATGCAGTCTCAGTGACTGATGTTATTGATTCATCATCTCAGACACACGTACATTAACATTCCACAGACCACACATGGTCACACAAGATGCACACACACGTCTCTGTGTCTGTGGTAAGGACACATGCAAGATGGCGCCGTGTTTTGTGTGGGATTCCAGGCAGACATGCGGGTGGTTCGGGTTTGGGGACTAAAGCTAAAGATACAGACCTCTGCTTCACTCAGACTTACTTCCATTGTACTGTCAAGGGAACCAACGCTGTTTCTGCGACCACGTTTCCCTGTTAGTGAGCAGATGTCAGTCACAACTGCATTGTGTGTGTATGTGTGTGGGTGAGTGAGTGAGTGTAATGGCACTCAGTATTAATAGAAATCTCACTTTCTTCTTGGTGTCCCTAAATGTCCGTAAAAAAAAAAAAAAAAAAATCTAACCCCCCAATATACATTTTTACATTTTGCCAATTATACCATTTCTTTTTTTACATTTTAAATTTGCCCCCAATGTAGAATGGTATTTTTCACTTTCACTTTTTTAGAATGGTATTAAATGATCATAAATAAATTGGTTGGCAATCACAGCAAAGTGTCTCACCTGATTCAGACAGGTCCCTCAGTGAGGAGCTGAGAGCAGTACGTTTGAGGCCCTCTCCTGGTGAATAGTTGTCATCCAGACTAGGCCTTCCCATAGTGCCATTCACCACTTCATTCTTGACCCCACCCACTCCTCCAGCCATAATGCTGTTGGTGAGCAGGCTGGGCCGCATTACTCCTTTCTGCTTCTCCAGCTCAGCTGCAGGTGGACAAAAAAACAAACATCAGACCTAGTCCTAAACAGGCATCAAGCAGTTTGTCTGTGCACATCCTAAAAGCCATTTTACGATGTGCCATTTTTATCTTGTTTACTGTGTGTTTTCTATGAGTCACGGGGTTGACCTGATAGGGTCTCTGTAAATCTGTAATGTTAATGTTGTAGTAAACCACCCATAGAGGGCGCCAGAATAAAGTGTAGTTTATGAGAGGGGTAGGGGGCGCTGTACTCACACTCCACTCTGTATTTCTCCATTTCCTGGACCTCAGCAATGCTCTCCCTCAGATCACTGACAAAGCGTGTGCGGTCCTGTTGACTAGGGGCCATGAACACAATCAGAACTTTACGCTCACCGCCCGGGATAGCTGATGTTAGTCTGACACCATGAGGATAGTCTAGGGGAGAGAGAGAAACACATTTTGTTCCTAGGTTCCTAAATAACAATGTCACATTCCAATTTCGTATAAAACATTTTTTATTAATGACTATTTTTTTGGAACTATATTAATAGGTTTAAATTATGTTTTAGAGCGGCATAAAACTAATACAATTTATATTCACTAAAGAAATTTACATGACTTTTTCAAGTCTATTAAAAAAAATACTAAATTCCATATTTCTAGGTTTTCCATTGAGAATGAAGTTTTTTGAGAAAATTGTATCAAATCATGGTAGTCTGAAAATACTTTTTAAAATGCACTACTGTTCAAAAGTCTTGATAGGATGCATTAAATTGATTAAAGGGGTCATATGATGCTTTTTTAAAGATCATTATTTTGTGTATTTGGTTTAACAAAATATGTTGACATGCTTTAATGTAAAAAAAAAAACATAAAATACTTTAATATTTTAAAATACTGTACATTATTGTAGGTCCTCTATTCCCTGCCTCTCTCAAACGAGTCGTTTTCTAAAAGGTCCCTCCTTCCGACAAACACAGTCTGCTCTGATTGGTCAACTGACCCAGTGCATTGTGATTGGCCGAACACCGCAAGCACTCATTGGAAATATAATGCTCCTTTCCATAATCGTGAGCACAAAACCCTGCATTTGAACATTCAATAGCAAAAACTTAATCTAACAACAAAACATACTTACAGTAGCTAATACAGAAGTGCCAGAAGTCAGAATGACCTCCTCTCCTAGGTTCATGAAACGGTCGTCCATAAAATGCGTTGCTGTTCTGTTGTAAGTAATCTTACTAAGTAATCTAGTAATCTTTCAATACTCCATAGAGAATGGAAATATTGAAATTGCATCATATAACCCCTTTAAAAGTTTTTTTAACTGTGATAATAGTAAGAAATGTTTCTTGAGCAGCAAATCATCATATTAAAAATGATTTCTGAAGGATCATGTGACACTTATGACTGGAGTAATGATGCTGAAAATTCAGCTTTGATCACAGGAATAAATTATAGTTTAAAATATATTCTCAGATAAAATGTATTAGATTAAATGTTAATATTTCACATTATTTCTATTTAACTGCACTTTTCTATATTTTTGAGCAAATAAATGCAGTCTTGCTGAGCATAAGAGACTTAATCCCATATAACATAACCCCCAAAAAAGAAAAACTAAAATGAACCAACTTACAGGAGTTCTGGAACATGTGAACCTGCATCTCCACCAGAGGGAAGGACTGTCTGAAACTGTACGTTACTGAGGTTTTCTTCTTCTGGAAGATCTTTGTAACCTTGCAATTAAATAACAAAGAAAGTACCAACTGAGGATTTTAAAGAGTATCAACTTTACAATACACATGCATACTGAAGAGATGCTGCTTAAAATACTTAAAATACTGAATACCGATTCAGTTTGTATGCATGGATAATTGATACGTGTTATTGAGATTACCACAATCAGATCGTTGAAGAGGAAGACCTCTCTCTGGTGAACTCCAGACCTTTGAGGACGGTTGGGGTCTGGGACTTCATAGAGCTGACAGCAGCACACTAGTCTGCGGTGGGGCAGGGACAGAACCTACACACAGAGCAGATATTTACATTTACTTAGGAACAAGCAGTTCGAAAACTATGATTTCACACTGACAGAACACGTCAAAGGAACAAATCACGTCTCAAAGATTCAGTATTTCCAAAGATTCAAACTCAAAAAGTTTAACAAATTCAAAAGCGCCTCAGTAGAACTCACTGGTTTCTTGCCCACTATTACTCTCTCCACCGCCTGGACCTGAGAAACATGGTCATCATTGGTTCTCAGTTCCCATTTCTGAATGCGCTGGTAGATTCCAACCAGTAAATCACGTGGGATGTCCTGACCATTATCCACCCCTGAGAAGAGAGGAAAAAATGACATGTACACAAGAAGAGATTTTTTAGTGTAATTGCAAAATCCCTGACAATTATGTGCAACATTGGAGTGTGTTTGTGGTTGCCCACTTCTGTAAGTGCCAGTGTGTGAAGCTGGAGAGAGAGATTTGAACACCACCTCTTAAGTTTTTGATGAAGTCGTCCAGCTTCATCTTCCTCTCTGCTTTGATATTGGGGCTGTACATGTCCGTGTTGAGGAGGATGATGGCAAAAGCTAGGATGAAGATGGTGTCCGGGTTCTGGAACTGTCTTACCAGTGCTGGATTACAAACACAGTACCTCTGACTGCAAGATGCACAGAGAGAAATAGTGTTTGAGTGCAAATACTGAGGGATAGATAAAACATGTTTATAAACCCAATGTTCCAGATCTGAAATCTGATGTAATGAGCCATGTGTGATGGCAATGTAAAATAGCTGATATCTGTGCAACTCATCAGTAGCAATTTTCTTTGAACAAGGCCCTTTAATTCTGTTGAAATAATTGTAAACCATAGCCTCTCATGTAATTTAATGAATGTGAAGTACTAAGGGCCAGATTTATTAAACAGGGCAAATTAGCACGAGAGCACAATTCCAAAACAGCGCAGATGGGTGTGGAAATTTCTGAATGTGATTTACTGACAATGTGCAAATTAAAGAACACAGACGCAACACCTCTTTCCATAATGACAAACGCAATCTACCAAGCACAGCACATATCAACGTGGGGATATGTTCAGATTCTGATCACTTGTTTTTCTGGCATTCCAAATAAATGAATATGTGTGGGAAAATATTTTCTCCCTTCTACCACGCACTCTGTTCTCTGTGGTGCCTCCTCCTAGCAACAACCAATGCAGCCATTTCATTTCATCCCAAAAATAGCTTAAGACCTCATTTTTGGACACTAAATAATGGCATAAATACCATTAATTTGACGAGCACACGTGATAGTAAATCATTTTTGTGTGATAATTTTTAATACTCTCCTCCCATACGTTTTGTGCCTAAAAGGGAATTGCCTACAAATGCATATTCAATAAAGTCAGGCGCAAAAATATCTGTGTCCATGCCTTTTCAGTGCTAATTCTAATCCTGACAGAACTATTTTAATGCCAAAAGATGGTTTGTGCTGGCACAAACTGTTAGTAAATCTGTTAAGTATTGTAAGAGTTTTACTTGTGCACTAATTGTGTATAAACACATTCACATACCTGAAAGCCTCAATAAGTCTTTCCACTTTTTGAGCCTCTCCTTGGACTTTTATTTGAGCTTGAAATTTCCTCAGAGCATCATCGAGATCCATTCCAGAAAAGTCCATCTCATCCACAACACAACTGAGAAAAACAAAAGTGGTAGAAAACATTAGATCTATACATGATTATACCTATTTTCTGTGCATTTTTTTTTTATTGCAATAGGACAGATCAAACATGACTAGAAGGAAAATGAAGAGAGAGGGGGCAGGATTGGGAAAGGCCCATAAATCGGATTCGAACTTGGGACGCCCGTGGCAAAACAGTGCTGTGATCGCTGGCTATCTGCGCCAAAATTTTCTGTGCATTTTTTGATGTAGTATTGTACAGTATATTATGTTACTTCATTCTCATTTTTTCTCCAAGGGTATTTGGCCCACCTAACCCCAAATGGATCCGCCAATTATTGTTTAACCCCAAAATTAAAACCTGCATGGAACAAAAGTGCATTATTATGGTCCTTGGCCTGGAAAAGGTTGAAGACCCATACTCTGTTACACTGCAAGCTAAATGATGTGCATTATATTGTATAATTTATATTCAATGCATCATGCCTACATATCTATTCAGAATGAGTTAACTGAGGATTCAAAAACTAGGTAGCTGCTGTTCAAAAAAAAAAAAGATTTTTAAAGCCTTTTTTTTTTAGAAAGTTACTTATTTAAACTTTTGTCATTTTCTTTATTTTAGAGGATGTATTATGTGGACTCACTCCAATACATCTTTGTTGAACTGTTTCTGTCTATTTCCAAGGAACTCTCCAATCATCTGCCGACTCAGGCCTTTTCTCTCCAGGATAAAGCGAGCAATGCCCACTGGTGTGTCTGACACAAAGCCCTTCTCAATTAGGTACTGAATACCCTTTTCTGGTTTCCTGCAGTTCAAAAACATCAGGATAGTTTAATCATGTTTCAAACAGATGCATTCAGTTTTTCCTTAATTTGATTTATAAGTTTACAGTAATGGTAAAAGTTGGGAGTGTTGTATAAAAGATGTGGTGTTTCATTTGAACTTACTTGTTGAAGAGGTTGAGTCCGATGCGATATTGTCTTCTCTGTACTACGTCATTGTTAAAGGGAGGAGAGTCCCAGCTGTGCCGACTTTCTCTCTGGTAGGTCTGTTTCCCTAAAGGGGGCAAGGGCTCCCGCAGACTATCCCTTGAAGAGGAGCCTGAGCTGCAATTAATGGTCTCATTAGAGTTTGTGGTGGAGTTCAGTGAGTCATTATCACCATCCGAGCAGCATTGCTGCTCCAAACTACCAGGGGGCAGTGGTGCTGAAGAGGAGGATGAGAGCGGTGTGGTTGGGGGCTGTTGAGGAGACGAGGAGGATGAAGGGGTGTCGGGGTACTGGTGATGGTGGTGGTGGTGATGGTGATGATGGTGAGCCATGTGGTGTGGGATGTGTGACGGCATCGATTGGCCAGCTGGACGTGTTTGACCTTGTGCAGCTGTCGAGGATGTCGAACGAGCATTAGGGTTATGCTTTAGCGTCCCTTGAGGTGATCCTGCTGCTGAGTCCTGCTCGTAGACTAGCTGTCTGCTAAGGGAGCCTCGGTCTGAGCGGTCACTCATGTCCACTGAACTGTCACTAGGTGGTTCAATAGTAAGTAATGGTAAGTGCCCTCCCCGTAAACGGTAATCACGGCACTCTGTGCAAGGTGTACTTCGGCGGCTATTGCTGCTTCCTCCTCCTTCTGTGTCACGGCTATCTTCCCTACCACTTACCCCACTTCCAACACCCCCCCAGAACTCAGTGTCTGTGCTGCTAGGGGCCCGGTCTAGAGAGAGTGGTGAGGAAGGTAGGCCGTCATCCATGTAAAGCGTGACATCACTGTAAGAGGTGGCTGTGCTGTCTTCATGCATACTCATGCCCCCTGTACCTCCTCGATCTCTGTCTCCAAGTCCTCTCCGTAAGGATACGTGGCTGTTGCTACTCCATATGCACTCGCCAAAGTCATCAACAACACCACTTCCATCCCCTATACCTTCCTGGGAATCATCTCTGCGTGGTCGACACGTTAGGGCATCATCAATTGAGTCGGCCAAGGACTTCACCTTAAGAACAAAGAAATGGACACTGTCAGGCAAACTGTAAAAAAAAATTATCTTTAGGGTTTCAACAGTGTCCCTGAAAGGTACAACGTTAAACATTATATACCAACCTGATCTCATTGCAATTAATACATATTCATACCTATTTTATGATTTTGATTGTTTTCTGTGAGGGGTAGGTTTAGGGGCGGGTTAGCGATGGTCTTTTTGTACATATTCCTAAGAATACATATTCCTGAGAATTTACCACCTTGTAAAATGCGTATGATTTTTCACAAAACTTGTGAATATTAGTACCTTTGAGTAACCTTTTAAGGGTAAATAAAGTTGTCTCTTTAAGGGTACTGTCCCAGTGACAAGTTGTTGTAAATCTAAATGTACAATTTTTGCACAGTTTTTCCAAGAGCATATGAACCACAGGATAGAATATTTTACAGAGCATTATTTGGCCTTTTTGGAATCTATCTGCTGATGGAAATCTTGCTTTAATACAAACTAATTTAAACTGTCTGTTCACATAAGGTATATGGGCAAGTTATGGACACTACCCCACTAAAAAGACCAGACCAAGACCAAAAAGTTCTCGCTGGTTAAGCTAGCTTTAAAACCTGTACATTAGCATCCAATTTTGGGGACAGTTCAAATACAGTCAAACTGGGTACTGACTTGTTTTGAGAAGGAGTCCTCTAGGTGGGTGTATTCCGGTCGTGATGGGGAGCTTGGCTCTGTGGTGCAAGTTGGAGAATGTGGAGGACCCATTCCTGGACTGTGACTGTAGTGAGTCGGGGTGGGAGGTTGTGGATGTCGGTCATCAAACGAGTACTGCAGTCGCATGTTAGACAGTATGATGCGCCGTGTCATGCGGCTCTCAGAAGCTGAGCTGCGCAGGCGCTCAAAGTTCTTGTTCATACGATATTGACGGAATGCTGTCTGGATGGTACGTGCTGCCCGTCTACTTACGAAGTAACCTCCATATTTTTTCTCCAGCATCTCCACCTTCACAGCAACAACTTGATCAGTTATTTTTGCTTTAATAGACTGTGATCATGATGAAACAATGATTCTGTTTCTGCATGCCTTACCTTCTTGTCTTGTAGGTCTGTAGAGAGTTCATAACTGTCTGATAGGGCTTTGCACCTCTTGTTCTCTTCCTCCTCTTGCTTGCGTAGGGCCAGGCTAGCTGGTTGGTTGCGTGTACGCTGTGCCCAGGCGAGGCTGGCTGGGCTTGGAGCGGGCACAAAAGGCACCCGAGGGCCTGGGGGGCCACAGCTGTTGTCCCTGTAACGGTCAGAGCTGTGCACGTAAGGAGATTTACTGCTGGAACTGTCTGAAAAGGGACGTGAAGCTGAACTCTGGGTTTCCTCCTCACTGAAAGGGGTGGGTGAGAGAGAGAGAGAGATAATAATTCTAAAACGCCCCCATAATGAGAGGATAAGATAAAAATCTCAAGCAACTCAGGAATTCATGACATTGACTTAGCATTTTGACTTTCAGGAAAGCTTTAAACAGGGCTTTCCCAAAATTGGGGCTTTTCCAAAATTATCACACCAAGACAATTAAAGCAATGCTGGTTATACTTAAGATTTGTAATTAGAGAGAGTTACGAAAGCCAATGCCTTAACAAGAGCTTGGTTTCTTGTATCAAAAATTATAGTTTATATTTAAACAATCTATTAAAACTCAAAAATTCATCAGTATGTACTATCAGAAACCTGAAATCCAGTAGTGAATGTCTGGTGAAATCAACTTCTGTTTTTGACTTCTCTGTACCTGTCATATGAGAAGTTTTGGTGTGTGTTACATCTGTGGCATCATATCAAACCTGTTTTCATCTCAGCTATACACTATTGACACCTCCTCATATTCTGTTCCTCACACAACAGCTCTCATCCTTAATGACTTGTAGTCTTCCGCCACCATTAGTGACTCACTTATCCTGCAGGGTACCTTCAGAGCAAGTGTTTGATTGATGCATGCACCGCCAAACATACACAGCACACATAATGACAACAATTATGCTACTTCACTTAAGGGCCTTCATACCAAAGTCTAACTTGAAATAGATTCCTGTTTTCTGAAGAAAATGCAAGTGGTGTTTTCCAGTCTAAAACTCACCATCATGACATTGTTGCTTTATGTATACATACTATATATACTATAGTGAGTTTGAAAACACCACAGCATAAGAAATTATAGAATAACACAGGAGGTCAGTTTACAGGGTCAGTCACCCCAGTGCAGAGGCGTTGACCCTTAGGTTTGCCATGGGAAACACAACAACATGTGATCTGAACTCATATTCCTGACACAGCTCTCTGACAGGATAGTGTGTGGGTACTTCTGAATCACTGCAGGCAACTTCCTGTTCTGTATGACTAAGTCAGAGGAGGTTATTGAAGGCAAGATATTATCTTATAATGCGAATGTACTGCAATTCAGACGTCTTACGAATCTATTCTCATTTTGGTTAAATGATTTCTCACTCTCTCGAGACCACACAAAGACACTACATGGATGCAGGTAACCCTTGTTTTGCTGATTATCACATGTAACAACAGGTAACCATTACACACCTGTCCAGAACCGGCCAGTTTGTACAAAGGCACAATACCCTCCTGTTGTGGTCTATTGTATGTAGAAAAACAGTATAGCAGATGTTAGGGTTAAATAAGAAAGGAAACTTTAACTTTACACTTACCACATTTACTAGAAAGACCCAAATAGTTGCATAAAACCATACACATGAACATCCACCCTGAGAGCGAAATGGAGGTTTCGCTTCCTACAAGTCCAAATTTGGCAAGCAGTCGCTGAAACCTCCTGGAATTCACCAAACGCTGAACTTTGTGGCTTTAGAGTCGTTCTGCAGTCATGACTGACTGTCAGGAGGTCACCACCACATAGTCACATGGGCATGACAGTGCTTAAACGCTCCCTCCTCCTATTCTCTCTCCCTCCGTTTATTTACATTACACACTGAAGTCAGTAGCTTGGAAAGAGTGACCGGATATGTCACTGAGGCTGGAGTTTCTGGCCAATCAGCTTCAGGATTTCCTGCAATGCTTGTATTTATCATCTCTTTTCTAGTTTTTCACACAGGTATTTGTGGTAATTGTCTATGACAGTCATAAAAAGCAGTGTCCCTCTTTCTCCATTTCTCTGGTCTGTTTTATTTTCCTGTATTTGTATGGAGTGAACAAAAGATTGAAGGAGGAAAGAGAGATATTGCAGATACTGATACTGCTTTTGAGCAAGACCATCAGCTTCTAAGATTTTTTTTTTCTCTTGAGAAAAACACCCCAGTAATCTCATGTTTAAGAAGAAATCTCAGAAAAGTCTATTTGGCAAAATAAATAAGGCTGCAAAGAAATGTAAACACAAACTCAAACATTTCTCATATTCATAATGATCTAACGCAACTGCACTCAACTATACAATAAGAATCATCACATTTGCGTCTTCATATTTTTAGACAGAACAGATGCTTAAAGGGATAGTTCAGCCCAAAAGGAAAAGTTTGGCATCATTTACTCATCCTCATGTTGTTCAAAACCTGTATGAGCTTCTTTGTTATGTTTAACATAAAAGAAGATATTTTGAAGAATACTGTTAATCAGACAGTTGATGGTCCCCACTGACTTCCACAGTAGGACCGACAACTGTTTGGTTCTTCAAAATATCTTGTTTTGTGTTCAACATAAGGAAATAAACTTATAATAATCAGAATCATCTGAATAAATAATCAGATCAGATCATTATCCTTAAGCAATGTGTTTGTTAATTAAAGGAATAATTCAAACATGAAAATTCTCTCATTATTTATTCATGTTATTCCGGATCTGCATGACTCCTAACAATAGTATTTAGTCAATTTTAATAAAAAAAAAAAATGGTAAGGGCTATCAGTGTTTTTCTTTGCACCATCCAACACTTCCCTCCAGTTCAGTAGGTGATGGAAATACACCTTTTACATTGCTAAATAGAAATGTAAAAAATAAGCAGGTGAACAATTCTGCCACCTACTGGAGTGGAGAGCAATGGTGGCCACTGTCATTTTACAACTAAATTTGAGCCACATGCACTTTTTAGCTGATAATCCTGCATGCTTTATTAGGCATTTAAGTACAAAATACTTTCATGTATTTAATTCCTTAACCAAATATTCATTAAATTATATCCTTTTTTGTTCCATGTAAGAAAGAAGGTCATACATGTTTTGAAACATGAATAGAAATAAATGACAGCTACATGAAAACAAATTCTAGTTTCACTATCAAGACTAAATATATTTATTCAAGCATTTGAAATGCTATAATTGTTTCCTTTGTAAAACTGATTGCTAGATGACATCACATTTCCACGGTCTGAAAAGTGACGTTGAAATACTTCACAGCTATGTGTAGCTACAACTGTTCAAACATACACACTATTATTTTATTCATTGGCTACTTTACATAAGTAAATGGACTAGTTTCAAAGTAGCTTTAACTGGGTTTCTACTGGTTTTGCAGTTCTAGATGTCAACCTGCAATTTCATAAAAGTAAATTCCATAAAGCTCCTCTGAATGAAAGCTGCCAGTTATATCAGGTTTGAGCAACCACATAGCAAAACTAGCTTTACTTCTGCTTTACTTTAATAATAGTAATGATAATAATAAATAGGTTTAATTTAGCCCAATCTGGCATCTGCTGCCTACATGCAATGACAAACCTGTAGTGCTGTTCTATTCTGGGAATGCTGTTATAACATCTGCTCATAAAACTGTCGTCTTGCATCTCACATGTTCCTTTTCCCCATGCCTCCCACTCCTCCCTCCCACTCTCTCTCACACACATGTAGGAGTGAGGGAGGTAGGGTTGCTTAGTGACAGTTGCTGTGAGACCACCGTGGGAGGTGAGGTAGTCATTAGAAAGAGTGTTGCTATAGATACAGAGCACTATTACAGTAGCCGTAGGTGTTGGTGGATAAGTTGCATGTTGTAAGATTGTAAGACTTTGAATGTTACAATAGATATATCATATACACAACTTCTTAAATATAAAGGTTCTTTATTGGTTTCTGTGGTTCCATAAATAACCTTTAGCATTCATGTAACCATAAAAGGTTCTTTATAATGGAAAAATGTTCATGAAAAATGAACCGTTCACTGAAAGGCACTGGAGAAACAAAAATAGCTCTTCTATTGCATCACTGTGAAAATCCCCTTTTGGAAACTTTATTTTTAAGAGTGTATTCAAATATACGTAGCCATGTGTATGGCGTAAACTGGAATATCGCATTCATCGGAATTTAAATATAGCTACAGAATGTGTAAATTTGAGGAAAAACATGTAACTTTAATTGTCATTTTTAGGAGAAAGAGAAACATTTTATTAGAAATGACAAAAAGAGATCAATTTAACTCTAAACTGGTTTATTATGTCCATCGTGGTTCATGAAGTCATGTTCCATGACCTCTTTTTAACTATTCTGAGTTTAAAATCATTATTTAAAAACCAAGATGTTCTATAACAAAGGAATATATATATATATATATATATATATATATATATATATATATATATATATATATATATATATTTGCTGGTAGCCATTATATATATATAATGGCTACCAGCAAATATATATATATATATATATATATATATATATATATATATATGACCCAAATATGTGACTGTATATAAATAATTCCATAAAACACATCCCTACTACAGCCATATTAAGAATAAACTTCAAGCTTATAATGAGAGGACATGGCAACACTTACAGTAAGGCACGTTTGTTGTTTTATACCTATTAAAGTTACCAAATCACCCAGATCCACAGTATAAGGTGAAATAGATGATGCATTTTTACAACCAGTGAACTTCCTTTTTATGTTTAGCTGAAGTTTAGCTTAACTCAAAAAGTGTAGTATTCTTCATTTTCTTTATTTGGCTCGTATTTGCAGTTTCCAGTGAAGAAACCAAGTACTGACACAGCAGCCACCTGAACTTATGATGGTTCAGTGATTTTTCTTTTATTATTCTCTTTTATAATACTGAAAAAAGCATCAACTTACTGACCCACACGTATTTAACAATGTGCCGGTCTGTAGCTGAATAATCAATATCAGTGCTTTTTTAAGAATTATTAAGTAATTATTAGTTGATTTATTATATTGATGCATATGCTAAGTTGGTATTTTTCTCCAGTGTTATAAGAGATTTATCTTTATTCTTGCTTTCAGTTTAGGACGAAGCAGTTCAGTGTGTATTAAACAGACAGGAATGTTGTAGTAACTTGCTGAGCAGGTTGCATCTATGTCCAATTAAACTTTTCTAAGAACTAAATGCTCAGTGTATATTGCTCTGCAAATACAGAGACACCAGAGCCAGTTTGTATTCAGCGGCCCCAAAAGGTACTTCAACACGTAAGCCAAAAATATATATAAATAAAAAAGTGGCATTTATGTAAAGAAGAAAAACATAAACAGACTTTTAAAACCAAACATTTAAAGGGACAGTTCACCAAAAATAGGAAAATTCTGTCATTATCTATTCACCATCAAGTTGTTTTAACCCTGTATTTAGTTTCTTTCTTCTGTTGAGCACAAAATCTATTTTGAATAATGTTGGTATCCAAACATTTGACAGCAGCCATTGACTTCCATGGTATGTAAAAAAAAAATACCAGCAAATGTTTGATTTGTGCTCAACAGATGAAAGCACAAAATGTTAAGTTTTAGGTGAACTTTAATTTTAACAAAAAGGTCAGAATCTATAAAACAGATAAATTGTTCTAAATAAAGATAAATATTTGGGCATTTTTAGATTGTGAAATTATAAAAGAAAAGGTCTATTATATTATATTTGTGGATGCCATTTGGTTTGACATTTTAAGCAAATACTTTTGAGGCCATTTTTGTGTTAAAAAAAAAAATACCATTAAAAAAACAACATCAGATTTTTTTTTTTACTATATACAACATTGTGTAGAAGCTTCAGAAGTGTGTAATTACCCTAATGATTTCAATATTCAAATCTGCTTTCTAAATACACTTTGTAACACCATTCAGATGTGACCTTTGAGATATTATCTGTCATAGTTCAACGGCAGGACAGCTCACCAGAAACGTGAAATGCATCCCTTCTGATAATGAGCTGTAATTGCTGTGTAATTTGGGTGAGACTGTGGGCTGTGATCTGCATTCATTGTCTTCAAACACCTTGACTTAATTAGTCTGATTATATTCTAATGAAAGGGAAGACACCTTTTTACAGTCAGCACTCTGAGTAAAAGTAACATGCTAAAACAGAAATATCTTAAAAAAAAAATGTACTATGACAGCAGGGCCATAGATTACGCGGGGGACGTATTCACCCCCACTCTTAATATCACGAAAACATCACACGCACTTTTTCGGACAAGTGTGTTTGCATAGAGGTTTCCAAGAGCTGGTGTGAATAAATAGATTTAAACTCAAAGAGACAAGATAGTCCGCACATGATCTGATATTTTATTCGGACCCAGAATAAGGCGAGATGAACACTCATTCAGTGTGTGTTTCATTCATATGAAGCCGGAGGGCGCTCTCACGCAGAAAGTCGAACCAGGAAATGGACAAAAGTGTCCACCTATTGTTGCATGAAAACAGTTGTTTTTACCGAAAAACTGAAACATTTGGAAACATAAAGACATTAAACATACGATTGCGGCAATATATGGTTTATTTGTGTTTTCAAGTCATCTCCAGGTAATAAATAAAGTATTTGAACAATGCTGTGCTAATTGACATAGCATTTATTACATTAGCTATTGAAACTATTCTACCTTCTTATGTAATAAAAAAAGTGTTTGTAGTATACTGTATATAAATTAACAAATCATTATTATTTATATTATTGATAACAACAGTTATCTGATTTCTAAGCCAATTAAAAGCTAGAAATTTGAGAAAAAATAAAGTAACCTATACACTACCAGTCAAAAGTTTTTGTGTTTTTTAAAGAAGTCTCTTCTGTTCGCCAAGCAGTGGCGTAACTTTGCTTTGAAAAGTGGTGGGGACACTGCACAACTCGTTTTGCTAATTTTTTTTATTAACTAAACTACTTTACATGGGGACTGGGTTTAGAGTTGGAAAAATTTAATTTTCGCTTTTCAAACATACTTCGATTTACCAGGGACGGCGGCAAAAACTTTTGAACGCAGGTGCTGATGGTGTGCTAGATCACTGACGGGGAGCTGGGCAACTCACGACTCATTCCCACTTGTCGCTCTTTTACGACTTTCTAAGTTCGTCGCTCGAGCACAGTTTATCATTTATTTATTTATTTTTCTACAACATGCTATTAATTAATGCATGTTGATTAAATTGTATCATAGTTACATGGAAACGAAAGTGGTTAACAGTCAAGCCGTTCTTTTTCATCAATAGTATTATTTGTGATTTGAATTTTCTCTTTTGCTAAATTATAAGCCTGGTTTGGGATGCTTTTACTTTCGATTTCACGATCTTGTCAGGTTTTACAATAAAACGATAATTGTCTGTTTTGCTTACACCTTTCACAATTTTTTTATTATTAATTGTTATTTTTAATAAAAATGCACAACAACTGTAAAAAGTAAGATTCAATGACAAACATATTTTAAGCAACTTTTGCGTTTTTTTTATACCGTTTGTAGCAGAAAAAAACTGATTTCTAATATGCTCCATATACTAGATAACTGATAATATTGGAAACAGTGTTTTTTTTGGTTTTTTTTTTTTTACAGCAAATAGAGGTTATCTTTTGCTGACACAGATGATTCGCTCTAATGTGACTCACCTTAACAAAAGCATTTGTAAGAAAAATTAACTCCAAAAGTAGTTTTAAATTCTTCATAGAATGGAATATCATAGCCAAGGAACTGTCATCAGATGCTCAAATCTATACTGTAAAAATTGACAGTGAATTTAACGGTAAAAGACTGTAAAAATGTTACAGTAAAAACCTGTTAAATGGTTAATAAGTTCACCAATTATATATGATGAAAACTGTATTGGACATTATAATTTAACTGTAAATTAAAAGTTTACTGAAAACCTTAAAACCTTAAATGCTGCAACCACGTTTTTTTACAGTAAAATTCTGGCAACCACAGTTGCTGTTTTTTTTTTTTTTTTACTGTAAATTTGACAGATTTCATTTTTACAGTGTAGGGTTTAAAAAAAATAATGAACAAGGGTCCATTTCAGTCCATTAGGCAGGATGACATGACATGCCCTGAAGACAAAACTGCAGTGGCTTCAGGAAGAGTGTCTGAATGTCCTCAAGAGGCCCAATCGAAGAAAGAAATGTCCCGAAAAGACCTTCTGAAAAGTCTGACATGACTGATGGGAGAAACTGACCAAATACAAAGCTGGTTGACACTTCCTCGTGTCAATCAAAGAAGGTTTTAGAAATTATTGAATAAATGTTTGCACATTTCTTTTTCTTCTCTTTAAAAAACATGCTTAAATTGCTGCAGTCATTTCTGTGGTGATATGATCAAAAAAAATCTCTAGCAAAGTGTGGGAAAACTGACAGCTTCTGAATAATTTCTGATAGCTCTGTAGCTTCACAGAGTCAAAAGGCATGTGATGAAAGAATTATTACAGAAAATCAGCGCGTTATTGAGGCAAACGGCAGGAAACAGCTGTCAAGACCAGCTTAAAAACAGGATCAAATTGAGTCCTTTAAAGTCACAGATTTCAGATTCTAGAGCCAGTGTGTAATCAGTGCTATACAGACATACTAATACATGTTGTCCATGAGGATGAAAAGCTGTTTAAAACACCACACACACACACACATACACAAACATAGCAGAGTGGGTAAACGCAGTAAAGTGTTTCAGCTGCCGTTCCAATGCTTTCATTACTGACTGACTGCCACACATCACAGAGTTACAGAGGGGCTGTGATCATTTTCCTTTTCCTTTGTCAAAAGACACATAGGCCGGCTCCAGATTTCAAGGTTAAAAGTTATTTGTCATGTATATATTATATTTATGCAGTGAAATAATAATCCTTATAGTTCCTTGTCCCACAAAGCAACAAAAAATGAATAAACTATGAATTGAGAACATATACACAAGCATAATAACATGTAATATAATAACCTGTCAAGAAATAAGATGTGAATTAAACAGAATAGAATATAGTAGGTAAATAGAATATAATAGAGAATCTTATAAAAAAATATATATGAAAAAATACAAGCACAAGGAAACTGAATAAAATAACTGCTCTCATCATGGAAGAAATCTGCAGAATGAAATTAAAGTGTCAACACTACTGAGCTTGTAATACAGTCTTATGATTCAGATGGCTGAAGGTGTAATCAAATGAGCTCAAATTAAATATTTAATTAACTGAAATGCAAGGTGTGTGTAGAACTTTATACAAATTTTTTCATACACAGATTCATTCACAGATTCTATTTCTAATTCTGTAATTTTATTAACTTGTGTAATAAAAAAAGTTGTTTAACAGTTATTTTGAATTGAATTGAATGTGGACCCTACACTGTCACTACATGGACAAAAAACAGTTAAAATATTAACAGTTAAAATTATTTAAAATATATTTTATTATCTAGGACAAACAAAAATTGTTTAACAGTTATTTTAAAAATTATTTTTATTTTAAGGATTTTATTTAAATTTAATTTAATGTAATTTAATGTGGATCCTACAGACTATACTACATGGACAAAAAAACTGTTTAAATATTCTTTAAAATATCTTTTATGTGTTTCACAGAATAAAGAAAGTCAAACAGGTTTGGAATGAGGTTGATTAAGTTATGATATTTTTTATTTCATTTTGGAGTGAACTTTCTGTTTAATAAAGGTATTTCTTTAGATAAAATCAAATCACTTTCATCAGATGGTCATATTTCCTCTTGACAAGATAAAATAAAGTGAAAGGCACCAGCCAAGTGCATCTGAATACAACCACCATAAGTTTCCCTTACCATCTGAGCCTGCAAAGCTATCCCACAATCCATTTGACCAGAGCTACACCTGAGGGTCTGTGTATTAATAAAGTTCTTACCTCCTCTCTTTTCCAGCATTCACTCTATCCTGTTAGACAGCTCCCATACCGGTGATTATTCCTCATCCATCCTCAAAGCTCATATACTCTCTTTTCCTCCCTGTATCCCCTACCATGCACACACACAGCTCCTCAGCGTCTCAAAAGAGCTCCTGCAATCTCTTCCAGACACAGACAAACACAAAAAATACTTTCACTTGTCTCTCTCTGCTCTAACGTGTTCACCTGTTCTTTAGCTGCTGGCTATAATGAGCATACAGTCAGTAAACACATTCAAATCACACGCATTATATGACACCCAATAATGGTGCTAAAAATAAAAAGAGCAAAGTGCAAATATGGCAACAGCATTTCCTCCTCTTTGGCACAATAGCACCATTCACACATACAAACAAAAACATAGAAGCGCTGACACTCGTGTTTTACACTTGAACTAAACACATTTGCCTAGAGCATATACCTGAACTTCAGAACGAAAACTTGTTCTGCCTGAACTAATATATCTAATACTTCTTTATAACTTTTAGAGTGATATCAATAATCTACAAACTCTGTTGTGTGATGGACATTGAGGACAATATTGTACATGACAAACTTGAGAACACTTACCGTGTTGCTGGTAGAGACAGTCAGTCACTCACACTGATCTATGTGACACAGCCGCACCCTCACACAAACACACACACACACACACACTGCAGAGTTGAATGACTACATTTCTGACAGGCTTTTGACAATGTGTTTAAATATAGCTGCCTGACGCACACATGGTGATTACTGCTGCAGTATTAACACCGGCGGGAGTTAGCAGAGAGAGAGAGGGGCGAGGAATGGTTTCATTTCATACATGCATTCCTGAACCGCATGTGTGCAATCAAAGAGGAGCAGGGCAAAGTTCAAGAGCTTCAGGAACAAAGCTGGTGAAAGAGTCACATAAACCAGAGAGTTTTCAGTCATCACGTTTATTCATGTCTACGGCATGTGTGAGCTTCTTTTCTATGATAGCACCTTGTTTTCATTCTGTAAAGTGGCCTACAAGTTTGATAGCATGCTGTTGTGGCTTTAAATATCATATATGCACATCATTAAATATATATATATATATATATATATATATATATATATATATATGTCATTAAAATGTCAACTGGATATATTATTGTACATCTGTGTCATTCTCAGGAAACGCTGCCATCCAGTCACATTAGCTAAATTTAAGGTAAGGTCCATTGTCTGTTTTCAATAGTGTAGTGAATTAAGTCACTTTCAAAACAAGCAGATTTCTAAGTAACTTCCCAGGTAACAAGTTTTGGTTATAAAAACGGGAATATTGTTTTGAAATGCTTTTAAAATGCTGACATGTCCAGGTTTCTCCTTGTGATTATAACGTTATTTTAAGATTACAAAAACGTTTCTTACAACAATCTACAGATTTTATTTTTACCCAAAATGTAGTGTTATTTAAATATTTATTTTTAATGTTCAAAGATAATTTTTCGTCAATATTATGAGAATACAGTACATAAATCATATACTAATAAAGTTATAAAAATGTTCCAAACATTAAGAATGTTTTGTCCAAACATTTATATTTATATATGACAAATGACTGGATTTCACCTGAAAAAAAATTCCAAACAATGGTAAATGTATTGACAGCACATTTATATTACTACTGATATAAGTTTCATGTATAATGCAAAAAAGAAATTCATCTGAATATCAGCTCATTAAATTATACCTATTGAAATTAAATTGTCATGTCATTATCATATCATGACAGTGTTATGACATTTTCCTCATGTTCTGATTACCACTTCCTGCTTCAAATTTCCTGAAAATTCACTATATATATATATATATATATATATATATATATATATATATATATATATATATATATATATACTGATATATATATACTGATATATATATATATACTGATATATATATACTGATATATATATATATATATATATATATATATTTGTAATTAATGCTTGTTTTTTGGTTTTTTTGCATTTTCAGACAAAAATGTCAGCGTGTCCTGATAATGATCGACTTTATTCATAGTGGCTCATTCAGCTTTAATATATGCCTCCTACAAGAGAAAACAACAAGTGTAAACATTAATTATGAACAATAGGTTACACAGTGCACACAAAATCATCAAAGCACAGTGACACAAAAAAAGGTTTTCAATGACTGGGATTAACTGATATTAAAATGTCAGCATAAAAAGGAAAAAATAATCAATAATTATACTGATTTTTTTTTTTTTATATTATATTAATAGTATAATCAGCAGATAGTATATGCATTCTATAATACTAATCAAATTGAAAGACATCTCACATGGCTGCAGACTCACTGTATCTCAGTGCAGTGTTCATTAAAAACTTAAAGCAGCTTTATTGACTCTATCTGATATTTCTGTACAGAGACACGTAAATACAGTCAGTGTCACTGTCTCCAAACTGAATGCAGTGTTGATTTATCGATTGATTTCATTAAGATGTTTTTCAATTACTTAAACATACGTAACAGCAGGTAATCAAGACAGCAAGCTATTCAACATGCAATTACAAAAACTGTACCAAAAGAATCATAAAGTCATGTTATGGAAAGCAAGCAAGTAATGTCAATCAAGCTGTTCCACTCATGCTGATTGGCTGCAGGTTAGCGAGAGGAGGGGCTACTGCACCCGGAGGCGGTGCAACAGAACTGATGGACAGAATCACTCTCGCCCTCCTCCTTCTCTTCTTCCTCACTAATGATGAGGGGCAAGAGGGTCAGAGAGTTGAAAGAGAAAGACAGAGTGACAGAAAGAGGGATGGAAACACATAAAGAACATGAAAAAATACACAAATTTTAGTTTAATTTTATCTACCTGTAATGAACTGAAGAAAAGTACAACGCCCTTGATCAGTTAGATTCACAATGCTCAGACAGACTGCTTTACTGAAATGTGTCCACTAGATGGCAGACTCAACACATTCCACTAGTTGCCAAAACAAAGCTTTATGCATTGTCTGTACTGGAGGGGCGCCACAAAACTTTTCTCATAATTGGGAAATCTATAAATAGTTTGTCAGTATATGCATAAGCATCCAATTGCTTGCTATTGTTTAGCTAAAGTGTATAAACACTAGTCAGTGTAAATGCCATTTTCAATTTAATTTGAATGAAAATTAGGTTATGACAGTCATTCAGTTTGTTATACTGTCTTTATCTACTTGGACACCTCTGTTTCACAAACCATGTTGCTGTTGCTTTTTTTATCCATATTTTTTATGTTTTATTTTCATTAAAGCTGAAATCTGTAATTTATGCAATATTACCAAACAGGTTTCCCGAATACTCTTATTGTTATTGTTCAGCCGACAAATAGCCCCTCCCCCAACTCACACCATTGGTCGAGCTGTTGCTGAGCTGATTCTTGAGTAATTCTCAATTAAGCTCAAGTTTTTATGCACTTTTTTTTAAAGAAGCTAAATTTTCTTAGAGAAATTTTGCTTGTTTCATGAATGGGGCTGATTGAACAGACTAGTTCAATCCATCAAACCGTTTTTTCATTCTCATCAAAATAAATAGCGCAGACCTTTGAGTGAATCACACTCAGAATGATGCTAAATTAAATTAAAGAACGAAACATGACATCAGAGTGAAGAAAGTCGGAGAGTGAGAGAGACTGTCAGAGTCGAAAGTAATGAGGTTGCTTTTATTTCGGGAGGCATTCTGCCAGCAGACGTGCGCACGAGGCTTTAAATGGCACAGTTAAGGGAAAGAGGATAGAGAGCGACAGATCAAGTTCACACACCCTGTGTCTGTCTCTTCTTTTACTCTCCCTCTCAATCATGGCTGTTCTGTGAGGCTTAAACTGAGCCAGCCATGTTTGATCCTGCGTTTACACAGAGTTAGTGAGACGCTGAAGGAAGAGAGAGACGCTGGTGGACAAGGACAGAGAAATAAAGGAAGAATTGATGGGGGATGAGGTGAAAGTTGCAGACACTGTTTATGACAGGCATCCATCAAAGCGTAAGACATTAATTGGTACCTCTCACTTCCTCAAGCGTCTGTCTGACAAGCCTCATCTAGCATCTTCTCTGACAGAGCTAAAGTGATCACTTCCTCCTCTGCGGTCTCTGAAGTGTCCTTCTCTCAGTACTTCACAGCGAGGGCAAGAGGAAGGACACGATACACACAAAGTGTGACACACCAGGTGAGGTCAGCCGTTTGGATGAGTGCAACAGGTCAGAGGTCAAAGGTGAGGGGCAGTGTGTTTGGTAAACTGCTGGTTAATCAACAGATTGCAAGACAGTGGATAGCATTACATCATGTCATTACATCCAATGTCAAGATAAGTTAAAGCAACAAGTGATAAATCCCATCTCTACCATGTAAGCTCTGCTGATTCAATATGCACACTACCATTCAAAAGTCAGTAAGATTTTCACTTGTACTCACAAAAGACACATTAAAATGATCAAAACTAACAGTAAAAGCATTTATAATTATTTCTATTTCAAATAAATGCTGCCCTTTTGAGCTTTCTTTTCATCAAAGAATCCTAATAAATATGGTTTTCACAAAAATGGCAGCAAATCAACATATTAGAATAATTTCTGAAGGATCATGTGACACTGAAGAGTAAGGATGCTGAAAATTCAGCTTTGCATCAGGAATAAATACAATTTTAAAATATATGTGACCCTGGAGGACAAGGGTATATTTGTAGCAATAGCCAACAATACATTGTATGGGTCAAAATGATAGATTTTGCTTTTATGCCAAAAATCGTATCATTAGGATATTAAATAAAGATCATGTTCCATGAAGATATTTTGTAAATGTCCTACTGTACATATATCAAAATATTATTTTTTTATGTATATTCAGGATTTTATGAGTTACAGCATAGCTTTACAGCTGTTTATTCAGAAACTGATCTTCTACATCCATTATTGTAAATTCTGCTGATTTATCACAAAAGGTAATGTTATGTAGCTGTTTTGTCAAAACTCTAAAAATTGCAATCACCTTGAGAGCATAAGTAGGAATGTGATAAAACTACTGTAAAAAATGATCAGTAATGGTTTGCATTATATGGCATTGTTCTCTAGCACGTTCATGAATTTGAAGAGTTTAATTTACAGTATATTGTTTTGTCAGAAAAAAAGTTTAAGAAAATCCAATATTTATATAAAAACATTAATTGCTAAACATTGATCATTCTTTTGTGGTGCACTGATTGAAAATCTAAACTACTGGGTCAGTAAAATTATAATAATTATTATGTTTGAGCACTGCAGTTTCTGTCACTGGAGTGGTACCCTTTGGTACAAAAGCTAAAAGGTACATCTTTGTACCTTATTTACCTCTAAATGGCACATATTAGTACCTAGAGTGTACATATTAGTACCTTTTGAAAGGGTACCATCCCAGTGACAGTTTTGAACTTGTTATTTTTTTTTTCTGAAAAAGTGGAATATGCTCAGAATGGAAGTGATTTTGTGAGGATAGATTACTTGATAATGGATCACTTGTTGCATCACACATGGTGTAAAGCAGTGTTCACAATCACAGCATTTTTCAACAAAACGACCTGTTTATTTGTGGAGAGATTTTTCTTTTACTTTTATTTAAAGGAGATTAGAGTGCAGACAGGAAACTAGTTGTAAGAGAGAAGACTCAAACAGACTCAAACAGAGGCCATTGAGAGCCAACAGCTCTCACAAGTTCGGTGCAGTTTAACTTGTAAATGAGCAGTGATGCATTCACCAGTAAAACTACAGTATCGGGAGGTGGATCACATTCTGCACTCCCATTGGTAGTTTTCTGCATTGCGTTGCTGCTTATTTGCATAAAGTTGAGCTCTACTTTGTCACATCGACAACAGTTGCTGCTGCTAATGTTGCCGGAAATGACTCTCATTTAGAATGAATGACTTCAGGCCGCTTTGTCACTGAAAACAGATGTAATTGTGAACGGCTCTTCAGGGTGATGTGGGAATCTGAAGAGGGGAAATGGGCTGAAGTGGCATTAGGATATGCTGTGGGCTCTGTCGGCCCTCTGCTGGCCCTTACCTGGCCCGCTCTGAGCACCTCCTGGAGGCCGGCTCGGGTCTGCCCAGCCTGGAAGGGCAGCAGAACTGATGGTGACTGCGGCTTTTAGCTGGCTGATGGGAACTGAAGGTGGAAGCTGAGGAGAGATGAGTGATTGTGGAGCAGCTGGAGGATGAGTGTAGTCTGACACCTCTGAGAGAGACAGAGAAAGACACAGAAAGGGATGGAAGGACGAGTGGAGAGCAAATAAAAGGACAGAGATGAACAGAGAAAGAAGCAGATAAGCAGACGATAGCAGAAACATACAAACAAGCAAAAGCAGTTCATACAGTACAGAAAAAGTTAGATGCTGTAATGAGATGTTAAAAGTTAAGTGTTAACAAGTAATATGAGATCAACTTAAAATGAGTGTTAGCAGCGATTACAATTACACACACTGAAGAAAAGAAATTGTAACAACTTGGAACAAAAGTACTTCCACCACAGCCCAAAATTATATTTTAAAAATTAATTTGTATTTAATATTTATCAAAAATAGTTATATATATATATATATATATATATATATATATATATATATATATATATATATATATATATTTTTTTTTTATTATTATTATTATTATTTTTTATTATTATTATTAAGTCAAAAATAAAGTATGCAAAGTAAAAAGGTCATTTAATATTACAATTATTTTAAATTAATTATAAATAAAGACAGGATTGTTCTCTTTGAAATACTTTAAAGTTTTGTTAAGTTTTGTAGTGTTGTTTTAAAATATGCATTATCTTTTCTGTCATGTACTAAATAAAATAAAATAAGTTTAAAATAAAGTGAAATATTTAAATAATATTATTATTATTTAATTATTACTGAGTGCACTCTGAATGTGAATATTAATTTTGTATATAAAAAAAAGCCATTCAAATGTCTTTGTAATAAAGGTCATCCTGCTGTAATGTAAAAAGCAGCATTGTTTGATGTGTGAATGAGAAGTAGAGCGAGAGAAAGGTGGAGAGAGAGGACTCTAGAAGGGGAACTAAACACTCCTTCCACCTTACATGCCTATATTAACCAAAACAGTGACTGAAATCTTCACATTGTGTAAGTCTGCTCATTATGCGTATGGTATTTCCCCCCTTGATGCCCTTATTCAGTCCTTTTCATACTGTATGCACTCATGATATTTGCTATTCAGCTGACATTCAAAGGCAGCCCACATGCAGTTTAAGCGCTTCTGTCCGCTTCCACAGCAAAAGGCCACTCACAAGTTCAGTTTGGGAAGGTTTCCAGTCTCATACTGCAGCATCTCCAAGAAGAATGAAGAATCAGTGAAGTGGTCTTCACTGAAACACTAGATGCTCTTCCATAAAGCAGCTGTGCTACATGAGTCACTCCATCTGTAGCACGTTAGCATTTAGCTCGAAAGCCACAGCAGTCAAACATGCTGATCCAAAACCATTCGTTTTACCATGGCAACAGCATCATGTGATACAAATGTTTCCTTCAGGGCTGTAAAATATGCAGTTTTAATAAAACTAAAATTCATCCCCTGTGATTTTAAATTAAGCAAATGTGACCCGTGCTGGCAAACTGAGTCAGAATGAGCAAATTTTCCAAAATGAGTTGGAAACAGACAAAAAGTGACTGAGCTACAGCTGCTTGAAATTGATGAGAATTGATTTTGAGAAAAAAAATCCAGTTTTTCCAAAGCAAAATCACCAAGCAGCATTGCTCCAATTGTGTTGTGCGAATGGGTAAATAATGTTTCAATTTACTAGTTCCACTCTAAAAACAAATGTAAAAATAATGTACTTTTCCGTACTGATTTTATATATTTTTTTACTGATTTTGCACTGCATTGTGTTGTGTTTTACAGTTAACGATAATGTCTGTAAAATAAACGGTTTAAATAAAAAAAGGATTTTAGTTAACAATATAATATATATTTATAGAAATGTATCTTTTATGATACTTTAATTGTGAAAATGTAAGGATACACACAGTAATCGGGCACACCGGGCATGTTCCCGCTGGACTGACGCACCTAAGGGTGATGGCGAGGACCATCACGCAGGGACAGTGAACAGCCAGTGGCACACTGGTTTGTCTCCTGTACTGACAGTGTAAACATCCAATCACAATGTGCTATAAATGGAGCGATGGAGTATTTTGCTACACCTATATAAAGAGTGCTTCACCCCGACTTCTTCCTCGTCGGCTTTACCCATGCTTTCACAGCAGATTTATCAAGAACAGGCTTGCTCTGTGGTGAATGTATGGAGCCAAAAGAGTCTCAATAAAGATAAATGCACACACTACATTCACATATACACACACAGGATTCATACATGCACACACATAATTCATAAATACACACACAGGATACACAAATGCACACACAAAATTTACAAATGCACACACAAAATTTAAAAAGCACAGAAGATTCACAAATGCATACAAAATTCAGAAATGCACACAAAATTCAGAAATACACACACAATTCAGAAATGCAAACAATATTTACAAATGCACTCAAGATTCACAAATGCACAGAACAAGATTCAGAAATGTATTTCTGATGCACACACACATATATCTTGATTTACAAACTGCTTGCGGTCTGTGAACTTCACTGCATTTGTGTGTGAATTTTGAGACTCCTCTGACTTGGCTCGACACACAAATGCATGGAATGATCAGCAACCAATCAGATGTCTCCCTTCTTTTAGCCAATCACAAGAACGCACTCCACGTGGTTGTTTACTTAAAAGCCAATCACATGAACGCGTTCACACAGCCTATTTATGAAATTGTATGGAAATACAGATGTTTAGATTACAATTCAGGTTTATTTTTTACAAAATATAAATTAAAAAATGTCTCAATACATATAGCCCAGACTGTGACTGCAGAAAAAAAGTTAACCATGGATTCATAAATTTGCAATAGTCAATTATTTCATTTTATTGAAATATTTTAATGAAAGTAAAAAATAAAAATAAAAAATAAAATACACCTTTTTGAATATTTTAAGTATATCTAAATATTCTTTTGGATGCAATATAGAAGTCATTTTAATTATAATATTCGGTCCCTACATGAAGAGAGAGTCAGTGGTCCGCTGAGAGAGGAAAGTGACTCCCCGGCTGTGCAAAGTAAGTCGCCGCTGCGTGAGGAAAGGGAATCGTTCGCTCAACTTCGCTGGGTGAGGAAAGTGAATCTTTCGCTGAGGAAAGGGAGTCGTTCGCTGCGTGACTCGTGAGGAAAGTGAGTCGTTCACTGCGAGAGGAAAGTGAGTCTCCTGCTGCGCAAAGTAAGTCGCCGCTGCGTGAGGAAAGGGAATCGTTCGCTCAACTTCGCTGGGTGAGGAAAGTGAATCGTTCGCTGAGGAAAGGGAGTCGTTCGCTGCGTGACTCGTGAGGAAAGTGAGTCGTTCACTGCGAGAGGAAAGTGAGTCTCCTGCTGCGCAAAGTGAGTCGCCGCTGCGTGAGGAAAGGGAATCATTCGCTCAACTTCGCTGGGTGAGGAAAGTGAATCGTTCGCTGAGGAAAGTGAGTCGCTCGCTGCGTGATTCATGAGGAAAGTGAGTCGTTCGTCGTTCGCTGCGTGAGGAAAGTGAGTCATTCGCTGCGAGAGGAAAGTGACTCTCCGGCTGCGGAAAGTGAGTCTCCTGCTGCCCAAAAAGTGGGTGTCCGGCTGCGCAAAGTGAGTCGCCGGCTGCGTGAGGTAAGTGAGTCGTTCGCTGCGTGAGGAAATTAATCGTTCGCTGAGGAAAGTGAGTCGTTCGCTGATTGGCTTATAAGTAAACAATCCCCCACGTGGGGTGCATTCTTGTGATAGGCTCAAACAAGGGAGATATCTGATTGGTTGAAGATCATTCCCTGTTTAAAAAAAGTAATTTGTGTGTCGAGCCAAGTCAGAGGAGTCTCAAAATTCACATACAAATGCAGTGAAGTTCACAGACCGCATGCAGTTTGTAAATCAAAATATATGTGTCTGTGCATCAGAAATACATTTCTGAATCTTGTCCTGTGCATTTGTGAATCTTGAGTGCATTTGTAAATGTAGTTTGCATTTCTGAATTGTGTGTGCATTTCTGAATTTTGTGTGCATTTCTGAATTTTGTGTGCATTTCTGCATTGTCCTCCTTCCCCACGGTGTCTGTCACTTTATGAATCACATTCCTCACGTCCCCTGCTTAATTATTGCACCCAGCTGTCACTAGTTACCAATCATCACATTCTGTCAATTTCCCATTAAGGCGGGCGTACACGGTGCGAATTCGGATGGTCGGAAGATCGTATGTCCACGTACACGGCACGAGTGAGTTTATCTGAAAATCGTACGGACGAGATGATAAACGACACGATTTTACAACCTGCGATTTCCAGAAGCAATTACACGAAGTAGATAGACGCGTTTGACTTGAAGCACCGCTGTATGCACAGAAGGATCACTGCATGACATTAAAGTACCGCGAGAGCGATAAGAGACCGGTACTTTGATGTCATATACAGGTGATCATTCTGTGCATGCAGCACTGCTTCAAGTAGAACGCGCCTAATATAACTGCTCTCCCTCTCTCATAACTGCATATAAAATATTTGATACGAACCGTGACTGTTTCCTACACGTACATGTTATTTTTCAGCAATAGGAAACCGGGACGTTTGGTTACCCTGTGTGTGTGTTCTTGTATGTGGTTTATAAATATCTGAAATAGGTATTACAATGTAAACATGGTTTGTGAGGACAATTCCTGTGCCCTCGTAAACCAAATGGCTTTAAAAAATACTATATGGTGTTTAATAGAAATTTTAAACATGCATTTTCCGTGATGGATAGAGGTATGGGGATATACAGTATAGAATACCGTTACGTTTATGGAGAGTCCCTATAAACTACATATGCGTGTGTGAGAGAGAGAGCGAGAGAGAACTAAAAAGGCATTGGAATACGTTGCTAGAAACATCATACAGCGCTCGCTGTTCCTGTCAGACTTCAGCAAATTTATCCTCCTGGTCAATAGTCCACATTCGCCGTGGCGCTGCCGTCTTCGTCTTTCTTCTTCTGTGGTTTCCCTAGTTCGTGATTGTCAACTTCAGATAAATCAACAAATCGGCTCGTTCAACCGCACAAATGGCACGAATGCAAACCGATAGCTCACAAACTTTTTAGACATGTTTAAAAATGATCGGGAGGTCGGGAAGTGCTCGTAAGCCACTTTGCTCGGCTCGTAATTCATCGCAAATGATATGAGCCGCGACCATACGAGAATACGCGATTTCCACATGATTGAAAAAAATCGCATGCAAACTCGTACGACAGCAAAAATCACACCGTGTACGCCCGCTAGGGCTGAAACGATTCCTCGAGTTACTCGATTACAAAAATTCCTTGAGGCAAAAATTCTGCCTCGAAGCCTCGTTAAAATCCTATGACGCGCACTATACGCGCGGCGCAGGGATTTGATTGTGTCACACGGACCGTTTATTCACACGGACCTTTTGAATTTAGTTGGCGCGATGGCGGAGAATAGATCTATAAATAAACGGCAGAAACTGTCTTAAGTGTGGGATCATTACACACAGAACAAGGTGCAGTGTCTCTACTGCAAAATAGAGCTGGCATACCACAACAGCACATCTTCCATGATTCAGCATCTGAACAGAAGACATCCACTCCATGCTGTTTCACCAAGCATCGCTGAAACAAGGTAAGTTAACGTAGTCTAAGCCTATTGATGTTCGCTGATTTTAATCCCATACTGCATTTGTAGCGATGTCGTGATGCGGTTTGACTAGATATGATGTTTAACTTTGATGACGTTTTAAAGTAGTAAACGTAACTATCACGTTCAATTGCAAGAGAGTATAGCCTAAAAAAAGAACCCCTTCACACACACACAAACACACGCACGCACGCACACACACGTACATTTTGATGTTTGTTTTGAGATTACAGCTTATTATTTATAATTGTTTATAATTGTTTTATTTCCATAATTTTTTTTTATACATTTTATACATTGTGTACCTGTTTGGCTTGATATTTTATATTCATTTTTTGTTCTCAGGTTAACTAAACTAAATTTGCAGAAGGTGCAATCCTTTTTTTGTAATGTTGTGTATTAAGAAGACAAAAAACTAAGTTTATATTCATATTAGTTTTACAATACATGTTATACATGTTACAGTAAGTTCACTTAACTGTACATTGTTCTATAATTGTTGGCAATGCCAACTTGGCACTTAACTTTTGGAGCCAAACTTTTGGACTTGGAAATAAATACCTCTGTTGAGAAATAAAAGCCAAATGCTTGTTCATCATTTTTGTTATGCATTATTTGTTTTGGTTGATCAAAAACACACACAAATCGTTTTATCCGATTACTCGATTAATCGATCGATTAAGTGCTAGATTAATCGATTACAAAAAGAATCGATAGCTGCAGCCCTAACGCCCGCCTTAAAACAGACTGGGTTAAATACACAAGGAGAGACAAACGCTAAAGGCGAGTTCGCATGCAATTTTTTAAAATCGTGTGGAAATCGCGTATTATCGTATGGTCGCGGCTCGTATCATTTGCGATTAATTATTTCTTTTTTTAATCCAGTCTTGATGAACGTAAGAGAATACTTTCAAAATCTTACACCCCAAACTTCTGAAGGGTAGTATATAGAAACTATGTGAAACTCGTATATTCATCAGCAGCAGAATTCAGCCACACATTGTCACAACACTTAGACACTTAATCTTTAATTGGTATCATGATTTTATTTATTACAGCCTTAAACAATGTGGGGAAATTACTTTCATAATATTTGCCTGTTTAGTCCCACTAAAGAGAAAAAGAATTCAAATACCACCATCATAAGGTAAATACGGCTTGAATTAATAAACAGCTAATGATTTGCTCCTGAAATGTTATATAACACATACCATAATGTTTCAGTTTTATGGTGATAATACACTGGGACGAAGGAACCAAAAGTGAATCATTATAAACCTTAACAGCTTGGTTCATGAATATTAATTAGGATATGTAGCATTCACTTAGCCCTTGTTGAGGCAGGTAAGTGGGCGCTAGATATAGTAAATTACCACTCTTGCATGTTCGTACAGTCCACAGCAGCTGGCTTCAACTTGATTGTTTCATGTGGCTGGATACATTTTTTATTCTGCACTATGACAGAGAGTAACTAAAAAGCACAGAGCTTCTTTGCTTTTAAGTCAATGCAGTGTTGATAATGCACAGTATATATGCAAATCATCTGGATTGTCACTACAGTTCATTATAGACATGGGATTAAACAGCATCTTACCTCTACAAATGTTTTGTGACAGAGACTGAATTAAAGGAAGCGAGAGAGACAGTCAGTCCCCAGAGCGAGATCTCCCAGTGGGAAGATTACGCAACACCAACAGTAAGAGCTTTTCAACTGAACTACATTTATATCCCCCACACCACAGCCTGCATCTATCTGTTAAAGCACAAGTAATAGCCTCACCTGAGGGGTCTCGCTTTCCATTTTACACAAACATTTATGCGCAAAGTCATTGCTTTTCCAAGGCGAAAAGATAAGGCTCAGCTTCCATCTTGTTCCTGTCACACTTAACTGTTATTAAAGAAAGACTCAATCCTCTGTATTTATATTCTCCACTTCCCTCACACCTCGGTTTATCTTTTCCATCCCTCAATCTTTCTAGCGCTTCTTGCCTGCTTTTACTTTGGCATGCATAGGGTCAGGAATTTGTTCTCGTGGTGAGAGAG
The DNA here is from genome assembly GCF_023724105.1 of Carassius gibelio. Classification (NCBI taxonomy): domain Eukaryota; kingdom Metazoa; phylum Chordata; class Actinopteri; order Cypriniformes; family Cyprinidae; genus Carassius; species Carassius gibelio. The sequence goes on along the minus strand of NC_068403.1, from coordinate 21,501,432 downwards.
AAAAAAGAGAGAGAGGCTGTCTCAGAACCTAGTGACCTGCCTAGCTAGACAGCATTTGCATCACTGAAACATCTGAGTATTTGATTTGTACTCAAATTGAATTCAAAATCCTACCTAGACAGCTTTTTTAAGCACTATACATGTTTTATAATGTCAAAACTCAAAAGCTGCAAACCAAAACATAATTTGGGCGTCATTAGCACATTTGAGCACATGATTTTAATGTCTGAACTCAAAATTTGTTCAGTTTCCTATACATGCACCCGGGTTTTTTTGCATCATAGATGCATTTGAACATTTGATTTGAACTTCCAGAGCTGACAACCCAGGCATAATTTTGTAGGCATCATAACCATGTCTGAATGTTTGATTTGAACATTCAAACTATTAATCTAAGTGAGCAGCCTAGCTAGACCACATTTTCTGGATTATACAGCAATATTTAAATGTTTGCATTGAGCATTTTCCTCAACACCTTAAAAGCTGCCTAGACTCTACTAATGAGCTGCCTACGTAGACTGCATTTTTGGCATGACAAACATTCTTATCTGATCTTTTTGATCTTATCTGAAACTCTAAACCTATGTAGTTGCCTACTTTCCTGAATACCTTAGTCACCTGAGTTATGGATCATAAAAATGTTAAAACATTTAACCTGAACATTTAGCATTTTTGGGCATTGAAGACATGCTAAAAAATTGAACATTCAAACTTAAAACCTATAGTGAGCTGCATAACTAACCAGGACTTTTAGGTATTAATGAAATGTTTAATTGTTCGAATCAAGTATTTAATCTCAGAATTAAACGAGATCCCTACCTAGATGACATTTTTGTCATCCTACACACAAAATATTTGATTCTAGTAGTCAAAACTCCAAACCTACTGTAGTAACCAATTTTAGGCACTGAAGGTTTGATTCAGTTTGGTCAATTTAATCTTAAAATCTAGTGAGCAACTTATCTACACTACTGTTTTGTTTGATTCAGTTTGGTCAATTTAATCTTAAAATCTAGTGAGCAACTTATCTACACTACTGTTTTGGTAGACATGTTTAATCAAATATTTCACCTCAAAACCTAGTCAGCTGCCTACATAGACAGCATTTTTAATGCATATTTGAACATTTTATAAAAAAAGATAAAAGTTGGACATCATAAACACATTCAAACATTTGATTTTAATGTCTGAACTTAAAATCTGGTGAGCTGCCTACATAGACGTCTTTTTTTCCTCACATCACAGACATGATTGAACATTTGATTTGAAAGTCCAGACTGAAAACATGGGGAACTGCCTACCATAGCATTTTTAAGCATCGTAATGGTGTTTCAAGCAAACATTCAAACCAAGAAAATTATGAGTCATCTGACAAGACAACATATTTGGTTAGGTGAGGATTAAAATGTTTAAATGAAGCATTTACACTCAAAACAGTGAGCTGTCTACCAAGATGACATTTCAAGGATCATATATGAATGAATATTTTAAAGAGTTGCCTATTTAGAAATTTTGGATATCAATGGAATGTTAAAACTGAACAATCAAATAAAAAAAAGTGAGTACAGTGAGCTGCCAACCTACACAGCATTTTATGCATCATTAGCATGTTTGAACATCTGTACTCAGAACCTAGTGAGCTGCCAATGAAAACCGCATTTCTGGCTATTGTGGAACCATACTTTAACTCAAACCTACTGATCTGTCTACAGAGACAGAATTTTTGGATTTTTTTAATGTGCAATCTCTACGGTTCAGACAATCAGACTCAAAATCTATTGAGCTGCCTTCCTACACAGCAATTTTTGGGCAGTGTAGATATTTCATGATTCAAAAACGTTCAGACAAAAAACCTAGCAAACTGCCAACCAAGACATTTTTTGTGTGCCATTGTAGACTTGTACAAATGCCGAAATTGAATATTCAAACTCAAAGAACTACCAGCATTTTAACAAACTAAAGCCAATAAATGCTAGTCAAAAATGCTGTCTAGGCAGACAGCACACTAGGATTTGAGACGCAGCCAGAGAGTGAGTGAGTAGAGAGAGGCATCCAGGGAAGAGCAGCAGGATAACTGGAGAAACACCTACATCCAGCGTTTGAGGAGACCATGGGATGGAAGTTTGGAAACTCACAGGAAGACACAGAGGTGGCTGAAGGACAGAACTAGGACTTCACACAGAGGAGGAGAGGAGAGTGGGAGGAGAAAGACAGAAAATACAATAAAAAAGTGTGCAAAAGGCTCACTTTGGGGGTGTTTGAGGGCAGGGAAAGAGAGGGAAGAGAATATATTTCTCCTGACTCGTAAAATGATAGATGTTTCAAGATCAGTGTCAACGTGTGGGAGCATCTGTGCTTATTACAGTAGAGAGCAAAATGAGAGCGAGAGGAGAACAAAAATAAAAGCCAAGAAAAACAACAGTGGGACTTAAGAAATGAAGAACGAGAGAAATGTTTTGAGGACGACTATACTGTCCTCTCATCTTACATACACAACAACAACATAAACAAACAGCACTTCCGAGATTAATTTCTAACATTATATTCTATTCCACATACCGGTACTCAGCTTAGAAAAATATTGAGTGTCCCTTTAAATAAAGTATTGTTAGAGCTGTTTCTATACAATCTAAAGCAAGTGCATTTATATTTCAAGAAAACATAGCATGCTGTTATTGAGCCGCTGAAATACTCCCACATAAATGCCCCCTCTAATCAGTTTGGTAAAGTTTATGTAATGTGTTTTTACAGTCAAAGCTCTTCTGGGTTTTGTAATAAAGCCAGCATTTGAGCAGATGTATTAAAGGGGTGACACATCCTTGTTTTCCAGCAGCGGTGTGACCGCTCCAGCTGACTCAATCCTTCTTTCAAACGGAGAAATACATTCCTGAAATGTCCTTGATGTTATCAGCTAAGCTGTGCTGTTGCATCGCTCCAGATTTGATGTTGAACTCGCATCTATCATGGGTAACAGAAATGTACTGGCAAAACAGATAACAAACTTCTTCAGATAACAAGACTCTTTTTATCCTATAAAGCTGCCAGTTTGACAAAATGGTGTGCTGATCTTTATCAGAATTAATTTATACTGACACACTGACAGAGGAACAAACAACAACTCTAAAAAAAAAATACAATTAGTTTGAAAAAGGAAAAGCCACCGAAACAAGTTTAGAATTACTCTACATTTTCTACAGAATGCTGTTTGCAGCGAGGCACTGATTCAGACTGAATATATGCACGCAAAATAAAATCATAAATACAAATAAGGTAACACTCCACTAACTATAAGTCATTTTGCAAGTACATGTCAATTCTCCTATGCCAAACAGTCTACCAATGCTCTAATGAGAGTTAGTTGACATGAATTGCAAAGTTATAGTTAGAATGTCTAAGTCTTTCAAAATAAAGTATAAAATAATATATTAATATATACAGATTTTGAGAATATTCCTTTTTACAACTTACAACTTAATTCTTAAAGCATTATGACTTTTTGGTTAAAATGTTACAACTTTATTGAAACATATAAATAGAAAAAATATGAATATATATACATAATATATTTTCATACAGAGATTGAGAATAAAGCTGTAATATGTCAAGAATAAATTCTGTAAACATATCTTTCATTTCAGTATTAAGCTTTACTCAGTCCCTCCAGAAAAACGCGATTATGCGATCGCGTGATTTAATGCATAATCAGCCAAGGGCCGCATATTTATGCGGGGGTCGCATTTTTTCAAATACGCTGCACTTTCGCCGCATAAATTGCAGATTTCAGGAAGCAAAATATGCGGAGGTAGCATGACTTCATAATAATAATAATTTTTGTTGCAAAAAAGTCACATATATCTTAGCAGAAAGTTGAAAAATGTTGCGTTTACTTCACACAAGTAAATCGCTCGTATTTTCCAATGGGAACCTTATGAAGTGACGTAATTGCGCGACGTGAACATCATCTGAAACCAGGGTGAAGGACGCAAATCATTCTCATCTGCCAACAAAAATAAGCGCAAAAGACCGTGCGAAGCAGTTACCCGGTGTGTTACATGACACTGGGGGCAAATTATTTTGAGAGAGGGATGAGGATGAGTATGGCGAATGATAGGCCAGTGTTAGAGGCTACGCAGTTAGTTTTCATTTTCACAGCGGACTGTTGTAGTTTCATTCCGAAGTTGATGCACCTCTACAGTTGTAAGATTGTACTTTTTTGTTACAGAATAGTACCAAAACCTTACAGTTTTAAGTTTATTAGTAGTATGTAAAATGATTTACGTAGCAGTAAGAGATTGCACTTTGCAATTTCTGTTTTACCCAGAATCAAAATATCCGATTTGTATAACACGCCAATAAAATTTTTCCTCTTACCATTGCCTAGTTTACAATGCTTGCATGATTTGCTGCAAAATTGGATGAATCAGCCACTGGTACACTGGTACATTAATTTCAACAAGCATATTCTGGGGATGGTATAAAAATAATCCTAAAACAATGACAATGATTTAATTTAGACACAGCGCAGCATTTTTCATTTTTGGCACATTTAACACTTAATTAAACAGAATTGAGGGTAGTTAGTACAGATACTTTTTTCAATAGTAAAATGCTTTGCTAAAAAGTGGCACAGTTGTAGCTGTTTCTAAAAAAATAATTTTTAATAATAAACTCTTAGACATACGTTTTAATAATTACAAAACTGTTCAAATGAATTTAATCATGTGTATACCAATCATTTCAACTGCAAAATACATGTTCTTGCTTTTATAAATTCATACATTTGTCAGGGAGATGATTTGATTTTAAAGAGCCATGGCTCTGAATGTGAGGCTTCTGGCTGTGGCAGACTGTAAATGGTAGAGCACTGCACTGGCATTGCTTCGGCCCCCGGTTACCAGGACACACTCCTGCTGCCTGGCAACCCAGCGGCTGTGCGTGTGTGTGGGTGTAGCATGAGGAGTGCCAAGAGATGAATTCCAGTGTTCAGAGACCGAGATGAAGGATTATTACTTTCTGACCGCCAGCACCTGCAACCCTTTTTTCGTCTTGCAGTGTTTTTAGGATTTCCACGTAAGCTCTGCAGTAATAACTGGAGGCAGTGTGTTACTGGTTCAGCAATGGGTTGTGATCATATAATGAGTTAAACACTAGTAACTACTCAGTACACAAACATTATACATTATGTTATGTAAAACGAAAATCACTCTAACTAAATAATCAAGCACATAGAGCCTTTCCAGGCCAAGACGGGCAAACTCCTACAACTTAAATAAAATACATTTTCATTAGTGTGATAGTTTGAAGCAGAAAAAATCTGCATGTTGCTATCTGAAAAGATGCTGTAGAGATGTCTGCAAAATCATTATAAAAAGACATCAATGCATCAGAGAGAATATTCTGAGAGTATTTTAAAATGTGATGGGGCTTCGGTATTAAAACAAGGTTGAGAACCACTATTGTAGAGGCTAAAGTTCATGCCTGGTAATTGGAAGGCTGCTGCTTTGCTCCTTGTAAGGAAGCCATGAGCTTTCACCATTATGCCCTCAACCCCAGACTGCTCCAGCTGGATTGTGGCAGTAATAAGTGCACTATAAGCTCCTCTGAATAAAATGTCTGCTAAATCACTACTTCAAAATCTTTGGTGGATGGTAACGCCAGGCTGCATTAAAAATGAATAATTAGCACCTGAAGAAATGACTGCTAATATTAATGATAAGATGACTTCAAGGAAAATTTTTATATAAGCGACACTTATCAGACAAGAATAGCATTATGTGGAATAAAAATATGACTAAATATTAAAGGACTCATTAAATAAATATTTAACCTGATAAATGACTTACCTTTATGTTTTTTGCAATCGTAATTTTTTGAAGTTACGAAAATATCTTAATTTGTGTTTCAAAAAGGTTTGGAACAATGCAAGGGTGAGTAATTAATGACAATAATTTTCTTTTTTTGGGTGAACTATCCCTTTAAGTCATTATTCAATGAATCACTGAAGGGATCTCTGGTTTTTAACTATTGTGACTACTGGGGCGTAAATTGGAGGTACAATAAACATTTTTTGAAGGGGACACAAATAATACAGCTAAAATTGTACTTTTAAGGATATTACATTTATAAAATGTATGCATTTAGCAGACGCTTTTATCCAAAGCAACTTACAGTGCATTCAGGCTATCAATTTTTACCTATCATGTGTTCCCGGGGAATCGAAGGCACAACCTTGCTTTTGTTTGCTTGCTAACGCAATGCTCTTCCACTTGAGCTACAGGAACACGATATACACACAGGAAAGCTTTACTACTATTAGTGCAGCAGGGAGACCGTGCCAAATTATACAACTTACAGCTATTGTGGTCATGCCGCTACGGCACTCATGTCTGTTGTATCCATCTCAGTTTTGCCATGTCCGCAGTATTCCCGTGAAACTGGGCAACTTTATCACTGTTGCTGTGGGTTGATTTTTATTGCCGTTTGAAGTGACTGCAAAAACATGTACAGTACTGTATTTTAGTATTTTACTGGGGGACGCCCTCGGAAAGTGGTTAGTTTGGGATAGTTTTGGGTAGCAATTGGGAGGGTTTTGTTGTAAAAAAACAACAACCTGTAAACCCTTTTCGTCAAGCAGGTAACATTATTATTGTTAACATAGCAACTCATCGAGAAATACATTGTCATCATCTGTATTAAAGAGAAAATAATCACTTCATACCGTTTAAGTGAATAAAAGCCTTGGAGCTCCACAACTATTGACTTTGTTCTCTCTCAAAGGACCTGTGTGTGTGTAGGTGTTGTAAAAGAGGAAAGCAGGCATTTGGACCAAAGCACAGTGAAGCAAGGGAGGGGGAGACTCAAAATGTTTCTAAACTTAAAACGCATTTGTGATGAGTGGGGCAGGGCCGAGAGCCATGGGAGCAGAGCGAAGCCGGTGGAGTAAATGATGATGAGCGACACCTGTGTCACTCACCAGTCTCAAGTCTCACAGAGGAGCTCCGGAAGGATAAAAGGATGAACGACAATCGTGCAAGGCGACAGCCAGCCTAGACTTTATGTTGTTTTGTTTGTGTGCAGCAGTCGTCCGTGAGGGACTGTCATGCTATTTTGTTTTGTGTTTATTTTATTTTTAAAGTTATGTTTGAATGTTTACCGGTTCCCACCACCTTCTTCCCAATCCACAAACTTTGTTACAGTATTTTGCCCCGTTTGTGCTGTTTTACTACTTACACAATTATTTAAGGTATAAAACATTGTTATTTACTATACACAGTGTGGTTTTTAATCATATTTTAGTGTGGGGCAATCCTCAGATGGGGGGGTCCTGTCCCCCCCGACCCCCTTGGGATTTCCGCCTATGTGTGACCAAATCATTGAGTTGATCCCAACTTCAGTTTCAGTCGTATTCATTCAGATCATTATTTTAAGTAAATTAACCAAATTAACCACAAGAATCAATCATTTTGCACATTTGTGTCCTTCATTGTAATTGTAAAACAATGATAAACTCATTCTTGTGAGTAAGTGTTCAGAATTTCTCTCTGACCTAAGATGATGAGAAAATGAACTATTTTACAAGGTGGTGCTTTCATATGAGTTTGTACGATGTGATTCCAACAAAAACATGACATTTTTAGAACAAAAGGTAAGTATGAAGCTCAACCCCATAACTAAGTATGGGTATCGGCTCTGATACTGGTATTTTCTGATGGACTAGGTATCGGTCAGACGAGACCGATCCAAATCTGATATTGTGTGTATACTCTCTGTTTTTGTTGATCCCCATGAAAGGCACAAAAAACAATAAAGCACCATAAAGTTTTCATGCACTATTTTCAAAGTGTTGTGGGGCTGTTCCATGTGAGGTACAGATGAATATTTAAGTTATTAAATTCAAGATTATGATTATATATATATTTTTTCAGTTTGTTATTTTTTCATTATTTATTATCTATATTTATCGGCTGATACTCAGAATTTTTAGTATCGGATCAGGGTTGGTTCTGAAAAAGTGGTATCAAGCCACCCCTAAATAGGACATAAGCAAATACATACAAATGGGAACATATGACTTCAAAGGAATTAGCCACAGATTTGCAGAAATGTAAATTAGTTATGATCTGCCGTGAGATTTGTTGGAATTTCACATTTTGCGTTTCACACAAGAAAGTAAGTCATGCCGTTTTAAAGCAATATATGCTGGGAAATAAATACTGACAAAATCAACAAAGGCATAAAAACACTTTCAGAATCGATCTAAAATTAAAATATTTAACAGGAAGGAATAATTTAGCTGGTAACATCAAATGTCCCGTTTGACGCAGATAGCTATGGGTAATCATGTCTCATCAAAAACAAATGCTGTGTCACTTATTAGAAAAAATATCCCACACATTTTCCCCAACAAGTCCTTTCCCCAAATCTACTGTTCTCCATATTACATTCTCTCTCTCTCTGTCTCTCCTTCCTCCCACCCATGTTTCTTTCACTGTTGTGTTTCGCCCACCGAGTTGCTCTGAGCTCATTCGGTTCCCTCGGCAACAGATCTCCTCCACTCAAGAGCCATGTTTATTAAAGACACCCGAGAGAGTGCTAGTTATGGCTTATCACACATTACATATTCAATACCTCCTGAGGCTGGGGCACGTCATCAATCCAAACACACACAGAATCCACTCGCTGTCGCTTATGAGCTATCATTATCCCAATGTAAAATACGAGTGAGTTTTCATATGAGACCAATGAATCAACTTCAAGAAATCAAATAAGAGTGCTGCATTTAATATTCAATAGCTCTGAAAGAGGGGTTTCCCCAAATCACAGCAGAACTGCTATAAAGGAGTATTACGTGTGTAGTTAAATTATATTTGAAAGAAGATGGAATGCAACAATACCAAAGTGCTTCTCCAACCCCTACTGGACACATGTATAATTAAAACTAACATGCAATCCTCCCCAATAAGACCATCTGCAAGAGTAAGTAAAAATAGAGATCATAGTAGTGTTCATTTTGTCAGCTATTTTCAATTTTAGTCTTAGTAAAATGTTAAATGTCCTTGTTAGTTTTTATCTTTGGTCAACCTTATCCTATTTAGTTTTGTCATGCTGTATAATGGTTAAACTAATAAAAATAATTTTTGGTCAAAATTATAATCATAATGATTGTTGTTATTTGAGAAATGTACTTTTGTTTTCCAGTATTGCACTTTCACCAATAAGCATAAATCAATCAAATGTGGCCTCAAACATGGTTTATAGTATTTTACCTCATTGTGTACTTATTTGATATAGGATTTTTATTATATAAATACTAAAGACTTATGCGCTCTCTCTATCTACAATAAGAAAACTGGTAAAACAAATTAAAAACAGTATAACAGTGAAATTCCTAGTAATTCCACTAATTCCAAATTGCTATAGCCTACAGGTGCATCTCAATAAATTTGACTGTCGTGGAAAAGTTCAATAATTTCAGTAATTCAACTCAAATTGTGAAACTTGTGTATTACATAAATTAAATGCACAAAGACTGAAGTAGTTTAAGTCTTTGTGATGAAAAAAGAAAGAAAATTCAATAAACGGATACAGGCAAATGTATTACTTAATGTATGATGGAGTATAAAGACTCTAGCTGATGAATGATAAAAAACATTGCCATCCTGCTATAACGAGCTCTAGCTGGTGTGGACGCTAATATAGTTCTTTACAGTTTTCAATCTTGGTGTGAATGGGCCTTAATTTTCTGTAACCTTTCTGTCAAATCTGTCATTTTCTTATTATGAGAAATTATGAGAAGTAGGAGGTCAAAATATTTAGAATAAAAACATGCATGGATGAATTATTCACAATGATATCAAGAACACATTCAAAATTCGTTTTTTAATTGGCCATAAATCTGATCATCAATGTCAAACTGTGCTTATAGCTATAACAACACACAGACAATAATAATCTTTAACATCTTTATTAAACATTCACATTGCTGGGGAAAAATAAGTAAAAGCGATTTATTCATGAGTCCCTTGTTTGTCCTGAGCAGTTAAACTGCACTTTGTTCTTCTTAAAAATCCTCCAAGTCCTACGCATTCTTTGGTTTTCCAGCATTTTGAGATTCATCTTTTCATACTGAGGATGACTGATGGACTTAAGAAGGAAACAATGCATTAAAAGCTGGGGGTGTAGGTGTTTTTTTTTTTTTTGTACTGTCCTTCAAAAGCTACGGAAAATACTTGTTTCCAAGAAATAAGTTAAGAATAAGTATAAATGCATTACGTTTCCTCATTGAGCATTATAATCAGTTTATAATTGTTTGTGTGTTGTTAACTTAAACACATTGTGTTACTTGTAACTGTGGATAACAAGAATCTTCATTTCATGCCAAATTTAATACTTGATACATACATGAACTCGAATGAAATGAGACCTACTGGAATGAAAGTAGCAGCTGTTGAAAATGAAAAATGGGATCATGTAATTTCCCTACATGCAGAATGGAGTAATCAATCAAATGGCATATGACAAAAAACTGCTTATGGATTACAGAATGAGAAGATGGTGTCATTATCATGCTTTACTGCAATGCAGAGCCAGAGTCTAGAGCATCTAGAAAAGTGATTACAACAGTTGCTAGAGTCAGGGACTCTCATAACATTTTTCAGTGTGAAAGCATGTCATGTTTATTAGGTGAGAGGTTGACATTGCATGTATGAAAATTATAGAGCTCTCAGCTCTATATAGAAATGGGTGGGAATGGCTTTTTTCTCTCTCTATGTGACTATATGTGTCTCTGCTCTCCTGCAGCGGCGGGAGAATCAGCCTCCTCAGCATGAACGACCAGCTGCAACCGTTTCTCATTTATAACAGTTTGAACTGCTGTTTACAATAAAAAAAAACCTATATGTACACTTTTTTTTTTACTCATTTACTCACTCTTGTATCGTTCTAAATACAAATGATTTTCCTTTCTGTGTCACACAGGGTTAATTGCTGCGTTAAAACTGCTGCTTTTAGTTTTTATGTTTTAAAGAGCAGTCCATAATTAGAATAAAGCTAGGTTTGTTTAGTAAACATAAGGTTAGGATAACCGCTTCAGCATTAACTATTCAAATCCATCTCCATGAACATGCATACATGACTGGTTCAAGAGGTGATGTAACACATTCATTTAGATGCTTTGTACACAAGTGTGTAATTTAAGGAAGATAATGTGTGCAGTTATGGGAATTACTGGGTACTGCTAGAAGGCATATTTCATCATTACTGTTAGATGCTTACACCCACCTGTTACTGGGATATGGATCAGCTTTTAGAAAGACAGCTTTTAGTCGTTAGTCCACTCCATTAACAGTATGCTTAGTGTTTTTAATACTTTCAAAAAGGTCCTTGCACTTTAAACCAGCTGTGACCAGAAACTGAGGCGATTACTGGCATCAATCGGTATTTATATGAAGGAGAAATAAACATATCAAGGTCACCATTAATGGCATTTGTGTAATGTGGCATATTCCATGTGCACTGATGAACTGTACAATAAGATCAGTAATGTGCATTAAAAAGTTCACAAGATCAAATTTTTCTTACTTATACCCCATGTCCACCTCTCAAAACATTTAAAATGGGTTTAGAAATTTTCCAAAAAGAGTTATTCAAGAAAATAAATAAAGAAACTAATAAATAAAATAAAATAACCTTGGCAATGGGGCATGAATTTAATGTTTTTTTTTTTTTTTTTTTTTTTTTTTAACAATATTAACCCAGAAAGTCCCATTTCAGATGGTTCTCCATGGTTCTTCCATGGTTTATTGTAGGTTCACAGACTGAATTAGATGAGGTTGTATTTTATTTGAGTGAAGGTTTTTTACAATGCTTAATTTTACTTAATATATTCTCTCTATATTGCTTTAAACATATACATATTGTGTTTTTCATGCACTGAATCACAAATAATTGTGAATACTTTGTCTGAATTCAAAGTAAATATGTTGATTCTCGCACACATTTAATCGAAAAAAGATGCTTTAATATAATACTTTAATATTGCCTGCAAACACGGATATTACCTTCAGAACATGCTAATCTAGTTTAAACTGCACTTTTAGGTAATACTTGTAATACTGCAAGTTGTAATTAGAAAATGAGGCACTTCAGCTTCCAGAACGGATATTACTATATTAATATTTTAAAGAGGGATACATATTCACTTGTTCTTTTTTTTGCCTAAAACAGCCTCTGTTAAGTGCTTTAAAATGACTTTCCTCCCAATAGGTTAATATACAGCTGATTAAAATAATGCTGTAAATAATAATCTGAAAAGAAAGAAGCTTCAAAAAAACATTTTAACATGCATTAACGTGAATAAATCCAACCACCCCTATAGATTTAAAGGGTTAGTTCACCCTAAAATGTTTTACTTACCCTTGAAGCATCCTAGGTGTATATAATAGGGGTGTGCACGAATAGTCGAATATTTGATCTCTAATTATTAGAACAATAAAAACACTATTAAAATTTTTAAAATGTGTTTGTTTGCTGGCCGTAAATGATAAATGATAAATCCTAAGCAGTTATACTAAGCATAACAGAATGTTGTCATCTGCCTCGCAAAGTTTGGATTTACTTTGATCTAAATTATCTTAATAAATAATTGGACAAAGTGTAATTACTTCTGATCAAATGAATTAGTGAAACTGATTTATCATAATATCACCACCACAATGAGAAATCATATGAAATCCAAACACAGTCGACTGAGGAAAGACAGCTGTCCATCACTGCATTCACGACTGCAGGTAAGAGCAGCTGTACTCCAAATGATCTTCAGACATAAAGATCATTACACAAAGCGCTAAGAAACTGTTAGCACATGTTATCTTTGTCAGCACTTTCTTATTGTTACTTGATAAATAAAAATTACATCTTTCTAATAAACCTAATTAAAATAAGCAAACATACTAATATTTGTTTTTTATGAGCCCAAATATTCGAATGCAAATTTTTTGGGAAAATGTCCATCCCTAGTATATAACTTTCTTCTTTCAGACAAATCCAGTTGGAGTTATATAATAAATTATCCTGGCTATACCAAGCTCTATCACTGCAGTCAGTGAGTGTTACAGTTGAACAGTTCACAATGCATGCGTTTTTATAAGAAAATATCCATATTTCAAACATAATAAATACTTTTCTCTCACTTCAGCTAACTGTCATACGTAGAAGCCATTCCGGCAGATGATGCAAGACGTATCCGCAACACGTGCCTCTGAGATATGCTAGTCTCAAGAACTTGTGTATAGGAGCAATGAAAGCAAAGGAAAACCAGTCTCGTCTTAGTTTATATCAAAATCCTCCAACATTTTTCTTTGCAAATCCTCAGTTTGTCCTTCTAATCCGTGACCATTTTGTTTTGTTCTTTCTCCAGATTCATCACTAATAACGCAACTCCGGCGTACTACATCATTCACCGGAACGGCTTCCATGACAGATAACGGAAGTAAGAGAAAAGTGTTTATTATGTTTGAAATATGGATATTTTTCTTACAAAAACACATGGATATACAGTCGGCAAGATTCAAAAATTCCTTAGTCGGGGACACCCCTAATGGTTAATAAGGTATAATATTCCTTAGAGAACTTTGTAGTCACTGTTATCTGGTGGACAGCACTTTAAAGCGGAGAATATTTATTTGTTGTACAGGAACATCTGGCTTTCGAGCACTCCCTATTTTGCAAGTCATTCTGTAAAGCAAGGTTGTCATCACTAGTTACACAAGAAGCGTTTGAAAGATGTGAATGAGTAATCCATCTCTGCACGGAGGTGAAGAGGATGCTCTCAAACGCACAAACACACACACACACACACACACACACACACACACACACACTCACTCTGAGAAGCGTCTGTGGGTAGGAGGCTGGGGGCGGAAGGGTGGCTCGAACCCTATGAACAGCCTGTGGGAATCTTCAGTTTCCACAGCAACGATATTATTCATACAACGATCTGCTTTTCATGTGTGAAAAAATGCTTTTATGGAATTAGAATAGACTAAATTGAAAACTGCTTTGCTTTGAGAGCAACTGTGTATATGGGAAAACACACACAAACTCTGAGCTTGACTTGTGAACTGATGTTCTGACAGGCTGTGTGGTTAAACAGGAATCAGATTGATTTTTATACTTTCTAACCAAGTTGCATGTGATTACAACTCAAAAAATAAAATAAAGTGTTATTAACATTAAAATATGAAGTGATTTACATATGCATGTGAGTCTATACAAATTGGTTCCAGATGCAAAAGTGGTTTCTGCCCGATGGTGAATCACTGAATCACATATCATACATACATATAATTATCCACACCAGTTTTTTTTTTTTTTTTACGAAGCTACGAGAATCCTTTTGTGCTCAAAAAAAACAAAAATATTACTTTATTGAACAATTTGTCTCCTCCTCGTCACCCTGGTGACATTTTGGAGAGTATCACATACAGTACATGAACAATGTATGCTGCTCTTGTTTTAGCAGCACTGTAAGTGGATGCATTGTTTACACTTTAAACTGAACGTAAACCACGTATCCGCATACATACGTTGCATACCTTTACATATGTGAAATTTCTAAAATGGCACCAGGGTGATGCGGAGGAGATGAATTGTTGAATAAAGTCATTGTTTTTGTTTTCTTTGCACACAAAAAGTATTTTCATAGCTTTGTAAAACATGAGGGTGAGTAATTTTGTTTTTTTGTGGGGTGAACTATCCCTTTAAAGTGTACTGCTCATTGCACTTACAAACATTTATGCTAAACTAAAATATACTTTAATGCAATTTCTGTTGGCACTTGTTTGTGTATGCCAACTGAAAATATAATTGTAATTAGTATTACACATTTGTAAAAATTAAGTTGCAGTTTAGTACATTTCAAATATATTAACTTTAAAATTATAATCAAGTACTTAACTTTAGTATAAACAATCACAGAAGTGTACTATCTTTGAGATTTGAAGTGTACTACAAGTGCACATTCGGTACGTCATGCTTCTTTTTCACAACGCTTCAAAATAATAAATAAGGATTAATAATTCATTTTCAAATGACTTGAATGAATAATTCTTTAAAAGAAAAGTATCCAATGTCTCAGTGAGTTTTTGACTATTTAAAATTCATTATTTCTTACTTTTACAGAATATGATGGCTACCATCTGAAAACATTGCTTATTTAACTTCACAGCCACATAACATACTAACTCCTGGCTAAGTTATTTTGGGACTGTTAATTATTCTAACCTCTGGTGGGAAAGACATTTAGAGACGTCTTATACATTTTAAATGAATACCCCTGCTGTATATAAATAAACAGTGCACAAAACACACAGAAGAGATCACACACACCCACACAGATAAATGCATACGTGCAGAAACTTTGAGTCGGACATCTCTGGCAAGAAATGCCACTTTGGGCTATTTGTGTAATGCGCAGAAGCCTGTGTGTGCGAGTGCATGTGAGGAAGAGGCAGTCTGCAAAAAATAGATAAATAAATTAATAAATAAATGCAAGGCTTATATAATATGCAAGGTGAGAGTGCACTCAAATAACCAGGAGGGATGGTACCACGTCAAATATTCATCTCTCTCTCTGTCTCTCTCATTAACAGCCACTCAAGTCATGAGTCAGTACGGGACAAACTATTGTGTGACAGTCCAGTTCACCCTCACTCTCTCCATTGGTTCAGACCATGTTAAATGCTCCTGTTTATTTGCCATGAGGTAAAAGGAGCCACACAGGCCTGGCACGACTGCATCGCTCGAAGCATGAGATTACATCATCACAGCCAACAAAAACCTGACCCCACAGCACGCTCGCTCTCCAGGGACACCGTCTAAAGATATTCTTAAAGAAAATAAAAAATTGAATAAGGGAACAGAAGACAAAAGTTCAACCCTGAAGCACAGATTAATATTTAATGCACTCTTTAACAACATCTGCCCATCTCATTTTATGTGTAAATCACCAGAGTAGACTCCACATGCCTTAATAGGATTCAACATTGTACTATCTCTTCATTGTATTGTATTGTTTTTAGGTCCTACATTCGCTATCCAAGGTCCTGAAGTGAGCTGTCCTGTTGAAATCAGTTCCAACCCTGTTAAAACACACCTATCATCTGCCATCTTGGAACGATCAACCATGAGACCTGTTTGAAAAAAAGTCAATGGAGAAGCTGAATAAACAGCTTTTGTGTGGGAACAGTTCAAAATATATTAACTGACTGCTACATATTTATCCTGTTTGCCTTGACAAACATTTTGTAGTACTTTTGTTTACTTGTTTTAGAAGGGAAAAAACGGGCATTGTTTGGCAGATAGGATATATTCAAACTACAATCTACTTATTTATATAATCTATATTAAACATCAGAAATAATCAAACTTAATGTAAACTATGAACACTGCACTGTAATTATTCTGTTTATTTGTTTAATAGTTAAAAGCTCAATTTAAGGAAAGAATATAGTGTGCATGTGTTTTTGAATTATTTTCTATTGTAATTATTTAAGTTAATTATCTTGTTCAAACCAGCTGTTTATGGTTTACAATGTACATTTAAAAGAAAACAATTTATGCAAAAGTTTGCTGCAATGTACTATCATTTAATAACACATTTACAGTACTGTTTAAACAATAGGGGGTTAATAAGATTTCAATTCTTCTCAATACCTGATAATTTCAATATGCAAGGATGCCCAAAATTGTTTAAAGGTTAAAGAACTTTCTGTTACAAAGGATTTCTTTTTCAAATAAATCCTGCATTCTGAAACAGGCATCACTGTATCAACAAAAAATCTGATACTGAGCAGTTTTCAACAGTGATAATAATAATAATAAAAAAGTTTCTTGAGCAGCAAATCAGCACATTAGAATGATTTCTGAAGGATCATGTGATCATGTGCAGACTGGAGGAATGATGCTGAAAATTCAGCTTTGCATCTTAGGCATAAATTACATTCTACAAATTTTAAAATAGAAAACAGTTATTTTAAATTTCACAATATTATAGATTTTTCTGTATTTTTAAGCAAATAAATGCAGCCTTAGGGACTTCTTTTTTAAAATATTTCTAAATCTTTCCAATTCCGAACTTTTGAATTGTAGTATTTGATTTCATAAATAAATCAAATAAATCAAAGACGGTCTTTTTATCCAACTCCTTACATTGATTCATTAGAATCAAACAGACTCTTCTCTAATCAGAAATCATTTACATACTAATACAATTCAATTTACAATGGAATCTGCACTATGCAGAATTATCTGACATTTATGACAAAAACATCTTGAACGATTCAGAAAGACTGAGTGATTGACAACCAGGTACTTTGCAGTACAGCATAATGAGTAGACTGTGTTTCTGTCCCTCACAGCAGGGAAATAGGAACAAAAAGTACTTGTGTTATAATGTGCTCACCATAAAGCAAGTGTATTATTACGGATAGTTTTTCACAGAAGCCTAGGCATAACACAACAAAGAGCTGCCTCACTACAACAGCTCCAGTTTACATTAAAGATGCTCTAAAATGGTTGTTACCTCTTAATGCTACACACAGTGAACAAACTTAATTTGAAACTTTCTCATGTATGACACACAAACACACACATACCAACACATTACCAAACAAACCCCTACTGAACAATGACTAAGCGAGAGCTGTCTTTATCTTTGTATTGTGTCCCTTAGAGCCACACTACACCCATCCAGTAGCTCTGAACACACTCATCTCACACTGTTAGCACTGCTGACATGAATGACACCTCAAACTGTGTGGCTTATTGAGGAGAGATGATGTGAAAACAAGCTAAAATCCCATGTACTGTACTTACTTGCACTGAAGGAGGAACCAAAGCCATTTCTAGGGAATATAATACTATAATAGAATCAGAGGATAGGCTACTTGTATTTAATTAAACATCTATTAACGACCAGAACACCCAGCAAACATATACAGTAGAAGTATTGTCGCAATGAGTTTCGCACAGGCATACCCAAATTAGATTTCCTTCAGAAAATGTAGAAATCTATTCAAGTAAATTGTGGCTGAACTGTTTGATTGTAAAAAGAAAAGATAAGGCATAGTTCCAGGAGAGATAAAGGAAGAAAGATAGTGGGGTAGAACAGAAAACGTGATTTTATTGCTTCAGCACACACACATGGAAAGAGATGGAAGAGGAAAAGGACAGAGCAATTATTTGTTACAGCAATAAAACAAAGCCTTTTCCTATCTGATAATTCATATATTTAATGATTAAACTGTCCACGCTCATTCAATAAACCAAGATGGAAAAGGACAGGTGTGTGTTTGTGTATATGTGTGAGAGGGACAGAGACAGATGGGGAGGAAGAAACTATCATAAAAATAGCAAATTCGAAGGCATGGACTCAAGCCTAAAGAGCAAATCCTGTCAACTTGTCTTCCCCGGTGTATAGTGAGAGTTTCTGCTGGTGATAGTTAGCTCCATGCTAAGATCTTGCATAACTGACCTGCTGGGAGCGCAGCATTAGGAAACAGTATTGCTAAAATGAAAATAAACCATAATTATGCAAATGTATGATATGAAAACAATGTTGGGTAATTAGGCTTCTCTCAATTCACTAAGAGTTGGAAAATAACAACAGAGCAATGTCTTCAGCACAGAATATGTGGTCACATTTACACTGTTACCTGTGATATTCATTAACCTTAAGTGTATGAAACATGGGCGCATGAGTCCTCCCACACTATTTGTAGCACAACATGAATGTCATGTCACTTGCAAGGTGTTTTATAACTTTTCTAATAGATTTTTTGTCTGGCGGACAATAAAGGAGACAAAAATGCACCATATTTTGAACACTTCTCTTGATACTGCCTCCTTAGGGGAAGAAATTTTTGATAAAAGCATCTGATAAATGCATAAAAATAAATAGCAGTTCACGATAGGTCAAAATAAATGAACGTTTAGCTGAATTTCATATCAAGCACACAAATGTTACATAAATAAAGATCGCAGCAGTAATTAACACCCCTGGCTCATTGTAATTGCACTCAGGTCACACTAATTAAACACTCTCACACTGCGTGTTTCGGACTCCCTGACAGGATGTCTGACATGATACAGGTGATTCAAACACACCTTTACTTCTTGCACTCATTCTTTCCATTTACTGCACAATGCCAGTTGACTTCACATACTGTTGAGAAGTTGACATATTATTTTAAAAAGCATTTTGCTAATTATTTTTAAATTCGCATGCATGCATGCAAGTTTTATGAACCCATATTGAGAAGACACATGAAGTATTATTTCTTCTGAAAATTCATTTGTGACCATTTATGGACCAGTGAAGACAAAAGCTGGTACAAAGACACTGTGACAAGACACAAGATGAATGCATTTAAAAATAAAGTCAATGGACACATTATAACTACCCACATGCAGAATTAAGCTTAATTACACAGTACAGTATAAATGTGACTGTGGAGAATTGGCTGCCATTAATAGCACGTTCAAGCGAAAAAAAGGTGATAATCGTTCGCACTAGTATTCGTGTGGTATTAAATGAAATAATGTAAGCTTACAGTAAATGCAGAGTAAAACTATATATCCACACCTGCTGTGATGAGTTGCCTATGGTGCGAAACCCTCCCTGAGAGTAAATCATAATATAGCACATTCAAAATGTCAAACAGAAATGCTCCATATGCCACATTATGGGAAGATCACAAATTACACGCAGTCATGGTTTCTTGCACCAAAACATTGTTTTTTAGTCATTTAGATTTGTCCATTTTCCACCATCTGATCCTCAGAACTAAAACTGCTTTTACTTCTACAACAATATTACTTTAAGTGGTTACACTTTATTTGACAAGACCCTTATTGCACATTAATATAGTATTAACAGTAAATTATGAATCATTACACACAACTAACCCTAGAACCATAACCACATGCTAACTTTAGATTGATGCATGTAATATTACTTAAAATCTAAATGTATAATACACAAGGACATAAAAATAAAGTGTAACTCTGTATGTAAATTATCTCTGTTACGATTGGCTTAGCACTGCAATCCAGGGTAGTTCACACTGTTGCTCATCAAGGTGGTTTGTTGCTGAATAATGAACAGGTGTTGGGAGGTTGGACTGAATAGGAAGCTGGCATTAAGAACTGGCAGTAAACGTGAGATAAGCAGCTATTTATACACCTGAAGCACCGTGATAGGCATAATTACATGAATGTGCGCCTCTATGTTTAGAGAATCAATTCAATGTGTGATCATGTGACTCAGATGCTATTTTTAAACAAATTAATTAAATAACACTAAAATATGATCTTAATCAATTAACAATGATGACTAGATTTCCTGCAACTAGAAGCTCTTGTTCTATTTCCAATAGCAAAGAGTTGTGTAAAGGCCCTCATGTCAACATTTCCCAGTGCACTGAACTACATTCAGTGATTCGTCACCCAGAGTGTCACACTGCATGCTTTAACATGCGTTAACGTGGCTCTTCAAGTTCAAACAACTTCAGCATAACCCTGACCCTGTTTGCAGTTAACCTTTTAAAGAGCAGCCAATTTTTTGTAATCCTGTACAATGGTGGAGGTCAAAGCAATAACCTGTGTAATACACTTACATTAGAGACACATGATTATACATGATTACAGAAATGTTTAACACTGGGACCCACATATCTGAACTATAAGATTATAAGATATTACATATAATTATATATTATATTGGAATTAAAATTTAAGTACTGAGTAATATTAATTAACTACGTGAACTTACTACATGGTTAGGGTTAGGATAAGGGTTTGGCTTAGGGTTATTTGTATCTAATTATGCATATTTATTGTTAATAAGTGCATGTCATGTGTAACATGGACACTTTAAAATAAAGTGTTATCAAGATGATAATTAAATTAAAAATTTGATTAAACTGAAACGATGCACTTATACTTATGTACGTACACATTTTTACATCATACTTTTTTTTTTTAAATGCACGCTATTATATCTTTAACTTCTGTAATTACATCACAGTGCTGACCCCCCCCCCAAACCCATCCACTACCCCCCCCATAAAATCCACTTTTAAACATAACCATATCAGGAAACCTGTCCATAAACTTTCCCATATTCCACCTCTCTAGCAGTAAAAGTTCTAAATGAGCACAAATTGTACTAAACAATTCATAATTAGTAGTTAAAGCAATCTAATATAAAGTGGAACCTAACTTTGTACATGCAAATTCGACACATTGAGACACCTGAATGGAAGCCAGCATGAGGAGGGAATGCCCCAAATACAAAGAAAAAGAAAAGAAACCATGACACTCCCGTGGACCTAGTTTGATGACCTCAATTCTGAAAGAAAACAACAACAACAACAACGGTGCATTCAATACAACAGAGAGCAACAGTTAAGTTCTAGAAGTGAAAATGGCATTCATTTTGAGCATTGATTTGTAATGATAACTTTCAGACAGAGCTACTGTGAGCTCAGAAGAAGTTAGTCAATGGTATATGCATCACTGAAGCCATAATACGGCATTATTTCAACTTATTTTTAAAATAATGTTTAACAACAGAATTCCCTTCCCGTCCCACTCCCACGAAACACAGCAAATGATGTAACAGAATCTTCCTACGCTCTCAAACTACTCATATGTTGGTGTGTATATGAATCTTTTGCAATAAACATAAAATCTACTATTTCACATAATCAACATCTTTAAATAGTTGTTTATTTATCCGTCATATTTATTTTAAAACCTCATTCTCAATGCTTGTTCTCATTCACAATTGTTTGTAGTTCTTTCCTTCCTATAAGTCGTTTAGTACATATGCTTGTACTTTTATCTTTCTCTCTGACTTTCGATTACATTTTAGTTTCAAATTAGAATTTGTAATGTTTGATTCACCTTATACCTCTTTAATTCTTTGACTTTTTAAAAAATACCTATAGGACACATGAATGGGAAATACTTCCAGAAGCAAGGCCCCTGAAAAAGTTAATTCTACAGCACAAGCACTTTAAGGGGAATAGCTCAGGAATCAGATTAAAACACACATATAGATTTCTCATCATATTCACTGAATATGGATCAGCCTGCTAGTACTGAACATAGACAGTGAAATGAAAATGTATTCTGAGTGTGTGTGGCTATGGCAGCAATGCTTTCAAGGCGACACATTTAAAGACTATTCAACTGTTGTGACCAATTCCTAATGATATCATTAGATCACATTATTTTCCCCTCTTGGTTATGCCAGCAGAATCGCCAATTCAAAGGTTGAGAAAGTTGATAAATAATTATGAAAACAAAGATGATGAATCATCTTCAACAAGAGCAGGGATTATTAAGTAAAAAGGGTCAAATGTATTTTTATGTTGTCTAACTGCAAATGCTCAAAGCTATTCCAAAGGACACAAACGGCAGAGGTCAACAGGAACAGAGAGGTTCAGACGGCTGGCACACAGTCTGAGACATCAGAAGCACTCCAAAAGCACAACATGGGTCAGTAATTAACCCCTGCGGGACAACCCCGACCTAATGCAGATAAAGAGAGTCAGATGACAACTGAAAGATGGAGAGAGGATCAAATACAGCATTTACTGTAAGACTACATGGAGATGAGCGAGCTAAAATGGAGGAGTGCGAAGAGTGAGAGAGAAAGACCTTCTCTCAGCATGTTCGAGTCTAAAAGAGAAACGGTGGAACACACACACTGATTCTCCATCTGTTGGCCACAGAGAGGGCAGCACACATGAAAAGAGAGAGAGACACCTAAAAACATAAGGAGAGAGAGTTTAAAAAAAGCTCATAACTCATAAATGGAGAGACCGAATCAAAAGAAAGAGAGTGAGGGAGAAAAGAGCACGAAGGGGAAAAAGTGGAGAGAAGATATGAATAAAGAATGACCTCTGACCTGAAGCAGTGAAAAGAGGATGCTGGGATTGTGAGAGATGAGTGTGAAAAGGGGATGAGACAAGCTTCAGAAAGCGGAATGATGTCAGGAATAGCGTGCTTCATGCTTTGGGAAAGACAATGAAGACTCTTTTATGGTGGAAAAGTGCCCTTAAAAATAACTCAATAGACTGGACTTGAGGATAAATGCATTAAAAAGACAATTCGCCTAAAAATGAATAGTCTTTCATCATTTTCTCACCCTTCGAAACTGTATGACACTCTTATGGGGAGGGGAAAACTTTCTTTTTAAAATGAAAGTGAATGAAAACTGAAGCTTGTGTATTAAAAAAGTAGATCTAAGTTTGACTAGTGCACCATATATCAGACACAGGTCACAGGGTTTAACAGCACACTGAAGGGGATGATTATGTGAATACATTACT
Source organism: Carassius gibelio (assembly GCF_023724105.1). Taxonomy (NCBI): domain Eukaryota; kingdom Metazoa; phylum Chordata; class Actinopteri; order Cypriniformes; family Cyprinidae; genus Carassius; species Carassius gibelio. The sequence goes on along the minus strand of NC_068403.1, from coordinate 21,478,033 downwards.
TAAATGTCATTCTGTTTTCAATGTCATTGATGTTCTTAAATTCTCAAAGTTCATTATATGTCGCGTTTCCACCGAAATTACCCGGAATATTTGTACCAGGAACTTTTTTCCCAGGAACTTTTTTCACCGCAGACCTGTTGCTTTCTGCGTTTCCATCACAGTGTAGAGTACCAGGAAGATTAGACAAAGTACCGCTGATTTAAAAAAATAATAAAAAAAGTACGCTGATTTTGGATGTGCATCATTGGTAGTTAGTTCTGACTGCGTGCATTCGACTGGGGAGTGTGATGTCCGCGACGACGCGAATCCTGTAATTTTTCTCTGTATATTTACAATAAAACGAAATAGGATATCAAATACCACTGCCTCCTTTGGTTTTCATTTAAGCATAATAACAGCTGCAGAAATGTACTTAGTTCAGGGATATGTGTATATGCAGCCATTACAATGAAACGAAATATTATATAAATTTGCCTTTTTTATTTTCATTTTAACATATGGATAAATTGAATACAGACCAAAGAAAACCTGTTAGATTTACCCCGCGGCTGAATTATATTTTATGTTTAACCACTGAAGAGACATCAGAGCCAGCAGCACATATCAGAAGGTCTATCCCAGGAGAGGCTGCTCTCTGCGGATACATGAGGACTGAGCTCCCGCTGATCGAGTGGAGCTCACCGTCTACGAGATCGGCGAAACACATTTTTAAATAGGCGCTGGCTTTATAAATAAACCATAGCTTTGAGTTTTAAACAACTAAATTCTCGCCTGAAATACCTTTAAAATTACATTTCATTACACAATAACAGTAATATTTTGAAAATTTTCATCCAAATAAATGGTGGTTGAACTCAACCAGTGCTGCGTGAACTCAACCAATCAGGATGTTTAGCGCCAAAGTCCCGCCCCCGAAAGTTCCGGAACTTTGAAAAAGTACCACCTCGCCAGCAGGGACTTTCTGAGGGGCATTTTTTTACCTGGAACTTTATTTAGTTCCTGGTTCCTGCGGTGGTAACACACCGAGTACCAGGCCAAAGTCCCTAGTTCCTGGGTAAAGTTCCTGCGGTGGAAATGCGGCTATAGTTGTATAAAAAAAGAGTAATCAGTACAATTCTTTTAAATTTCCACAAATTTGGAGGAACATGCAGACATGAGAGTGAGCAAATTATGAAGTACTAAGATTATTCAAACGAAAACTGAAATAAAAATAAAGTAATATTTAAAAAGCATTTTAAGGCATTAACATGTGCTTTGTAAGTACAAACCCAACTCCAAAAAAGTTGGGACACTGTCAAAATTGTGAATAAAAACAGAATGCAATGATGTGGGAGTTTCAAATTGTCAGTATTTTATTCAGAATACAACATAGATGACATATCAAATGTTTAAACTTAGATAAAAAAATAAGTTGATTTTAAATTTTATGGCATCAACATCTCAAAACAGTTTGAAAAAGGCCATCCCCTCTTTTTTTATAACAGTCTGCAAATGTCTGGGGACTGAGGAGACAAGTCGCTCAAGTTTAGGAATAGGAATGTTTTCCCATTCTTGTCTAATACAGGCTTCTAGTTGTTCAACTGTCTTAGGTCTTCTTTGTCACATCTTCCTCTTTATGAAGTGACAAATGATTTCTATGGGTGAACGATCTGGACTGCAGACTGGCCATTTCAGTACCTGGATCCTTCTTCAACCGAGCCATGATGTTGTAATTGATGCAGTATGTGGTCTGGCATTGTCATGTTGGAAAATGCGAGGTCTTCCCTGAAAGAGACAATGTCTGGATGGGAGCATATGTTGTTCTAGAACTTGGATATACCTTTCAGCATTGATGGTGCCTTTCCAGATGTTTAAGCTGTCCATGCCACACGCACTCATGCAACCCCATACCATCAGAGATGCAGGCTTCTGAACTGAGCGCTGATAACAACTTGGGTTGTCCTTGTCCTCTTTAGTCCTGGTGACATGGCGTCCCATTTTTCCAAAAAGAAACTTCAAATTTTGATTTGTCTGACCACAGAACAGTTTTCCACTTTGCCACAGTCCATTTTAAATGAGCCTTGGCCCAGAGAAAACGCCTGAGCTTCTGGATTATATTTAGATATGGCTTCTTTCTATAGAGATTTAGCCGGCAATGGCGAATGGCATGGAGGATTGTGTTCACTGACAATGTTTTCTGGAAGTATTCCCGAGTGTTGTGATTTCCATTATAGTATCATTCCTGTATGTGATGCAGTGCCGTCTAAGGGCCTGAAGATCACGGGCATCCAGTATGGTTTTCTGGCCTTGACCCTTACGCACAGAGATTGTTCCAGATTCTCTGACTCTTTGGATGATATTATGCACTATTGATGATGATAACTAACTCTTTGCAATTTTTCTCTGAGAAACTACTTTCTGATATTGCTCCACTATTTTTCGCCACAGCATTGGGGGAATTGGTGATCCTCTGCCCATCTTGACTTCTGAGAGACATTGCCAATCTGAGAGGCTCTTTTTATATCCAATCATGTTGCCAATTGACCTAAAAAGTTACAAATTGGTCCTCCAGCTGTTCCTTATTTGTACATTTAACTTTTCCAGCCTCTTATTGCTACCTGTCCCAACTTTTTTGGAATGTGTAGCCCTCATGAAATCCAAAATGAGCCAATATTTGGCATGACATTTCAAAATGTCTCACTTTCAACATTTTATGTGTTATCTATATTCTAAAATATAAGTTTATGAGATTTTTAAATCATTCCATTCCTTTTTTTACTCACAATTTGTACAGTGTCCCAACTTTTTTGGAATCGAGTTTGTACTAATAAACAGCTATTAATAGTACAAATAAATATGCTAGTAGCAATATGCATGTTAATAAGCAAATATAGTGCGATTTGGTCCTTAAAATAAATTGTTATGATAACAGCTTCCTATCACCCCTAAAATTGCTCTTTTTTCTTAACACATGTTGATAGCCTACTAAACTCAACAAAAAAAAGGCACGTTACATATTTATCTATTTTTACAATATTGTGCAGTCTACCATCCTAAAATTAAGGAAACCTTTAGTCGGCACGGCCATTATAACAGGTTGAAAATTGCCAAGGAGGACATAAATCTGAGGTCATTATGCTAAACGCTGGAGCACAAGCATAATTAAAATTATAGTGAAGGACCTAATAACAGGATCTCAAATAAATCTAGACAAAAATGGAAGCGTTTCATTTGCTGCCTCCGCTGTGATCTCTGTAGTACTGGAACAAACTGCCCAGCCAATCAGCACAGTCTTACACCCACATAAATAACTGATATGTGTTCCTTACTAATGACTAACAGCCCCATGGGAGGAGGATGCAGAGAGAGAGAGAAAGAGAGAGGCCAGACCATTGCCTGTAACATCAGTGAATTGTTTTTTTTTTTTTTTGTAAACGGACACAAACTGTTCAAAATTTAATTTTCAGCATAATGAGTTGGATTGTCAATCAATTCTGGTGTTTCATGTATTCCCCTATGTCAAGAGGTAGATAAATACAGTGAGCTGGGGGGGGGGGGGTTCTTTTTTGTGTTCAAGGGCATTTGCAACCCTGTAGAAATGCTCAGAAACACTCCATTTGATGTCAATTAAAGTGCCAAATCTGAACTTTGAACATCACACTGAACACTTGTGAGAAATACTAAACCTGTTCCCCCAATCAACCTGGTTTCTTTTAAAGCTTTTTCTGAACACGATGTTTCAACATTGTTAAAGGAGAGTGATGGATTGTTCTAGTCAATAATTTCAGACAGGCAAGGATGTATGAGGCAGAAGATGAACAGATCTGAAAGCTCTTGAGAAACTTGAGTACAGAATACAGGGGTTGTGCAGCTGCCGGCGATGAGCAAGCAAACATAATTATATGAGTTGGGTAGCGGGTTGAGCTCAATGAGGCAGAGAGGAAGAAACACGCTGAGTCTGATGCTCTGTAGCTGCTGCTTTTGTTGACGCCTGGATCACCCAAGGATGCAGATAAAAACATCTGCAGAATAGTTAACCTTTCACCCACCAACAACAAACTTATTTAGAACTGAAAAAACAAGGAAGCATAAAGCTTGAGGAAAATAGGCAAACAAAATGACGAGAGAAGTGGGTATTTCAAACACAGTTTGGGCTTTTGCCAAAAACAAAAATGTAGGTCTCATCTCTATATGAAGTGTTTTACAATGTGCTATCCAAACTGCACCCAAAATAAACCCTCAAATAATTAAGAGTCAAGTTTCTTACATTTTAGGGCCATATTTAGTAAACAGGGCAAATTAGCGTTAGAGCACTATTCCATAACAGCACCAATGGGAGGGGAAAAATCTGTGGATGATTTACTGACGATGTGCACATTAAAGAACAGACGCTGCTAGATGATTTCCATAATGACCAGCGCAATCTACCAAGAGCAGCGTAAATTACCACCTGCTTTAAGACCAACAAAAAACAACCCTATAGGTCATTTGTGCAAGCACCTTATTACAACCTGTATTTAAGTTTTAAAGTTTAGTGCCCATCTATTGGGCGTAAGAATAATGACAGTATCGTGTTACGTCTGTCATCATGAAATGACGTATGACTGTCAATACCAATCAAAATGCGTGTTTATTTAAATGCAATTCGTGGACTTTTCACGTGATCCAACTCAATCTCACGGCAATTTGTATTTTTTTTATTAGGTGGCTAATGCCTATGAATTTGAATGAATGACCACACCTAACCCCACCCCTAAACGTACCCTCACAGAAAACATGCAACATCTTGATTTACAGAGCATATACATTTCATGAATGTGTGTTCTCCGGGATCGAAACCCATGATCACATGATTGTATATTGTTGTTTAACGCGATGCTCTACCAACTGAGTTACACGAAACAGAATTATGATGCAGAAAAAGAGTACAAAGCATTAATATGAAAGTGTCCTGTTACCAATAAGGGGTGCAATTGTAGTATACGCTCTGATGGGTCGTATTTCAGGGATTTTGTCAAACGAACTACAGTATGCGGGCGTATTGGTTGGAGGACATTTTGTTTTTGGGCATTAAATAATGGTGCAAATACCAGTGATTTGGCGAGCGCAAACATTAGTAAATTGCATTGTGTGATTCATTTTTAATACTCTCCTCCCATAGATTTTACGCCTGAAAGGGAAACTCTGACAAATATAGTCCATATTAAATAAGGTCAGATGCAAAAATAACCATGTGTACACCTTTTAAGTGCCAATTTTCAAAATAAATTCTCAAAATCAACTTATTTGTGATTTGTGGCCACACACTTTTCTGTTGACCAGGCTTGGTAATTCATATCAACATTCAACCTAAACCTCTCCAAATACAAAAAAAATATATAGCACAAATACTATATATTGCAAAAAAAGGCCTGAACATCCAGTAACCTGGATCCACTCTGATGAGGTTTAACTAAGGGAATGAGGCACTTACTGCTTCCGTAGAGTGGAGGTGTTGTTGGTCCCAGAGCTGTCGTTTCGCTCCAGTCGGCCCCTCTCCTCGACAGGGGCTGACCCACATGACAGGCCTCGGGTCAGTCTGGTCTGAGTCCGTCGAGCCGGGCCAGGCACCGTGGACGAGGGTATATTACTGCTGCTGTTCTGATGGACACCTGCAGCGCTGTGGTTTGGTAGAGATGACGGCTGGCTGGGCTTAGAGCTCTGGCTGTAGCTGTGGTTCTGCGTCGAGTTCTCGGTTCCCGGGATGCGATCATGCCGCAGGTCCTTGTTCTCCTGGTTGACCCGGTCTAGCTGTGTTTGGAGCTCCTCGATGCGTTTACGCTGGGTCTCTAGAAGTTTGGCTTGGTTCTCGATGATGTTATTGAGCTCCAGAAGATACTCCACAGCCCGACTCGGGCTGTCTGGGTTGGACTCCATGGTTTGGGCCTTACCCCTCCCCCCCCCACCCGATAAGTTCAGTGGGGGGGAGATAAAACAAAAGAGCCTGAAGGTAGAAACTTGATTGAAATGTCTTTTATCCTATATATTGCAACTTGAGTCTCAACAACTAAAAAACACCAGCAAAGAACATTTAAAGCACCAATGTTATATGCATCGACTGCATCTTAATGTTCATCCATGAATCCTTGTAAAAAAAAGTATAGGTGGTAACTGCAGCTCTCAGTAAAGGAGTTTAAAAGTCAATAATTTGCATCCTCCCAGCTGCAGTGATAGTGCTTCAACAAGTTAGTGAAGAAAGATGATGTATAAAGAAAAAAAAGACATTAGCTAATAGCTTTTCCTGACAAAAAGATCCACGTGACGACATGAAAACATAAGTGATGTAAATAAATGGCTATATTACAGTCAGAAATAACATCTACAGAGCACTGCTTCCACAAACCCAGTCATTATAGAATCCAGTCATCTTGAGATCTGCTGTGCTACACACAACTCCCACATGCTGAGGTAGCACAGCGGAAAATTGGGAACAGCAGCAAAAAGATATAAATCTAATCCCTGAAATCCACTAAGATCTGTATAGCTTGAGATAGACATCATACTGTAAAAATAAGAAAGAGCTTTTTTCATTAACAGAAAAGTTAGATTTCGTAAAACTGAACCATAAATGTAATGTCCACTCTTCCTTCATTCAGGCAGCAGAAGATTGATACATTAAAAGTCTATGAGACATGTGGACGCGCAGAGCGCGCGCTCCTCTTCTTCTACAATATAGTGTCAGTAATTTATATATTAAAAATAAAATGTACAAATATGGCTCCACATCCACAAAAATCCTACTTACTCTCTTTATCGGCGATTTCTTTTCTTCAACCCATTTTCATGGGTAGCTTTCAGTTAATCTCGAGCTCTCCGATTTCTTCGTACAATTTGCTCGTGTTTTGTTTGTTTTAATCTCGACGTCAGTCGAGTTTGCATAACTACATCGCTTAAGGCGGCATTTGTCTTTTCTCTCATACAACAGACTTTTCCCAGGCGTAAATCTAAGAGCTGGAGCACCTGCTGTAAAGTTGGCGCTCTTCTGTATTTCCCGAAGTAAGCTGCTGCTGCTCGCTGGAGGCGCGCGGAGGGTTTGGAGAGAGAGGAGCTCGCGCGGCTCAGGCTCGTGAGAGCGGTTTACACCTGACAGATCCGACAGACAGACACTGGCGGCCAGAGAAGCGGTAAACTCGTCTTCCCTGCGCTCGCCACTCAGTCAACCCACGCAAGATCTTTTCAGTACACGAGAGAGAGATTTCAACAAATGAAGCTCGAATCACACAAACATAGGCTACTACATATGCAAATTATTTCAGTAGCCTTACAAAATTACCATGGTTACAAGTTACAACATCTCTGCCAAAACACCACAGTTACAACGAGTAGGCCTATTGCCAAATAATTAATATTAGCGAAGTGATTTTTGGATCATAGCTGGTTTGGTTTAAGATCATCAGGCCAGTCATTAGTTGGTTTAGAGAACAGTTTTAAAATTGCTTGTTTTATTCTTCATTATTATTTTACTTTTATGTAAATCACTTTGAATTACCATTGTGTACGAAATGTGCTATATAAATAAACTTGCCTTGCCTAAAATTGAAAACTTAATATTCGTTGCCTGCAGTTAAGTACAACATGCAGCAATTTGCACTTTTCACAGACCATTTAGAATCTAATCATGAAGCAAATGTAGTTGATAATGAACAGAACTGTAATAATCATAGCAGTATTGCACAGTATTAGAGTTTTATTACAGTATTAACTTAAAAATTATTGGAATTTCAAAACCCACATTAAAACATTAACTATAATAATCTAATATTTTATTATTTATTAATAATATAAATAAAATAATAATAATAATAATTTTCAGCATTAATAGCTGTTGTTTTTGGTTCTCAAATACTAAAGTCAATTTAATACCATTCTGTTATTTCTATAGTCTTGATATGAAGTACTTTTCAAAATGCTTTGCTGTCATCTACTGCTCAGGGCAGAAATTACATCCACATGTAGCACTGCACACACACACACACACACACACACACACACACACACACACAATCTCAAGCAAGAAAAAGCACTCCAGGGACCAACTGATCTCAGGTTGATACATTAATCTTTATTATAACTCTTATATAATTTGTTACCTGCATTTGGGTTACAATGGATTATAACAATATAATCATAACAGAAACATATTATATGTATATATAGAATTATAATATACTTCTATTTATTTCTATTTACAATTAGTACATATGGCCATATAATATTAGTATGGACATAAAGACAGTGTTAGACTCTAAAATGGACCTTTCAGATTGAACATGTAATAAATATAGAGGCATTAAACTTCTTAGTGTTAGACTTGTTATGTGGCATTGGCTCATGAATATTATGATATGGTTAAAGATGTGTGGACCACCGACACCAGACTGACTTCAACAAACTGATCCCAGACCTGCTGGGGCTGCACAGATTACACTGCTGTCCCAGTTAACTGCTGTGGGTTAAAATGGCAACATCTTATGCATAGTTTAAATGTGCGTATATTCTGGTTGAGAGTATGACACACAGATTTAACAATCTTGGGTGGTGTTTTGGTTTGATGAGAGATTAGGAACTTAATGATCAGCAAAAAATGAATCAAGGAAAATAAGTATTAGGCACAGTTTTTAGGTTAAATGCTAAAATATCATCAGTATATCTAGAGTTAACAAGCTACAGTGAACAAGAGCATAATAGAGTCGACCTCTCTCATGTTTACAAGCAAGCTTTCGTCAGTAAAGATAAAGACCCTGGGTGCATAAAATAAAGAGGTTTTGCAGGATTGGCACAATGCCACTCAATGCAAACTTCCAGTTTATATTTTCAGTACAAACATTCAGTCCTTTTTGGTTGACGAGGTCAAACCTGCCAAGAGCAGTACGAGAACCATTTCCTTAAGTATTACTTTGTTCTTCTTATAAATCACACTTCATGTTTCATAGTTAAATCTCATTTAAGGTTTTCACAGATATAATCACTAATATACTGTAATTTCGCATTGCAGAAGTTGGAGAAATACTTAATATTTGTATCTGTGTCAATCAAACTTTGATAGCTGCAAGAAATGTATTATGGGTAAATCTATTACTTTTCCTTTAAATGGCACACAACCATGTAAAAATATGCATCATTTGAAATTTAATTTAATCTTAATTGAGATTTCTGAGGTGACAGAGGCCAAGGTCAGCAGACAGGAGGAGTCTTTTGTTACGAAGGCAGCAGTAAGGGTCACTTTGAGGGTGTAAAGGGGGCGTACAAAAAAAAAAATCTTATAGTTTATATATCTGCTCCCTGAGATGTCAGAGACCCAGAGGGCACAAAATGAATATTTAAATTATGAGCAACTACATAAAAATAAAGCATATTTCTCTGGGGCAACTCTTGGGAGTGTGACAAATATATCTCCTCTTAAGTGTTTAGAAACTGTACACATTCACAAGAATGCTAAATAACGCAATCATCGTTCAAAAACAGTTTAGCAGAGATCTGGATAATACTTATTTTACAATGTTGCACAAATGATTCAAAGTTAATGTTACAAACATTAAACCTTGGGCTAAACTCTCATTCAAAAGTTTGAGGTCGGTAAGATTAAAAAAAAAAAAAAAGTTTTTTCAGAGAACACTCATACTCAGTAAAAACAGCAATATCGTGAAATATTATTGCAATTTAAAATAGCCTACTTTTATTTGAGTTTATTTTAAAATGTAATTTATTCCTGTGTTGCAAAGCTGATTTTTCAGCAGCTTCAGTGTCACATGATCCTTCAGAAATCATTCTGATATGCTGATTTGATGCTCAACTAACATTTCTTATTATTAATAATGCTAAAAACACTTGTGCTGTGTAATATTTTTGTGGAAACTGCAATACAATAATTTTTTCGGGATGCTTTGATGAATAGAAATATCCAAAATAGCAAGTACTGACCCCAAACTTTTGAATGTTAATAATTTCATGGCTAACGAAATGTACACCATTTAGTCTTTCACTGGTTTACATGAAGCATTGTATAAGATTAAATAGAGTTCCTACAGAAGAACTGAAGAGAAAAATAGCAGTGCTAAAAAGGTTAAACCTGGACTCAAGCTAGCATGACAGATACATAGAATATTTGGCCCTTCACATGATAGTTTTGTTGCATACAAAGTCAATATACTATACAAACAGTCTGGCACAACAGTAAAAGATGTTGCGTTGATAACTGCAGACTTTCATTGTGGAGGACACAGTGGAAGAGAAGAAGAGAGAAAGACTTGAGAGAGCAAGCTGGAGTGGGAGTGTTCAAAAACTGCTTAAATGTGCAGGAAAAAACTAAAATATAATAATGTCCTCTAAGTGATGTTTCCCTGTGTAAAACTCACCACCATGATCCATTGCTGTGGATGATTGCAGTGGTGTTTCCAAGCATGTTCTTGGATGGTTCTGCAGTAAACTACTTCACACTTTAAACTCGGCATTGTGTACTATGAATATTGTTGGCACAAATTGTTTGTTCTTTTCTTCATTTTTAGGTCACCTTGGATAAAAGTGCATGCTAAATGTACATTTATGTAAATTGCTTGCTGACCAAGTCAAAAAAGCAAGTTCTTTAGGCGCAGTCACATTAGCAAAATTTCGGTGGAATTTTGCAGGTAAAAAATGGTTAACTGTCAATATATCTGCTACTGGTGACGTCTACTAGATTTCGTCCACTTAAGCTCCGCCCATTTCTTACAATCAGCTGCAAATTCAAATACAGATCTGCCTCCATCCAATCAACTACCAACATACTTTACCACGTCCCTGTCCTACATTTCCTTCTTTTCACAAATCCAATCAAATACGAAAGTTTGTCATACTTACATTTCATCGCGACTTTAAACCTAAGTATAAGCAATATTAATAGTGATGGTTGCCTTTACAACATAACTCATGTTTCTGTTCCTCCACCTTTCTCAACATCTCTATTAAACCTCTGTGAGTTGGGTTTGAGCCAGGGGCCTGGAAGTGGAGGCCCCTGGGCCCTTCGTGTGGTTTTCAAGGTAAGGTTTTCATTCAGATACATTGAGAGACCCGAGATACTGGCTGCAGAAACGCTACACTCAGACACACTAGCTCCTGATTCGGACTCTGCGTATTCAGGCGGCGCAGATGTGAGGAAAGCAAATGGGGTTCGATCGAATTCAGAGCCTACTACTGGCTGTCCAGATAAGGGTTGAAGTGGGCGGGGCTGAATTTCCGAAGGCAGCACGCGGACGCCTAAATAAGGCAGACGATCACGGAAACTCATTTCTGCTACGTTTTCACTTTGTCGCTTTACATTCAATTCGTCCGGAATCCCTCGTTCAGTTTTTTTGTTCAGCTCCCACTCAAGCACTTCTTTATTCACCTCCTTTTCTGTTTCCCATTCCTTGTCGCTCTCTGAAGCAAGCGATTTTCTCTCCTCCCTCTCCCATTCTTTGTCTTTCAGCCTTTCTCTCTCTCTCATCCACTCTTGTTCTGTCTCTCTTTCCCACTCGTCCTCCTCGTTGTCTTCCTCCCACTGCAGTTTAGGCTCAGGAAGTCTCTGGTTATTGATAGTTTGTGTGTTCTTGCTTTCGTCTTTTTGCCTCTTTCTCTCCACCCGTCTCACCCTCTCCTCGCTCTTGCTCCGTCTTGACCTGTCTTCTCTTCTCTCATTGCCTTTTTCCTTCTCTTTCCTGACTCTTTCAACTCTTCCGTCCACGTTTTCATCACTTTGTCCTGTGTTTCTAGACAAGCTCTGTGTCCTTCGTCTCCTCCTTTCATCTCTCGACCTTCGCCCCCTGCCCTGACTGCCGCCCTCGAGACTGTCAGGGCTCTCGCGGTCTCCTCCGTCACTTCCCTTCTCCCTCTGTTCTCTCCGCTCTCGGTTGGTCTTCCCTGGTTTTTGAACGCTGGATGTGGCACCCTGTTGAGCTCGGCCTTGGCTCATTGTAGCCAAACCCGACTGCAGGGCCTGGGGTGAGGAGGAGACGGCTGTGACTTGATCACGGTCTGAGAGTGAAATGTTCAAGACAGATGATGGTGGAGAGAAAAGAGAGAATATTAAAGGGATAGTTCATCCAAAAGTGAACAGCCATCATTTGCTCACCCGATTATGTAACATTGTTGCATTTTAAACTTGCTTTTCCATAGAAAACAACAGGAGACTTCTTAAGGAATCTTCATATAGATATTTTTTCGTAAAACAATTTTCTAAAATATTTCAGTAACTCTAGTTCAAGTGAAATGTAAAATAAATTATGGTTTAGAGAGTTTTGAAAACCAAACACAGCCAGTGTTCCAGAGTATTTCAAGTGTTTCACTCAGGTCTTTTGTCACGCTCTTTAGTGAGGACTTTGAGGTCATTCTGAATGTGTGTGTGCTTCACATTTAAAGCTGTGGCTGACTCATTAAAACTAAAAGCTAAGAAGCTTTGAAATGCAAAAGTGTCTGTTTGATATGCTAATAATGAACCACTTATATATATATATATATATATATATATATATATATATATATATATATATATATATATGAAATAAAGTACGAAAACTCTACAATATAAAAAGAAAACATACAAACATACAAAAATGTAATAGGTTTACAATTACAGTAAAAGGAAATAAAATAATTATGGCCACCAAAGTTAACATATTTTAAGTATGTTTAACACTGTTGATACAGTGTTTATATAGTTAAACATTTCCTAAATAGGAATAGTCAGAATCTTAGCAGGACAATTTAATAGTCAAATGACTAATATAATTGATTAATATAATTAACTAACGGATTGTTAATTGTTCCAAATTAGATGATTTACAATAGTGAAGCCATTTGCAGTCTCAGTGTGGAAGAACTGAATTACCGAGATAAACTACCAAGATATAATTTAAGATAAACTGGTATAAAATAGAAAGCACCAATTAAAAATGTTAATGAGAGGGCCAACTAGGGACTGCTGCAGTGTCAAAGGACATCTCTGCAATATATATATATATATATATATATATATATATATATATATATATATATATATATATATATATATATATATATATATATATATATTTTTTTTTTTTTTTTTTTTTACAAGGAGCTAAATGCACTGAACACTAACATCCATTTTGAAAGAAATAAGAGATTGTAATCAAAAAAATAACACAATTAATCATCATTCTGTTCTGTAAGGAATTCTCCTCTCATAACGGAGCAACTGAAGCCTGACGTCCCCTCAAAATGCAAAGCATGTTTGACATGATTTAATTGTCTGTCAAAATAACATACTGTCTCTTAATTATGTTCATTTGCTTGGTTTATAATCAGATGATTAATTTGATTACATTTTTAAATCAACTGTCAGTCCCATACACATTATATATGTACACTTACTTTTTCTAAACAAATAATTTAATCAATGACACTTTTGATCTAATAACATCTGGAATTACCAGCTGTTTTTAACCCATTACCTGTCCTGTTCAACTGCATCACAAACAGGTTGACATCACAGTGACTCTAGGTGTATTATCGACATACGACAGTCAAAGACATTTAGACGACAGAGAAATATGAGAGAGATGTAGAGAAACAGTAAAGTGAAGAACTAACAGGAACAGCTACCAACCGCGTGTTTTCTGTCCTTCCAATCACATAGAAACACGGTTCGCCCAGCTTGGAGTTTGTCATACAGAGAGAGAGACTGGAGAGCTCCACTAAAGGAGGAGAAGGAGGAGGAAGAGAAAGAGGGAAGGCCGAAAGAATGAAAATAAACCATTACGAGAGGTGAAGAGGCAAAAAGTTTCCCTCATGGAAGTTAGGAGGAGAGTGAAAGGGTTCATAGGAAGTAAAGGCAATGAAAGATCAAAGAAGATGAAAATCAAAAGAAAACAATGAGATGAAAATAAGGATGAAGGACAAACCAAACGAGATGACCCAAAAACAAATGAGCAGAAGTGAACATAAAATAGTTTGTTAATGAAAGTGAATAAGGAATATAAAAAACATGAAATCAAAGAGAAAAGAAAAAGGAAAAAGCCCAAATAAGAAAGCAGAGAAACAGCTGTTAGTAAGCTTATAGATCAAGAGAAATAAATTTTCATAAGTAGCCAAAGACTGATGACATATTCAATATCTGTACAGCGGCAGCGGTAAAACAAACATTATAAACATTAAAAGCTGACTCAATTTGACTGGATAAGCCACATTAGAAGCCATAAATAGATAATCACTTTTAACCACAACATTCATTCTATATTAAAGGCTACATCTACAAAGAAGAAGCAATAAAGAAGCTGCATAACGACGCATGGTTAAACCACGATTGCATAAAACTTTACATGGCTTTTTGCCTTGTACATAAACATATTATGCGATTTGATATCTGATGACCCATAATGGTACTATTCATCATAGCAAACTGATCCTAAAAGCAGTGTGAGTATGCCCATCTCATGTTTTAGATGATGTTTAATAATGTGATGTTCAGCTGATCTCTGACCTGTTGTCTTACCGTAGTCAGGCACGTATCCATTTCCTTTTTTGAACACGAGGTGTATCCTGCTTCCTCCGGTCCTGATCTGCTCCACAGCCTGACTGTGACTCATTCCTGCTGTACTTTCTCCATTGATCTCCACCAACTGATCACTCACCTGCAACATACACAGTTACCACACAAATCAGCCACAGCCGTCTTACTGACAGGATTTTAACAGGGAACAAATCATATTATATCAGTAGCAGCACAACTGTTTTTAACATTGATATCAATCAAAAATGCTTCTTGAGCATCAAATCAGAATAAACACTGTAGTAGAATGATTTCTGAAGGATGACGGGACACTGAAATAATGATGCTGAAAATTACTGGTTTACTGTATTTAAGTATGCAGCCTTGGTAAGCATAAGAGACCTCTTTCAAGCATTAAAAAAATCTTATAATTCCCAAACTTTTCAACAGTAACTTATGATAATATAGCTTAGAAATCTCAAAATTGTGAAGGTGAGGCTTGAATCACCCTTTATTTCTAAAGAGAAAATAAAAATCTGGTTATATATATATATATATATATATATATATATATATATATAGCACTTGAGGTCCCAAAGAAGCAACATTTTGTAGCCTCTGAAACACCTGCTAACTATAAGAGGATGTCCTTCTGACTTCTATTGTTCTTGAGCTAACTATAATCACTACAGACAAGCCCTAACCTAAAAACCCTCCATTTTTATTATTAAGTCCCTTTAAATTTGTCTAAAAGTGTTATTTCAGGGGGTTTTGTATCAATCTAGATCAAAGCCACGTGTGTACACCTGTATTTTGTGGCTGCGTGAGGCCGGTCCTCCCTCCATCAGTCCCAGCACATAGAGGCCCATGTTATATTCACTCCCTCCTCTCAGACTGAAGCCGAATCCAGTGGGACCCCTCTCCAGTTCCACACTGTAGTACCGCGTGGCGTCCTGCTTTGTGTTTCACAGTGGGGAAAAAAAGTAAAGAAAAGAGGAAAAGAGTTCTTCTTTAACATTATTTTGCCACAAAGCTATAAGCATTATATGGTGAAGGTATTGCTCACCTTTGTTTTTGACTTGTGAGCTTTTCTGTTCTTATAATCAGTGTCATTTTCTGCTCGCTCTGAGGAATCTGATGAGAGGAACATATTATATTATTTATTTGGCTCATTTAAATATATAAATATATATTTCTTTAAACAAGTAAAAAGGATCAGCCCATACTGATGTATCTTTTTTATATTTAATGCCACTAAACAGCATGTTGGCTGTTACTAAAAATCTTAAAATCGCTTATGTGTACATTAAAAACAGATAAAACTGATAACTTTAGTTATCAAAAGAGGAGAATGTTGGCGAAATTATATTGTATTTAACAATGGCTTAATCAGACAAACAAAACAACAATTTGGAAACACTAGCTTATTTTTTTCTATTGCTATTTATTTTATTACAATAGTAAAAGTCATTATATAAACAATGAACCTGCAGAAATGCAAGTCTGGAGATTATGTCGTTTAGATAGATGGACGGATAATCTACTTACGAGCACTGGCGCGGGGCACGATGGTCAAGCGGAGTGTGTTTCCAGCTCTCCTCAGTATCTGTGCCAGGTCTCTGTGAGGTAAATTCACCACCGATCTCCCATCCACGGCCTCCAGACGATCTCCAGGCCTGATCTGACCGCTGCGTGCCGCCGGGCTGCCTCTGCGTACCGTCACAAACCTGTGAGGCAGCAGAGACGCTGCTGCAGAACAGAGAGAGATCAACAGCCGTCATTTAACATTGTTGATTGTACAAAACTTGCCACAGCAATACTATGTTGTGATGCATGACTGAGCAGTTGGCAATGTCTTGTTACATGTTGCTAGGGTACTGCTTGGTAGTTTTTATCTGTATTTTTTTACAGATTTTATCAATAATTATATCTCAGATACACTGTCCTTTCACTGAGTATATATGAGACAGACTAAAAGAAAAGAGAAAGCGCAGAAAAGTCTCATTGAATCCTTTAAAACGAAACAACCCCTAAGCGTACAACGAACTGTTACTTGCACAAAAACACACAGCTAGGAATAAAGATGGATTATCTAAGGCAAAGCAGATAAAGAAACCTCTTTGGAGATTTCTCCCTCTGGAGAGCAACGGGAGAGATGATGGATGGAGGGAGGGTGGAAAGAGTAAAGTGGGAGGGATTCAAATGGGACAGAGAGGAAAAAATTGTGAGAGTAAGATAGAGGGAAATTATTCATCAGTGTGGCTGGAAAAAAAAGTTTATCTCTCTCTCGCTCAATGTCAAACTCTTTCCAGGGTGGCTTTTAAAGGCATGTATCATTAATACATGGCTGAATCAGAGATTCTGTAGCTGCTGCGGATCCTCCCGACAGAAACCTGTGACACAGCTCGCAGGCAGAATATCAATGCAGATTTAGCACAGATGCTTACAGTCATTAAAATCACAGTCATCAGTCTGTTAAAGGTGCTGATATGATGTCAGGGATTACAGACATCTGAACTGAAGCTGAAATACAGAAACGAGACATTCTGCAGAAAAATGCCATCGTAACTGTTTACTTGAAATGTCTTCATTACAGTTCCCAGAAATCTGATTAGCTTCCAATTCACATAAATAAGAAATACTATGAATATTTGACCAATCCTGATAATTAGTGACTGTTTTTAAGTTTTAAGCTGTTAAAAAGTATGTTGGCTGTTCTTATACTGTTTTCAAAGCTCTAAATCTCCGACATGCTTCAAGTGATATCTGAAATTTTACATTGTTTGGGTTATGTACCCAAACTAGGGGTGCTCCGATCACGATCGGCCGATCGTTATGCGCATCTCGTCAGTAAAGCCGGTTCTCTAATCAGCGGTTAATTCCATCAGGTGCTTGATTTCACATAGAGCAGCTGTTACTACACAGAGCCATTGTTAACTGACAAGCTGCGCAAATACACATTCATTTTCAGCGTTTATTGGCGCATCTTCTCAGTTAACAACGGCAGATGGAACCTGATGGAATTAACCGCTGATTAGAGAACCGGCTTTACTGACGAGATGCGCATTAACGATCGGCCGATCGTGAACGGACCACCCCTAATTTGGGTACATTATGATGTACATTAGAAAATACTGATGATTTCAGATTTCGGCATGAAAAAGAGGAGAACGTTTGGAAAATTACCCTTGATTTTATCTGTTTACAAAACACAAAACAACACAACCATCACAAATAAAAAAACAAACAACAGAAAAACCAGACAAAACAAAATACAGAAACATTGACTTATTATTATTATTTTATTAATGTTATATTTATATTATATTTTATTATACTGTATTATATTATATTATATAGTTACATAGTTACATAGTTATATATATATATATATATATATATATATATATATATATATATATATATATATATATATATAATACTTTGTTTGGATTTTATTTTGCCTGCTATTTTTCTATTTCTACATTTTATAATAGTAATTAACAGTGAAACAACACAAATGCCAGTAGACCTGTGGGGAGTATGTAGCAACAAAGGAACAAACAGACAGTCTTTATCCGTCTTAGCTTTGAGTTTTTCTCTAAGTAGTTGTTTTTTGTCTAGCTCAGGACATATAAACAACCGAACAACCTTCATGAGGTGCGTCCTGGGATGCTTAACATTATCGAATCATCCAATTAAAAAGTATATCCAACCATCCGAGACTAGTACAGTCTGTGTCTGAACAGATGCATCTACATTTGTTACATTTATAGTTTGCAAAATATGGTCTCCGTTAAAACTGAGCCAGCTGTTGAGTTTATATGTTAAGTGGTAAGGAGTAATGTTGTGTGAATACAATAATCCAAAAGTCACGTGGAGACACTATAGGGAAGTGACCTTGTGAGTCCAGATTTTTGTCCCTGAAGTCAATCTGCCTGTCTCCATTAGTGCGCGCCATTACTGAGAACAGAAACTTGTCCTGTGTCGACCTACTTAGAAACAAACTCACGAGTCACGCACACTCTGTTGGAGACACGAATGTTCACATGCCCACATACATCTCTCTTTCTTTTCTCGTGGACGAACCTCTGTAAGCAGCGTGTGGAGACACAGAAATCTTCATTGATGTTTAATACTGACTCGATTGAGCTCAAAGGGGAAGATTCATGCTAAGCCTTTTGATTTCCCTCCATACTCCCGGCCTGAGGGGATATCATTCTGCAAACAACTAGCATTAGCGTCTTGGTTTAACATGACATTCAATTACTCGGCTGGGCTGATGCCAGTGTAAGATCTGCCTAGGAGGTGTTATACATTACAGATCCTGCTCTTACTCAAAACATGATTTGACTGAGACCATAATGTTAATAACTATCCAAGTACCATTTGACTTTTAATGTTGCCGGATTAACAGTCTGGATTTCATGTTAAGTGTCCACGTTCTACACATTATATTGTGTACCTTTAAGACCTATATGTTAATTATATGGGTTATCATATGTAGGTTAATTGTGATCATGGTTGCTCATGTTTATTAAGTATTTTGAGTTTAAATGTCCAGGCTGGTAAACCCAAAGGCTCAAATCCCATCATGGGCAATATAAGAAGAGAAAAGAGCTCGTGAGTGAAGCACTTACTCCTGTTTCCTCTGGAGGGACTGTTCCTCTAATAAAAATAAGTCACTCTGGATCAGAAAGATGCAGTAGCTCTTTATGTAAAGTCTATGTACAGTATAATGCATTCATATGATATAACAGCTTACAAATACAATCAGATGTTTGGATATACAGTACAATACTTTTCTAAAGTGCACAAAAACATGGTAAGCAGTAAGCAACCAATTCCATGTGTTGTAATGAATTAAAACCTGTTTAAGGTGTAATTATAGTTATATACTATTTCATCATTTACAATGTGTGTGCCACAATAAACTAAGAACTTTTACCAGTCCGAAATACTTCTAATTGGTATCGAAACTGGTTTGAGTTAGTTGTTTTTGTTTTTAGTTTTTTTTTCATTCACAAATATATGTAAACGACTGTTTGAAATTATATACATATAGATCTAAATTAAAAAAAAATAAAACATTGTAGAAGAGAAGATAAAAATCTGAAGTGGTCTGACCAGTCAGAAGAAAACATGTTTATTGTTGGATTCGCTATATGACAAACCTAAATGAATAAATAACAAAGAATAAAAGTCCTTTCAATATGAGAAACTGAGAAAAACAGCCGAGTGGAGTTACAAAATGAGCGGAGGACAGTCGTAATCACAGCTGTCACTGAAAATCATTAGTTTCACACAATGCTGCATCCAGTGTGAGTCATACAGATTCAGCCTCCGGAAACACTTGAGTGCTGAATGAGACAGCTGACGTACTGTATGTGTGTGTGTGTGTGAGTGTGAGTGTGAGTGTATATAAAGAGCAGACCACGTTTACATTTGTTCTGAACCACTGTTGCTAAGACAATGTACATCAATTATTAAAAAACTTTATCCTCTTAAAACTTTTATCTTTCAGCTTGGCCTCTCCTTCTTATTGCCCACACTCTTGCCCTTCACTTTCCTTCCTGTCATCTCATGTCACCTATATTTTTCTCTAATTTCTTTAAATTAACTCTCTCTTCAATCACTCCATCGCGCATACTTTGCTACTCTTTCAGTTAAAAAATTGAAAAGTTTTATTGAGTCAGTCATTATATAGGACCCAGAAAACCCAACCTGCATGCAAAAAACAAATCATTCAGCTATAACCACACTTGCATTACAGTCAATGTACTTTTTGATCTTAATGCCAGTGTCGAGTGAAATGGGAAAATGTACCAACTATAAACACTTATTACCAGACAATAAACTATATTTTGTATTCCATATTTACTCAAGTTGTTCCAAACTTGAAAAAAAATGTTTCGTTCTTCTTTTAAACACACATAAGGTATTTTGAAGAATATAACAAAAAGAAAGCAAAAAGAGACATATATAGACTATAGCTCATGTAAGTAATATTTTGAGCCATGTGACTCTTCATCAGAATGCTGGTAACCACTGACCATAGGATTTTATTTTCTACAGAAAACTATTTGGTTACCAACATTCTTCAAAATATCTTCTCATCTGCTCAACAGAAGAAAGAAACTCACACATGTTTGAAAGAATAACTTTCATTTTGAGTGAACTACCCCTTTAAGAAAGATGATCTGTTGAGATCTGCTTTGGTGGAAATTATGACTATATCAACAATTGTTTTTCAAACAAATAAAGCCAAACATCATATATCCTCATATATTAGGTTTGAAGTATTGTCCGCACTCGGCATATGCTTTCCTCACACTAATGCCGACGAATGAGCCACAATTTAAGACACAGGCACATGCAATCAGTCTTGATATCCTGGGAAACACTGGAGCACTTTTACACAGGCATGCGAGTTATGGAGTTAAGCTGAACCATGTGAACAGCACAAGATACTTCTCATTCACATAAGAGACCTGACTTTTAGTCCATGCATGTTAGGCCATCTTTATGTTAAAACACTCCAAAGCATTGATAAAATTCACTTTTAGCAGATACACATATGTGCACAATTTAGATTGCTCCAGGTACATGGAGCAAAAATATTGATTAATCTTTCTGCTCAATACAGATTTCTGTCAGTCAAATGTTTTGTAATTTTCAAAAAATACAAAAAAGTTAACAGTAAGCAACTATAGAAATGCCAAGCAAGACAGAATAGTGGCATTTCATTCCGGAGTGAACTAGTCTTCTTGAAAAAAAAAGAACAACTGAGGGAATGATTCAACGACTCGTAATACAGTGACTTCCTTATTTCCTGAATAAACCAGTGTTTTCAAACAAATCAGTTGAATGAATAAGTGACTCATTCACTCATACACACATCGCCATCTTCTGTCTTACGATATGACCTGCAGAAAGTGTCGCTGTAAAATAACCACTATACAAACTGACAAGTCTATATGAAACACAGGCGAGCGGAGTGATGCAAACAGGGTGGCCTTTGACACCGATGAAAGATTCTAATATAGTAGCAGTCTTTGTACATCTTCATCTCAATAATAAAAGTGCTCCACAGCTGCTGAAATGCACTGGCTGGCACTGTAACACCGTTCACTTCAGAAGACCAGCGCTGCATACTAAAATACAAGAGAGAGACTGAGAGGGACAAGAGAAAGACATAGAGAGTGTGTCTGATGCTCATTAGGAACCCATGTTGCATTGCAGCAGCAATTTTTCCCAGTGTCACCAACAGACTGGATCTAACAATATATTTGAAAAAGCTACGGCTGTAGAAATACTGAGCGCTGTTAATAACTGATAACAATAATAATAATTAATAACAATAATAATTGTTGTTTGCAATTCATATTACCGGCATCATTTGATGTATTTCAGTGGAATAAGATATTCAATACACATTTAACAACCACTAAAGCACTAAAAATCCAATCACTCATGACATGTGGAACATGTGCATAACTTGTAAGAAACATATGCAAAACATTTCTGATGGAGCCAGCAAACTTGGAACTGTAACCGAATGGAGGAAAAAGGCTTTCGAAGAAATACATTACTCATCAAATGCTTATGAGGCAAAACATAATTAAAGATTACAAGCCTAAGAATTCAGTTACTGCAATGATTGTCTTAAACACATAACTTTGTCACAACTGAAGAAGACGTATGCATAAGAACTGGCATGAATGAGACAAGGATCTCACTTATCTTGCTAGTTAATGAACAGAAGACGGTCTGCAGATGTGCTATTGATTTAGGCACAATGCAGTAGTGCTATACCTGAAGCTGAGAGCAGAAAACGCAGTGGATGATAATATGTGCATGAGTGTGTATTTTTTGGTCTAGTGCTGTCTGTTTCAGTCACACTTTGGGCCCTAGGAACACATTTCTGACAGCAAAAGCCAACCAAACCAATACTGACAAGTCTATAAAGCAACTATAAAATCACACAAGTATATTTCTGTTGTGTAATTAGTTTCTATACATAAGGATCAGATTTTTACATACAAAAAATACACATAAATTAGTTTTTCTGTTATAGTGGGGGTATTTCTGATAACTTTCCTTGTTTTTATACTGACTGGGCAAGTGGTCTTTCTATCCCCTAATAAACTGAGTAAATTATTCCTTAGTATATGAACACATATCTATACCCACACATATATAAACACACTGCAGATATCATGTCAACAGTTAAAATTAACAGGCCAAAGAGTCTATTAAATCAAACAGTAATCATATACCATAAAAGGCTACATATCTCTGCCTTTAAAAACATCTGCATCACTACATTCTCCTAACAGAAATATGACAGCAAGCTGGATATCAATAAAAAAAAAAGGAATGAAAAATCAAGAAAAGAAATACATATTTACGTTTAGAGTCCTTCACACTTTTCAAGGCAGACTGCAGTCTCTCCAGCATGGCTTGATGTGTGTGTATTAGTGTGTGTGTGTGTGTGTGTGGAGGCAGGGTCCCAATCCCGGATCACACTCCGCTTTAATCGCAACACATGTGAGCGCGATCATGCGGAAGGGTCATAATGTGAAAACGAATGGAGGGCATAAACAAACAAACAAGCATATCAAATAAAAAAAACAGATCGAGCCGTAGTCTTGCCGTACGAGTGAGTCCCTTACTGTAACGGGTTCATTTTCCTTTGGCATCTGGAGTCGCTGAATGAGAGGGAGGGAGAGAGGGGGGTGGACAAGCAGAGAAAAGGAGGGAATAAAGACAGAGCGATGGAGATAAGAGGAGGGGCGATAAGAGAGCGAACGAGATGAACGATTTAATCCATGGACCACTGCAGAGCGGGGGTGTGCCAATCAGCAAAAGACAGCGA
Source organism: Carassius gibelio (assembly GCF_023724105.1). Taxonomy (NCBI): domain Eukaryota; kingdom Metazoa; phylum Chordata; class Actinopteri; order Cypriniformes; family Cyprinidae; genus Carassius; species Carassius gibelio. The sequence goes on along the minus strand of NC_068403.1, from coordinate 21,454,655 downwards.
GAGAGAGAGAGAGAGAGAGAGAGACCTACATGCACATATGTGTGTAATCTGACTGTGGCACTGCTGATGTATGCTGTTCATGCCAATAAAAAAAACATTTGAGTGATTGCAATTAATGCTGTATCAGCACAGTGCATACCACGGCACTGGTGCACCATGAGACTAGTTTATGTAATAATAGGGATATTAAAAAAAATTATGATAAATAAATTAAGTATGTTAATATTTATTCTTGTCCTTACACTATCCTTATGTAATTTCAAACCTTCATGACTTTTTTTTCTTCTGTGGAACACAAAAGGGGAATTCTGCCTGTTCGTAACAAAGTTATTATATGGCTTCACAACACATGAACTTCAGGCTGTCCCAGTCCTCATTCACTTGCATTATATGAAAATGAGTAACTGAGACTAAACGTGAGAAACAAAGTAACCTACGTTTGGAAAAACATGAGAGTAAATCATACTGAATTGATATTTTGGGTGAACTGTCCATTTAAGGGATCGACTGGCAGTGACACAACTAGGATAATCACTCTTATTGATTCATTGATCTTGTAACTCATGTTTTGCTTGCTGACATAATTTTCTCTCTTTTTATCAGGCTCCCAGTGTCTCCCTTGACATTTTTAAACTGACATAATTTCTGATTTTTATATAGCTCTACAGTCATCATACAGCATGTTTTGATGGTATTTCATGCTCCTCTCCACAGCTGTACACACACACACAGTGTTTCATCAGATATCACACTCACAGTCTCAAGAAAAACAGATTGAGCCTTTAACATCCAGCCATTTACGTACAATAGGCCACAGCTCAGGCCAAAACAATATACTGTAGGCTTTCTATGTTAATGGCACTAAAATACTAATACAAGATTAATTTCTATTTATTACATATATATATATATATATATATATATATATATATATATATATATATATATATATATATATATATATATATATATATAATCTCAAATGTTAACTCTCGTAGTAACTTAGACTCTGTAAAACATCAAGACAGCACACCACTCCCAAAAATATTATGTAATCAAGTCATACAGAAGCGAAGCATCTGAGATATCGATATGCATGGAAACAGCTGTGACATTGGGGACAGGCACTTTTTTAGATGCTTAAGCTCTTAGTGATGCCATGGCCTCAATAAAAACCAAACGAACACTGAGCAAAATGAGGTCATTGTGGGCTTAGGTAGGGGAGCGTGGGAGGGGGAAGGAGGGCTGCGTGTATCCGGGCCTGACTGTTGGCAGGCCTCAGTGTTGGCAGGCCTCTGTCTCAACCTAATACAGCTGCCACTGAATAAGCCCAATTATGCATATAACAGTCTACATCCACTTTAAAGTCCCCATGAAGTCAAACATGATATCTTTAAGCTAGTGTGCTCCAAAACATTAAGCATTGAAAACTTACAGTCTCTCACTTCAACAATTTTTATGACAGCATTCTGCACTTCAGCTTCTCATCAGAATTACTGACCAATCAAAAGCTTTCTAGGATCTGAAGCCTCCAACCTCTCACGGGGCGTTCCCCCCTGATGCGACTTGAGCGAATAAATTACGCTATTCATGCGTAGTTGGAAGCTTGAACATTTTGAGTTTACTCACTTCATTCGCACGTGAAACTCACTTCACAACAGATGTGAATCCTCGTAATTGGAGGGGCTTCTGCCAGTTCAGTTCATGCAGCATTGTGATTTCAACCACCATTTATTTGGATAATTCTCAAAATATTACTGTTATCGTGTCATGCGATGTAGTTTTAAAAGTATTTCCGGTTGAGAATGTAGTTGTTTAACCCTCTCAAAGCAGGCGTTGCAGGTTTGCAACAGTAAAGTAACTAAAAACCTTATTACTCCAGATACATATTTTATGAATCTGGAGTACTAAAAACTTTACTATAGGTTACTAAATTTACTAAGTTACTGAAACTTAATTTGAGCCTGAGAGGGTTAAAACTCAAACATGAGGTTTATCTATAAAGAACACAGATTTCGGAGACAGTCAGCTCCACGCGATCATTGTTGTTTCTGGTTTTGCCTCCTCTTGCTACGTCATAATCACGTCACTACTAGAGCAAGCTCCTGATTGGTTACCACACCATGATTTTTTATTTTATTTTGCCAAAGTGCAGATTTTTCAAAACATGATTTGCACGAATCACACGTTACGCTTGTCAAAACACCCAAAATGCTCAATTTGCGCCACGTCATTCATACGAATCGTGCTGCAGGATGTCTATTCGCGTCTTTGCATTGACTTAACATGTAAATCACTTGTGCTTAACGCTTCATTTGTGTCTGGTGTGAAAGCACCATTACACTATAAAAGACACTAAAACCATAGCTTAAAGGGATAGTTCACCCAAAAATTTTAATTCTGACATTAAATTACTCACCTTCATGTCGTTCCAAACCTGTAAAACCTTCTGTTATCTTCGGGACACAAATAGATATTTTGGATGAAATCCGAGAGCTCTCTGATGCTCCCATAGACAGCAAGGATCCTTAAACGATCGAGGCTCAGAAATGTAGCAAGGACATTGTTAAAATAATCCATGTGACATCAGTGGTTCAACCGTAATTTTACGAAGATCTAAACATAAACAATGTATCCACATACATATTTACATATGATCCTTGCTGTCTATGGGAGGGTCAGAAAGCTCTAGTAATCTTACAGATTTGGAACAACATGAGAGTGAGTAATTCATGAGAGAATTTTCATTTTTGGGTGAACTACTCCTTTAAATCGGTTGCTTGTTTTGTTAGTCCAAAAGGCAGTCAGTCCCATAGACTCCCCATGTTAAAATGCCCAATTTTACATCAGAAAAAAATTTGTTTACAGCCTGGTACAAAAAGTGTTTTTGTTCTTTATAGTTAATTTTGCCTTTCATGACAACTGTGAGGGGGGTGGATTTTTTTGTATCATTTGTTTAAATAATTGAAAGCCTTAAAGTTCTGTAAAATTAAGGGCGTGGCCACTTAAGTGACAGATGGATTGGTGCTACTGTCAGTGCTGTCAAGCTAGGTGGGTGTGGTTTCAGCAACCATCTCTCGCCTCTTTGCCCATTTTTGATTATCTGGGAGTGAAACGCGGTAACGTACTGCCAAGATGGCGACGGCCTGCTCTGCCCATTTCAAGCTTCAAAAACGGTCTTTGGAAATCTATGGGTGAAATCACAGACAATACGTCCATGTTTTCATACAGTCTATGGTTCACACATTTAGTATCTAATATATGGAAAATAGTGATTCAGTGATTCAGACTTTTTAAACATGCTTTCCATTTGGGAGAATGAAATCTGGTTTCATGTCAGTGTTTTTTTTTTTTTTACCTGTATTGGACAAATATAAAAAATCGACATAGATTTGTATTAATATACAGAGGACACATGAAATTATTCAGAAAGATCAAGGGTTCGTTGCAGGCTGGACTTAAAAACTAATTTAATTCAACCTTACATATTTAATACAAAACACAGGAAATATGTAGCATATCTAGAAACAGGTTACTGCATAGTGTTGATGCATTTGCAAAAACTCACCTTTGACATTCTCCACATCCTGAGAGGCGATAACAAATCCAAAGCCTTCACCTGGCTTCCTCTTCAGCTCCACCTCATACCCCCTCAGTGCAGGGGGCTGTTCTTTCTCCTCTGTTTTTACTCTGGGACTGAGTACCGTCCCTCCTTCCTCTGAACTCATCCAATCGCGTGGCTCTAGTGTGAGAGTGACAGGAACAGAATCCAGGAAGCTGGTGCTCTGGACCAATGAGGAGCGCACCAGTGCTGGAGAGGGCGGGGTTAAAGAGCTGCGCGATAATGGCATGGAGTCAGTGAGAGGGACTTCAGAGTCGGAGGCGGAGCGAGGAGGGGGAGGAGTCAGTCGTCGCACAGAATTAGGCGAATTGGAGAAATGTGAGTGGCCTACAAAGAAAGATCAATATTTGATGAGCAGGGATGAAGACATTACACAAATTTATATATATATATTTTTTTTTTTTTTTTTTTTTTTTGTCATATATATATATATGTATATATATTTATATATATATATATATATATTTTTTTTTTTATCAAGTACTTTTTATAATTTTTTCAGCAAAAAGTGCGGTTTTTATTTAACTTTAGGTCCAGTACATTTTAATTTAATAATTTAAGATTTTTTATTTACCTGTATGTATTTTAATGTCGGTCATTATGGTAGTACATGGAGAGCCAAATATGTTTTTGGTACTTGGTGTTAAAAGTTTGAGAACCACTGTTCTAATCAATCTCACAAAATGTTTATTGGTATCCAATATCAGCCCATATATATTCAAAATATAAATAAATTGGTTATAAATAAAACGTTTCAATATCTGTGCATATGATGAGCGTGATATGAAGCATGATTTCAGAATATTTCAAAATAATCATATGGGCAATGTAACATATCTGCTTAATTGATCAAATAGTGCAGAATCTGAAATATTTATTGTACATTTCACAATCTTATAAATTCCTAGCTTTAAGTTTATTTACAGGTGTAATTGGAGAAAATCCCATATATATTAAATGTGGACACTGAATTATGTACTGGGTGAACTTTTGTAACTTACCCCCTCTGAACACCAGCAGAATAACCTCCCCCTTTTTAGTGTGTTCTTGCAAAATCCTTTGGACCTTAAATCAAAGTACACCAAATAAATATACAATCATAATAAAAGTACACCATAACAAAAATCTTAAATTGAATACCATTCTCTTCATCCCTACCTGTGCAAAGCTGAGACTCTGTACATCTGCTCCATTGATCTTCACAATGGCATCTCCAGGCTGCAGTCCAGTACACTGTCTGTGGTCCCAGACTTTCTTCACCAGGGTCTGTCTTCCTCCGTGACCTCCTGCCGTGACACTGAACCCCATATTGCTGCCCCTCTCACATTTAGCCAAAGCGACGGGGACTAATTCTCCACTCCCCGCCATTCCTCCAACTCCACTCCCGATCACAGCACTCCTGGCTCCAGGCGAAGGAATGCTGCTGTTCGGGCTGCCGCTGCTGGCACTGGCTGTGCCGTTGAAGGTGAAGTAAGGCCCGTCAGAATGGGTGCTGCTAGGTGGGGTTAGCAGTGAGTGCTGGGGTTTATGGAGATGAGAGTAGCGCCTTCCTCCTCCAGGAGAGAAAGAGATAGGGCCTGGACTTACTTCAGTGTGGGGCAGGGGAAATCGAGATATGGGTGGTGGAGTACTCGAGGAAAGGTCACTCTCAGAAGATTTGAAGGAGTGCAGGCGGAGAGGTGGCGGAGTGGACAGAGAGTTGTTGTTCTGGTTACGGATAAATGAGGCCCTGGGAAGATAAAAAGAGAGAGACCTTGATGTATCATAATCAGGACTGAGGTGGGACGGAATATAACTTAACATAGAAAATATAAGTAACTGTATTCAGTTACGTTTACAACTTAAACACTGGCTATCAGATACAATTCAAAAAGAATTTAGATTGAACAGCATTGAAACACTCTTATGATGTGTTCATACAAGCAGACAGAGGGCGCTGTTAACAACAAGAGTCACTGAGGACTTAGAACATATACAGTAGAAGTGCTTTGACCAATGAATCATGAACCCAATAAAACCAAATTATGACAAAATTTGTTTAGTCTGTTTCTTACAAAAATTAACCATGTTTGTTACAATAAATAAAGCCAAAAATCTATGGTTACTATAGTTAAACCAAGACAACCAGAAATTAACCATGGTTTTGCTACACTAACCACAGGAATGTATTAAAAAGAAATAGTAAAATTGTGTTTACACAAATGGTAATCAATATGGCAAAAACTATGGTAAGTACACTTTTAATACAGTAAAAATATTGTAATTTTTATTAGGAAAGTTCTTCATGTGGCACTAAAAAAAAAGATGCTTTAGCCTTTAGCATTGCAAAGACAAATAATGTATTTTCTGCCTCATTCCATGAGAAAAAAAATCACCTATGATTAATAAAAAGTCTTTTTATACACTTAGCAGGATCTTGAAGTAAATTTTGAGCAGCAGAAATAGTTTTAACTAGTGTAAATTGTCATGTCAACATTTACCTTTAGGCTAAGCTAAAATGTTAGCACTTGTTAGCAGGCAGTATTACATTTCAGATTATATCCACTACTGTTCAAGTGTTTGAGGGTCAGTAAAATACTTTCATTAAGAAAGGCTTATTAAATTGATAAAAAGTGACAGTAAAGACAATAGATTTCAATAAATGCAGTTCTACTGAACTTTATATTCATCCGTGAACCATAAAAAAATGATGTAAAGATGTTCACACAAATATTAGCAGAAGAACTGTTTTCTTCACAGTAATAATCAATATTTATTGTGCACCAAATCAGCATATTAGAATGATTTCTGAAGGATCATGTGACACTGAAGACTGGAGTAATGATGCTGAAATTCAGATGCATAGTGCAAGTTACACTTTCAAATATATTCAATATAGTAAATAATGATTTAAATTTGACTTTTTTACTGTATTTTTATTAAATAAAAACAGCCTTGGTTAGCAAAAACTTGAACAGTATAGTCTGATGAAGAGTAATAACCCCCCCCCCCCCCCCAAAAAAAAACTGTGTCTGTAACGAAAAAAAGCTAATATTTTCATAATCTAATGAAATATGTTACAAATTACATTTTACAGCAAGTATTCTGTGTAAACTGTAGTTAAATACTTTACATTTTTAACATAACTCCAACCCAACCCTAATCAACGCAGTGACAATCATATATACAATGCTCTCACCTATGGGATCCAATCGCAGACACCACCTCGCTGTCACTCTGGCTGGCCAGTTCTGCACTCTGTAGCCTCCTGATGCTTCTGGCAGAGCGTGGTGGTCTCAGGAACCCACTCCCATACCCATTAGAGTACTGGTATGATGATGGCTGTCTTGAAGGAGAAGCAAATGGAGATGAATTCCCATTAGCATCCAAACTAAACCTTGATGCCCGCTCTCCGAGATTCCTTGAGGATCCCATCTCAAAATCAGACCACATGGGCCCGTTGTGGTTGAGGTGTAGCTGAGCGTATGGGAGAGGAGCCTGGGCCTGGGGTTGGGTGGTGGTTGGTGGAGGTAGATGTAGTGACTGGTCTAGGGATGCTGTTAGTCTAGGATTGGGCATCTTCGGACAGCCGTCAGAGTTATAGAGCATGGGGTAGCCTCTTCGGACAACAACGTCCACAGTGTGACCCACCGGAATGGCTTTCAACATTTCCACCACCTCTTTGTGAGAAAAGCCAAGCACACAGGTATCATTGATGTACACCAGAATATCCGCTGAAAGAGGCAAGAGATGATTAAGTGTTAAACTGCATTCATTAAATGAATCTTAAATTCAATTAACAGCTTATAAACACATTACTTTTAAAAGGTTCGGAGTCAATTGTAACGGTTTTGATGGTAATTAAAATTACAATTGAATTTTTTAAATATTAATATTTTATATAATTTATTCCTGATTTCAGTGTCACATGATCCTTCAGAAATCATTTATATTATACTGATTTGGTGCTCAAGAAACGTCTAGTTTCTTATTATTATCAATGTGGATTAATCTACTGTGCAATCTGTGACACATTTTTTAGGTCACTTTTTATAAATAGAAAGTTCCAAAGAACAGCATTTATTTAAAATATGAATCTTTTGTAACACTATACATTTCTTTAATGTCACTTGACAATGCTAATTTGAATGCATTTGAATACATAAAAGCATAATTTGTTATGAATGAAACTTACAACTTATATATGCATAGAACTACATCTACTATATATAGTATATGGAAATACTATATACATATACTGTACAGTATTAATCCATTATCACATCTAAAAATGTACTGTGAAACTCAGAGGTGTGTCTTCATAAATGAGCAAAAATAATTCATAGATGCATGCAGTTATTAAGCATGCATGTCACAATAAAGTGAGAGCGTGTTCATAATGTCACATTTTCCTTATAACTGTGTGTGTCGGCACACAGTGGTGGCTGGATTACTCTATGCAGGCCGTTAGGATAAGAAGGAGATCGAGACACTCGTTCAACAGAATCACACAATCACAACACTAATCCACGGCGGGACAGAAAGAGCAATGTGTATAGAGACAGAGAGCAGCAGCAGCCTATAGAGAACAAAGACATATCCCCTTATTTGTAAGCACAGTGCTGTACTGCAGTGGGCGGCTGCAGAGAGATGTGGGCTGTTACCTGTGTGAAGGGTGGAAGGTCCTCCGGGAGTGATGCTGTAGATCTGCAGGAACTCTCTACGCCTGCTGCCTCCCACTATGTTGAAGCCGAAACCCCGTGAACCCTTCACCAGACGAGTGTGAACAGAGAAGCCTTTCAGTTCACTCGGCTGGTCTGTAAACTCTGCCACTGCAGAGAAAGAACAAAACAATGGTGACCGGCTTAAACATGACAGCTTATTAGGAAATATGAACCAACCAAGAGTAAAGAAAAGAAGAAATGACTGACATTATATAGGATGGATGGTAAAAGGTGAAGAAAAATATATCATTTTTCCAGAGAGGAGTGAATCTTAATTCTGTCCCGGTAGCTCAACTGCTAGCACTGCTAATAACATGGGACCAAATCCCAGGGAACACACAAACTGACAAGAATATATACCTTCAATGCACTGTAAGTTGCTTTGTAAGTCTTTAAGTGTCTGCCAAAAGCATGAATGTGAAATGTCTGAAGGAAAAGAGAGGTAGAAGTACAGAGAAAGGTAAGCATATGCATCTATGAGCATAAACGGTTCAAGCGTAGCATGTTAAACAGCAGAATCGCATGCAACATTGTAAAAGTTGGTAGGAAGCACAAAAAAGAAAAACTACCTTCTAAAGCAAGCATTTTATTTTGAAGCTGTAATGACCATCGTGTTCTTAAAACTTAAAATATGTACATTTATACCACTCTCTCTCTCACAGTTAGCAGTGATGTACTACATCTTACAAACAATTCAAAGGAGAAATATACTATTACAGTTTTCAAACATCTATACTCTTTTCTTATTAAAGAGTACTAAATGATACCATTATACAATTTTAAATTATACTAAATTATTATTATAATATTTACCTCTCAATTTAGGTAAGATTAATTATTGCCAGTTTATTATTTTTATGTGTAAAGTATATATTCTATTGATATATTTATAAAGACATAATACAGTTTACAAAATAAATGTCTGGTCAACAGGTTATTTTTGCTGGTCATGACTTAAGAATGATATTAAAGAAACATTATTATTTGAAAATGATAATAATGTTATTATCTGAAATATCATTATCTGAAAATGATCTTTTGATCTTTCAGTCTTCGTTCTGTATGGTTTCATGGAAAGAACGACCAGTCCATTCTTCAAAATCACACTGTAGTTGCACACAACGTTATGCAAGCGACAACAAGCAGATCCTTAAGAACATGTCAAAACCTCCAAATGCAGATAACACAAAATAACACACAAAAATTACTACTCCAACTGATCCATGTAACAAACTGAAAAATGAACCAGAACAGGCCTACCTTACAAACATTTGTCATGGCTATTTTAGAAGGGAAAGTGCTTTGCTCATTGATGACATTTCATACCTGTTGTGCTTTGATGAAAACTTCAAGGTGTAATTGTTATTTTAAATATCATGCATAAATAGCCCTTCACCTGACAGATATCACTGAAAGATGTATCCTAATGTAGCAGCATAAAATAAAAACAGTGCATATACTAACTATTTAAGGTTATTTACATAAAAAACTACTGCATGGCCTAAACCTGAACGGAAACAAGGCAAAAGAGAAACATAAGAATAGAATAGAATAGAATAGAATAGAATAGAATAGAATAGAATAGAATAGAATAGAATAGAATAGAATAGAATAGAATCTTACATTCAGTCATACAGACATTGTCTCTGCTGTAAGCTCTGCGATTGAGCCAAGAGGATGGCTTTAGATGATGGCTGCAGGACAAACACAGAACACAAGATGTCAGTGTTGTCATATAGCAAAGTCATTTAACTCTCCACTGTAAATGACTGTAAGCAAAGAGTTTTACTTAAGCACATACTGAAATAATTGTGCTGTTAATACATTTTTATGCAGGGTTTTATTTATTTACGTTACAAGGATCTATAACTGATTGGTTGCAGGTACTGATGGAAAGCCTGACAAATAATAAAAAGCAGTTAGCCATACAATTATGAGCAGTTATAGCATCTAAAAGTATCTTCTTTTAAATAAGAGAAGAAAATATTTCCATATCTCTAAACGTCAAAGATAGCGCGTCCATTTATATTCTACCATACTGTGCCACAAATTCATCCGTCACTTGACTGAAGCCAAATTATATAGATCTCAACAAGTAGAGGTTGAGAGACATTCTCTTATCCGCAAAAACTAAGATCAAATCCATGCAAGGTCAGTAAAATTGGGACCAGACTGCCTTAAAACAAAGGTATTGAAATTGTGGTATATGTTGGGTGCTACTTGAAAGCAAGAACATTTTTGGACCCAATTTGACTTTCATTGTATTGATAAAAAAAACACAGACATTCTTCAATATATTATTACCATTTCTGGATGAACTATCCCTTGATATCCAATGTAAAATCAGAGTCCTGAAGCTAAATCAGCTATGTTTTCAGTGCTCTAAAACTTGTGGTCTAGGGACTAACTAACACAGTATAAATCATTCATATAGACTTCATTAATCTTCTTACTCTTTGTAATCGGCATTCCCTGAGTCGCTGTACATCATCTCCCAGTTTTGCCGTGCTCCTCTACGGGGTCCGAGCCCATTCTCCAGGGCACTGCCGTCTCCTCCGCTCGAGTCTCGTGATTGGCTGGGGGATGAGGTGGGGGCGGGGGCACTGCTCGCCCCGGCCGAACCACCTAAATGCCAATATAGAAAAAACAAGACATGGCTTACCGAAACACAAACACTATTCTGGCTGAAAGCTTCGATTTCATCATTCGCTGAATCATTTCTCCAAGTCATTCTCTTTTCTATTCAGATCTAAATGGGTTCATTTTTCCTATTGGATACATAAAAGCAAGATAAACAGCTAAATAAAACTATCATTGTGAATTACCATTTTATAGGTTTCTATTTATATAGTTTGCCATTTGCATTTTCATTTTATCACCAGAGTTTGTGTGTGGTTCAGGTAAATCCCACAATCAAAGACAGCAGAATCTGACATTTTTGACCTTGTGGGGACTTTTTTTTTTTTTTTTTTACAGGTTTTAGGGTATGGTTAGGATCAGGGGATATAATATATGTTTTTCACTGTATAAAAAATCATAATGTTTATGCGAGGTCCCTATAAAATGTGTTTGTCTGTGATTGGCCATATCTACACTGCAGCTAAATATAGCTGTCATGTAGTAACTGAACTGATTAGCTAGTTTTTAATTCAATAAAATCAAATAAGTAATTTACGTTTAACAACACTCAGTGGTTCACTGTTTCTCTTTCTATTGATTTATTCAAAAATACTGAACATCACAACTGCAATTTTTGTTTATTTTGAAATGTATTTATTATATTTATAACAGTTAATTATATTATATTTATGTTTATTTATTTATTATTTTTTATACAAAACTTTTTCATAAAATACCACGATCAGAAAAAAAAGATGAAAAAGAAAACCTTAAGAATTTCTTCTTTTTTTATTTTTTTTAAGTGATTTGGCAAAAAAAGTCAGATTTGCCTTAAAAGCATCAGTTAATTTAATATATTTTATGGCATAAAATATATTTTTTACAAATCCTGAAAAACTTTAAAGATGTTTATGAATTACTTGATATCATCTTAATGGTTATTAAATAAAATGGTATTAAAACATATTAAATCACATGAAACCAACAATAATTTTTTTTTTTTTTTACCAAATTTTAAAACTAAAATTTCTGGCCACTGCTATTTGTCACTGACCCTTCAAAATGCATTAAATTGTAACCATTCATGTTTCTACAGCCAAAAGATGCCAAAACATAGCCGTGTTTATCGCCATAGCAGCCATCACAGCTTCAGAGGTGACTTTTGTATTCCGTACACAGTACATAGGAAGTAATGAAATGTGCAGAATGCGGTGTTTGTTTGTGTATGTTCTCTCACAAAATGGATTCAACTAAAAAGCAAAACCGAGTTTTCCTCATTCAACAGTCTAAATGAAATCACTTCAGTGTCAGTTGTGAAATGCACTGTAAGCCGGGTCAGCGTCTAAGAGACAGAGCGGTACATATAATCCATAGAGACAGATCGGTATGTAAACCTCCTCTGTTGATTGGCTTCAATGTCATGCTTTGATCGATGCCTCTGTCATCTGTGCCACTGCCCATGGGGTGAAGACACCAGGGCCAGACAAAAGTGCACAGACAAACAAAACCCCAGTGAAGTTATGAAAGAGTTGACTGGACAGATTTGTCGGCTTCTAGTCTAAACTCTCAAATGTCTTCTGACAATCTCTAACGATAAATGACTTATAGACTTAGAAATACTTAGAAATACTTAGAAATTACTAAGAAATTTCTTTTTTGGTGATATACTGAAAATAATTTTTTACCCAAAACTAAAATGACAGTTTTCATGAAGCTGGAAAATGAAACCAAAAATAGTTTCGGATTAATGGATAATTAAACTCGGTATAGCATAAGTAATTAAATCATTGGGATTTAATAATCTTTTGTCATGCTTTACAGTACACTTAAATCATATTTCTAGAATTATGAAATTGTTTATTTCGATATGAAGTCTTACTTAAGTGACAAAAAAAAAACACTTTTAGGTTAAATTAAATTGCAGTTAATATAAATGTAAAATCTATAATGCATTTATTTTAATTGTAAATAACATGCAAAAAAGTGTCTGAAAATGTAATTTTGCACAAATGTTCTTATATAATAGTATAAGATATTAATATTATTTCCAAACGAAGTACTTCCTCTAAAAGCATGCTGAAGTGTACTTTTCCTCAAGGGTTGTATGCCTCTATAATGAGTAATTCACTGCAACTAAAAATACATCGTCTGTATATGTTGAATGGCTGTTCAATTATCTAAAGAGAAAGCTGTTCTGCTGCCAAACTGAACCTGTCCCTAACTATTCTTTAATATAAAGACATCCTCTTATATCACTTGAAATACCATATGCGCTTGTATACAATGAAAAGTGGATATGAAAGATCCCCAGCTGGGAGCTGAACATCTGCAACCTGCACTCTGTACTGAGGTAATTAGCATATTCCCACTAGAATCATAAGCCCAGCTGTAAACAAACACACACACCCTTGGCTGGAGTGTCATATATACACACCCTAGAGGCGAATGATACCATGAACTTTGGCATATAGATGCTATTTTAGTAATCATGATGGATATGGCCATTCATTTTTTTTGTTTTTAGTCCACATACCATATGTTATGGAATATTTAATATAATTAATGTGCAGAAGAAAAACATAATTTTTATGGATAATATTTTGCAATGTGTAATTGTTAAGCAAAGTGTTTTGACGTTTATGCATTTGTTAGATGCTTTTAACCAAAGAGATTTGCATTGCATTTCCAGAGTACATTTATCAGTGCTGGGAATTTAACCCATGTAAATCATGTTGTTAAAGCTATATCTAAACTTTAACTCACCACATTCCTAGATTTAACAGCAAATTAATTGCAACCTCAGCACTGCATTGAGACTAACTGTATCACAAAACGATCAGTGCTGAAATGTGGCAATTGTTAACTGAACTGTTAAGACTGGACTTAAATATATATATATATATATATATATATATATATATATATATATATATATATATATATATGCTGATATCTTAGTGTGATATCATATATATTGACCCCTCTGCTCTCTATTTAATTTAAATATATTAAAAACACTGCATAACAATTGCTGAAATTTAATTTGTTAAAAAAATTAAGTTATTAATTAACATGTGAAATTAAAATTGTTACAATTACATAAAATATGAAATAGCGGCCAACTAGATATAACGCAGCATAGTTAAAAAAAAAAACCTATAATTTAAAGCTGTCAAAATAAAAGACACATCGGCCACACAGGAAAGCTCTTCAGCCATTACGATAATTTAAAAAAATGCCAAACATCCGCCAATACATCTGCATTGCCAAAATATAATTTACCACTAATGAAATTATGCTAAATGGCTGTCTTTTTATTTTTTATTAACATTTCTACCTTAACATATCAAGGAAAATCCGATTACTTGTGATTCAAACCTATTACAGTGGTTGAGACAGATAGGGGAGTCTGCAAGTTTAAGAGCACAATGGTGTTTAAGACACTGGAAAAGTCCAAATGAAAGCTAACCAGACAGACATAATCCTGGCAGCGGTGCCATCTTTATCAAGGTGGGAGCGTCGTGCCCTGTGGACTATGTAGGTCAGAACAGCATCCTGTCAAATGTGTGGCTGGTGGCAGACTGCAGTAAAGCCCAGATGGTCTGTGACAGGGATCTGAGCTGCTCAAGGACCAGTCTCTCAAAGTCTGCACTTACAGCAATTGGTTAATAGTTAGTTAAGAATGCTTGGAAGCTCACTACATCGCAAAAGAACCAGTGCCAAATCTATTTCTCCAGACTTCCGGGAGAACAGAAGCTGAGATTGATGCCACACTGACCTTTTATTTGCTCTGCAACCAACATTGATTATAAAACATCTGTCTTCAATACAAATCATATGTAATTTAATCATGTCTACGAAAAAGAAAAATCAAATCAAATCAAATTTCAAAAATCTGTGGTTTCATAACAATATAATTCTGTGTAATGACAAGCCTCTGATATAATATATTGTGTATTGTGCCCACATATTCCCCTCAGATCTAAATGTCAGGGTGGAATAATAATAAAGGATAAGACACCCTGAAATATAACACACGGAGCACAGGTTTACAGGCTTCTCAAGAAGAAAGAGAATATGTTAGAGCTCACATCAGAGTCAAAAGAAAAAGTAATTATTTGCCTGGTAACTACTCTGCTGTCAATTTGAGCATGCAAGACAAGAAAAGACAAAGAATAATCACAGCCACTTAGCACAGGCACTTTTAGGCATCTGTGTATTAGCTTGATCTGACAAGTTTAAATTAAATGATTTCGAACAGTATCAATGCTGTGCATGCAGTGAATGATGGGTATTCGTCCTACCTGATAGACCCGAGTCCTCCTCGCTGTTGTCTCCCTCCTCGCCTGCTTTCTCCAGGTTGCTGAGGGACTTGCTCCGTGTGCGGAAGTTTCTCAGCAGGTTGCGGTGCTCCTGGTAGGTGATGGGAGGACTATCAGGATTAATGTGAACTGGACGAGGGGTTCCGTAGTAGTTCCCTAATCCAGTAAATATAAAGAAGCATGTCATTCAGGGACAATTATTGCTCAGCAGTCATTATATGAAGAGATTCTTAAAGGGTTAGTTCACCCAAATAGCAAAATTATATCATTAATAACTTACCCTCATGTCGTTCCAAACCCGTAAGACCTCCGTTTATCTTCAGAACACAGTTTAAGATATTTTAGATTTAGTCTGAGAGCTCTCAGTCCCTCCATTGAAGCTGTGTGTGTAGTGTATACTGTCCATGTCCAGAAAGGTAAGAAAAACATCATCAAAGTAGTCCATGTGACATCAGAGGGTCCGTTAGAATTTTTTGAAGCATCGAAAATACATTTTGGGATGTCAGCGACATTAAAAAAGTGAACAGCTTAAGTCATTTATGGATTAATGCGTATTGGAGACGCGAACCGTTTAAAACGATTCAGTTCGATTTGGTGAACTGAATGATTCGTTCACGAACCGGATATCACTAACTGCTTTGTTTTGAACTCTCTCACAACAGACACGGGAGAGAAGACAATGCTGAATAAAGTTGTAGTTTTTGCTATTTTTGGACCAAAATGTATTTTCAATGCTTCAAAATATTCTAACGGACCCTCTGATGTCACATGGACTACTTTGATGATGTTTTTCTTACCTTTCTGGACATGGACAGTATACCGTACACACAGCTTCAATGGAGGGACTGAGAGCTTTCAGACTAAATCAAAAATATCTTAAACTGTGTTCCAAAGATAAACGGAGGTCTTACGGGTTTGAACGACATGAGGGTGAGTTATTAATGACATAATTTTGCTATTTGTGTGAACTAACCCTTTAAGGCACTTATTTTTAGGGTTAATAATATCCTCAGCAAAACATTGAACCACTCCGACCTCTTTGTCCAGGAAATGTGTCACATTTGATCTCATATGGGTTATTATCTTAACATAACATTTTACATAGGATAGGGATTTAAGGATGGAAAACTATACAACAGGAGTGATATTATGTCTTCAGATCTTTCAACGGATCTGAACCCTGATCTCCGTCTGTTATTGATTGAGTAACTTGCCTTTGCAGTGGTAAGTAAATCATATCCTGCCGTGTTGGCAAGGTGAGAATGGCGTTTATGGCATTTTGTAAATGCGGCTGCATTTTTTATGCTAATACATTTTACTTGTTTAATCAGGCGAGGTAGGTGATCCTGCCCCTGAGAGCCATAACTCACATGCTAAAGGCACACGTGTCACAGAGCCAGCAGTAATGATGCTGAAAGACGAATGAGCTTCCAGTCCCACAGTGAACACTGAATTGCGATACATTTGCAGGGAAATGACTATTTTATGAGCTTTTCTGTTTAGTATAAACTGACTTTGTGTGGCTCAAAGTAAAAACCTGATCGCATTTCTCCAATTTACAATTTAAAAAAAAGATCAGTTACTTAAAGGCTACAGCTGACTAGACAAAATGCGATAAACTAAAGCGAAATAATACACTGTAAAAATAAAAATCTGTTGTTTTTACGAAAAAATCCTGGCAGCTGTGATTTCTAGAATAATCCTGTAAAAAAAACAAAAAACATAAAAAGATAAACACATACAGAATAACCTGTAGCAACCTTTACCATTGCATTTTAATAATATTCTTATTGTTAAAATTATACTCCTTTTTTACAGTGTTCTTACTCATAGTTCAGCTTATTCTGTGTTCGGTTTGATTTTGACTCATGACTGTATTTTAGATGTTAGTGCCATATAACAATACATCAGTCAGGTTGAGCTGCTTGATCCTTCAACCATATTAATATATTAAGATATTAAAATACCAATAAAAAGACATTCTGCTCATTCTGCTCAAGTACTGTCAGGATTCGCTAAAGACAAATGCAAAACTGAAGCATTTTCACTAGTAGACTTAAAGCCTCATATCATTATATTTTCTTATTATCGGTTATGATTCTGGTCTCACAATAACCCTAGAAATTCAGTTTTCTATTTACAACAATAAGTCTATGATGAGCACTGTCAAACTATAATGACCAGAACAGGCACTTGAAAAGTGGTTGGTGTGGGAATCAAAATAAATTGATGATTTTGGGGTGAATGATCCCTTTTAACTTTGAGCTGATGGCTAGACAAGTATTGCCAACACAACAGTTGTGTTGATGCATGTTAATGTGTGAAAATGGAGCTCTTAGAACTGCCAATCAATAGATCAACACTGGATGAAAAAAAAGTGTCATAGATGTAATGCACAACCTTAAAAAGCATCTAAAGAACATTAAAACGAGGAAGCATTTCATTTGCACTGCAGTTCATATTCATAAATTAATCAAGTATGGGATCATGCGGGCTGACCTTTGAACTTCCCGCTCTCCAACAGCGCCCCCGACTCCTCCAGCGAGAAGAACTCTTCAACGGAGACAAAGTTATAGTCGACTCCCGTGATCTCGCCGTCTCGGGGCTGTCTAGTCGTACCTGAGGGTGGCATCAAAAAGCAAGGGATGCATTAAATACAGCAAGCCCAAATAACTTACAGAACTATTGACAGATCGCTGACCCGCACTGCAGCCTTCAGCTCAATGTGTGTGTGTGTGTGTGTGCGCTCTCAGATTAAGATGGCATCTTATCCCCTCTCCATCCAGCCCTGACTGACAAGTTAACAGGGCTATGAACAGCCCAGACCAATTACAGCGATCCAGCCTCGAAAATCTGACACGGCCCTCCCTCTCTCCGCAGGCTTTGAACGGCTCCACACTGACACAACATCAATCACAAATTCTTTATCGCCCCTCTACCGCACACACAGATCCTACCTCCTTTCTGCCTCAATATCTCTAATTAAGAGTCTGATAAGCGAAATCCCCCAGTACATCACAACATGAACATTAGTCCCAGTGCTTGGCTCGGAGGTCCTGCACTCTGCAGTGTGCTTGTTTGTGTGTATTGATGTATTCACCCGCAGCTCACACAGCCAGGGGCCTGCTGGAATGATTAGACCGAATTACTTCCCGCCACACCCACCACACGTCAATCACAGCGAGATGAGAGGACACTCGGAGCGAGGAGAGCGAGAATGCATCGTCTGTCTAATTTAAGGCTGGCCTCAAGGGTGTGTGTGGGAGCATATGTGTGTGTACAAAATTAAGCAATGCCTAATGCACACGCAGTGAGAGGATTCTGGGCCAGGATACTGCTGTGAACACTGGAAAGGTCTCTACGTATCACGAGTTGTGCAGTTGCAAACTGTGTGTTGTGATGTATGCGCAACTGTGTGTTGGTTTAATAATCAGTAATAGACACAATGACTTTATTGACGTTATCATAGATCATCGTGGAGACAAGCACACTGTTGTGTGTTTTGCAGTGGCAGGCTGCTGGTGGTTGGGACTGTATTGAGCGGGTTTCTTCCATGCCAGTGGACACGTAACGAAATGGATAGAGGGTTAATAGATGTGAGAAAGAAACAACCAAACAGAGTTCAGTGTACAAACATATGCCAGAAAGAAGAGCAAATGCAATTGAGTAGGCCAATGTTAAGAGGACAAATTCTTTAATAAACATTGTCAGTGTCTTCATGGTAAACGTATACATTTGATTTAAATTTCCACAAGATATGGAAGTAATTTGATTGCTATTTAACAGTTGTGTGTGTGTGTGTGTGTGTGTGTGTGCGTGTGTGTGTGTGAATGTGTGTGTGTGTGTGCGCATTTTAGGAAGCCCTGTTAAAAAAAAAAAAATATATATATATATATATATAATAAAATAAATATATATAATAAAATAATAAAATATAAAAATAAATTAAATAAAAATAAATAAAAATAAATATATATAATAAAATAATAAAATAAAATTGTGGCCTTATTTCTCCCAGTACTGCTGTTAGCACAATTGTATTTGCACTTTACCATAAATTTGACTTAATATCTCAAAAAGTATAATTCAAGTGTTCTTACAAATTTACAAATACTAACCATTATCATTATTATTTCCCATAACTGTGATATATCTAACAAATCCAAGTATTCCTCCCAAATGGACATTTATATATCACAATTTTATCTTATATATAAAGATCCTATACATAGCTTTTATATATAAATAGTAACTTTTGCTGTATATCTCTTTATATCTCACCAATGAAATTATTTTTATCAACTGGACCTTAATATCTCAAAATTGTGCCTTTTTAATCGCTCAATGATTTCTTTGTATCTTTAAATGTGTAACTATGTATTTTTAACAATTGTGCTTATGTATCCCAAATCGTCATATCTCCAAATCTGTGGCTATTTTTAATAATCTTGTCTTTTTATCTAACAGTTAATTGTGACTTCATATGTCATAACTTTGTTTATCATAACGTAAAGCTGACATCTCATAATCGGCATCTTTATTTCCAGCTTGCAAGAAAATATATATTTTTTCAAATTTTCTCCCAATTATCTTTATATTTTACATTGAGGCAGAAATGTGAATGTAAACACTGAAAGAAAAACTCTAAATACTTACAAAAAAGTGCAAATTTACATGAAAAAAACTGAAGGGTACTGAACAGGAGCTATATATACTGTATATACATTAAATTTGTATATATAAATATAAAGTAGTAATGGAATGGAAATATAGTTATTGGCAACTGCTTGCTACTATTACAAATATGCTAAAATATTCTTCTATAGATCTCCCACTCTTTTACAAGTCTACAAATATCAGCAGATTCCCAAAGGCTGGAGAGGATTTCAGTGATACTTCCTCATAGACACCAGACAAGCTCAGTGTGAATTATTCTCTCAGAGCTCCAGCTAAGTGATTGAAGCACACATCAGAGACATCGAGAACACATTACGCCTCTCTCCCTCCATGAATTAATAATGAGCTCGTTAATTGTTTGTCAGGTTTCTGACCCATTGTGTCACGATGGTGACCTTCTATTAATAACCTCACGGTGACCTCAGCCTACCCAAGGTCCTTCATGACAGATGGAGAGACCTACAGCTAGACAAGAGCAAGAGTGACACTTCAGTTCACGCTCAGCAGAAGTCTTCCTTCTACATTAGTACAGGGCTATTCAGCCGGGCATGCTGATACAGCTTATTTCCACTGTGGTGGAGACCCACAAACTATCCTCAAGGCACACACACACAAAGCAAACTAATGACAAACACATGATGCCAAAGGGACAATAATGCAACTTCAATCAATCCTTCATGTATCGTGATATATAAAAGAGTTTTAAAAGTAATTTATAGTTTTCAAAATGCAATCAAACCAGCTGATTTGGAAAGTTCACTGAACATCATACAAAAGCAGAGAAATCTGTGCAGCATGCAATCTATTCTCTAAAGATACCCCTCTGTACTTACCCATTATAAAAGCCATTTAATTTGATTCTATTGCATGAATAATTGATAGACGGCCGACCGTTTCTTAATTCCTTTAAGCGGTTTAATCCTTTGTGTCCTGCGCTCCTCTTTAGCGGTGGACCATGTGAACTCTCTCTCAGCCCGCTGGCCCAGTCGATGACTGTTGTTCAGTGCCTTTGGTTTAACTGAACAGCAGCTATATTTGTTTTATTCTAATGTGCCCTCGTGTGGAATCAATACAAAATGACTTCTGAACATACATCCTAAAAACAATATCATCTGTTGTGGTGGGAATCGAATGGACATGCAGTGAGAGTGAATTTACTCCACTAAAACTTGATATTAAAACCTGCTTGTATGCATACTGCTGACCTCTTTATAAACTTGAAATGAGGAATGGGATAAGCAGCAATACACAATCCAATCAAGCCAGAAAATGCAATCAAAAAGTGAATTAAATTCAAAATAAAATAAAATATAAATATGAAATTAAGATGCTTCCTTGCGGATTTCAGAAGTCTGCTATATAGACTGTATTTTGAATGCATGCATGCAACATATTTGCACACTGTCCTCCTAACTACAGCTATATGAGACAGACCTTATATAATAATGCTCTGATACAGTCATACACTGTCTAATACAGTCATTATACTGCACTCATTTGACTAGACACACTTTTGCTCTTACTGCTGTCATGTTTAAAGTTGTTAAGAAAATTTTCATGCACCAAAATCCAATTATTTCAATGGCAATCCATGCAATTGGGAAATTCTTATGGGTATACACTTCCACCATCAGATTTCACAACAGGTTCAAGTTAGTCATACAATTTGTCACACTGATCAAAAGAAATAGCTGTGTGATCATGAACAATAGCCCTTTTGCTTGTGATATTTTGCTAAAATGCCTATACACTTTTTGGCAACATCCAAACGGCAACTGAACCTCACAATTTTAATACTTTTTGGTATTGAATGAATAATATTTAGGTAGCAGCTATTCAAAAGACGCTATATAGTGCTGGATACCATGTGCACCATATGTAAAGAGATACAAATAGCATCATATTCACACTAAGTGCAAATACTGATCGATGATTTTCATGCAATGTGGAAACAGAAATCATATGCTGTTTGCACTAAGGGTAAATTAGCTGAGAAGTGGAGGACAGATTAAGTGAAAAAAGCCTTTGGTTGGCAATTTGATACACATAGGATGTATTTAATATAAGATGCAACAAACCAAATATATAACATAAGGATTTAACATTTTTCATTTTTGTCAGCAGATACAAGGTCAGGCTTTGATTCTGGCTATTTGCATTGATTTATTTATTTCATTTTTGACCTTAGATCATGGTGTGATGGTTTATGCATTCACGTCGCCCCAATTACTGTCAACATTACTGCTGCATATATCGGACAGGTAAAGTATGACTACCAAGCTGGAGGCATCCAGACTGTTTACTCTGCTATTCTCCATCTCTGTCAGATGAAACTAGAGCTCACACCCAGAGGCCTTCGCAGGCTTTCCTGTCCACTCTGCTTATAGCCAAATTAAAGCCCCTTCAGGGTCAGGCTGGGTGATCTACACAGCTATGCTACACTAAAGGAATAATTCACCCAAAAATGCAAATTTGGTTATCATTTACTCATTTACTCATGTCATTCCAAACCTGTATGACTTTCTTTCTTGGGTGAACATATTTTTCCTTACAACAAAAGTGCATGGGGACAAGCCATCACTCATTTCCATTCAATGGAAAACTGCAGCTTGGACATTCTGCTAGATAACAAGGATATTACAAAATCATTTATAATACAAGCATCTAAGTTACTCAGCTGTCAGTAAAGCTGATAGAGCTGGTCTCAAAGTTTTAGAAACATACAAAAAACAGCTAAAAATGGTAACAAATGGTGAAAAGATATGAAAAGAAACTGCTGACAAATTAAAAATGTTCCTATAAATTTACACACCACCTGCCAGGCAGCACTGCATTACAATAGCTCTGCTATTATTACTAACAATACACCTCTATGATAGTCATTATACCTAAATATATTCACTACATAACTGTGAATGAAATCTGTATTATCAAATAACCTGCACTGAAGTGAGAAAAAAATCTTTATTTTTTAATGATTTAAAGGCTGTGTGAAATCTTTTTCATAGGATGTGGAGAAACTTGCTATTATTTTTGTGTTAGTGGTGCAGAAATAACACTTTACCTTAAAAGCATGTGAATTTTCATTTCACCAAAGAATGAAATGATTGATTGTAACAAATTGATTCACATTTTATTTGATACTTGGTGTCAATGGGACTTCGAATGACAGAGTGATAAAAGTATTGCTATGTGTTTCTAAATCGCTTTCGATAAAAGGGTTGCTAAATTACTAAATGTAAATAATAATAATAATAATATTAATAATAATACATACAACAGGATTAACACAACAATATAACATTCATTTTAATGTAATGTTATCCAACACTCATGATTACAAAGCAGTTATGTGTATCTATAGATATTTTTTGTGTCTATAGTTATAGTGTGTCTATAGATATTCATAAATGTATGAGTAATTGTGTGATACAACAAAAAAGTAACACTCCGTGTAAAAGACATAAGTATGAGGAAACAGACCACTTTGAAAAATTCACAAAAAAATAAAATAATCAGAAATAGGAAGCAGTGGCAAGACAGCTGCTCTCTGGGCGGTCTTGTTTAAGGGACTTTGATAACAAGTTCTCTGCATGCTGTAACAGACGTCACGGTCACTTTCTTCTGAACAAATCTGTGTCCTTTATAGCTTTGACTGCCATGTAATAATTATTCATAATCTGAACTCGGTTCACTATCATAATAGAATCAGCTTTTTCAAATGCAATCTGTCAGTCTGACAAATTATGCTGTGAAATCAGTCTTAATGTCTTAATCAGATACAGTATCTTAAACACACCATCAAAGAGGAGTAAAGAAACCATCTCCAATTATAATATTGGCCAAATATCGCATGCTATTGCAACATAGAGTATTATCTGCAAGTTCAAACACAATGGATGACTGAAAATTAAAGTGCACGGTTCTAAAACTATTATCACACATCAGTAGCTGAAACATCTGCAAACGTTCCAGTCTGTCGTTCTCCAGGACTTACTGTAGCATTTTTAGGTGAGGACAAAGTGCCTAGCTTTAGGGGCCTTCCTCCTTCAACAGGCTGAGATGAAGAGGAGAACAGTGTGTTTCATGCGTTCATTGTTCCGTGCAAGTATTTGAATAATGAATGTTTGAGGGTGTCCATGTGAGAGCAGCACGTGTGCATCCTAAAGTGTGTTGCTGTATCACAAATGAAGCTTATGTGAGTTTTGGAAGAGCCAAAGACAAGCTCAAAGGCATGCCTGTAGTTACTGTTTGTGTGTTCTTGTGTGTGCATCTCGCTCAGCAAGCAGAATGGCACACGGCGGGCAGCGTCAAGCTCGACATGACCTACTTCGCCATAAATCAGAGATTACCCCACTCAAGTCGACGCAACATTTCAAACACACTCCCACACACGCTCAAACACATATGCAGAGCCAGACGCCATCGTGTCCTCTGGGTGAACTACGAAAACTGACTGAAAACTTCTCAAACAGCGTCTGAGGAACGGCGGGAGAGAAAAACAGAGCGTCAACCTCACCAGGAAGTTCCTGAAGTGGCCACAAAAGTTTCCCAATGAATTCAAAGTCCCCTCAAGGCTATTCTGTTCACTCAGCAGTCATCTCGGTAACACTCCAGACAACTACTTTCTATGTAAACAGTAGAAATCTCTGAAAATTCTGCCTGAATTATAGATTTAACTCAGCAATAAAATCTGAAAAGATTGATTTATAGCTTCCTAAGCTCAAATCACACTACAAACCTTTAATTTCAAGAGTTATCATGCATTTAAAGAAAGCATATTTGTTTAAAAATAGTGACTGGCTCTTTTGACTGAAAGGCATGACTTATACACCTATGATTTCCCCCTCTTTGTATGTCTCTGGTAATAATTCCGCTGTAAAACTAGCAGAACTTCATCTACTTAATAAAAGCTTATGATTTTGATGGAGGTTAATCCAAATCTGTGTCTTATCGCTGCACAAAGATTAAAAAGGGAAAGAAATTACTCAAAATATAATTAGGATTTTAAAGCTCAGGATAAAGGGCGGAGAAAAAAATGAAGCAACAGGGAGTTGAGCGGAACAGAGGATGTGAAAGAGAGACGACTGATAGAAAAGAGCGTGAAAAGCAAAGTGAAAAGCATGGAAATGTTAAGAGGGTTTTCTCACACAAAGCGTCAAAGATGTGCGTTCAAAACACCACTGCTCATATTAAAGGATTGCATAATGTATAAAAACTGGGGAAAATAACAGCTTGCTGGATTTGAAGATGAGGATGCAATGTAAATGACGGGGAAAAAAATGGTTTATTTGTAATTATCTTCACCTTTCCCTTGCCTATCTCTCTTTCGTTCTCTCACATCCTTCCTTTCTTGTCGCAGCCAAACCTGTTGGAGCTGTCAACACCTGCTTTCCATTAAATGGATCGCACCCCAATTAACACTTCATCAGAAAAACTGCAGTACCTTGAGCTTGATCAGTCTGCGTGCAAGATGCAAGTACTGTTGTATGAAATAACAGGCTCTTCATTTTCTAGTGGTCTATTGGGTTGTTTAAACTTGTGTGTGTATGTGTGTTTAACCACAGAAAAGAATAATTACAAATGAATCCATGCAATAAGATTAAATGAAGCAAATGTAGACTTTTGCTTTGGATTTCCATTCCCAGATTTGTCTCAGACTCTCAACATAAAATACTATAAAATTTCTTCAAATCCTTCTATCCCCATTAATCTTACCTTAAATCTTACTTAAATTCTTACCATATAAACATTTTCTAAATAGTTCTATATGAATCATAAAAATAGTATTTCATTTTTATTTGTCTTAAGCATTCAGACACAGCAACAGATCATCCAGTGATGTGAGTTTGGGGCGGGGCTACTGTTTGTCTGACCAATGACAGAAGAGTGTTTCAGTGTCACTTTGAGCTAGTAAAGCTAGTAAATCACTCTGATGCTAGTAAACCTGAATTAAAGCTAAACATGAGTTAGATCACTCTTTTCAAGCTTCGAAAGGGCAACTTCTGAACAGTATTTTTCAGGGTACTCACAGGGCACAGCTCTCAAGTAGAGGTTTTCTCGGATCACCTGCTGGAGTTGACTGTCCATTGAACCTGGTGTGAAACATTTGCTCAGGTATAACCTTAGATCCTTGCATAGAGTTGAGCCTGGGAAAAGGACAGGAAAATAATTAGAAAGTGAAAGTTTGACAAGTGACCAAAAAGAGACATTCTGACTTAACACATACAGTAAGAATATCCCATACATTAACATTTACAAATGAGACAATGTGCTTACCCAACTCGAAATCTGCAATTCAAAAAAACTGAAGAGCTTGCGAAAATAAACACACACAGAGATACATTCTGCCCAGTCCCAGGAGGCAGTATTGATTAACCTTTGTAGATATTAGAGGTGTTTCTAATCAATCAAATGAAGCCAGGGTTGTTCTGCCTTCTGGCTAGAACTGCAAAGAAATGCTATCGAAGACTACAATGAATTCACACGTTTATGGTCAGTATAATGGCGTATTGCGCTAGGTAGAAACACATTCAGGTTATAATCAAGTGTGTGCCTTACAGAGACATTCTCCCACACACATACACAGCCTTGGATTAAAGTGAAAAATGTCACACACACAGTCTTGGCATGGCTGCCCAGTGCTCCACTCAACATGGCTGATCTCTTTATTTCATCTGCTGTGGTTTATGGTCTCTGATGACAGGCCACTTGGCTGTTATAGATGAACAGAGTGCCTCTCAAACCCATCAAAATGACAGACCCACCCCCACCCCACCTCTCTTAGCAATAAAACACAGCTCACAGTTCTCATAAAGGAACATAAGCCCTGAAACCACATGAGCGCAGACACACGCACACGCAGCATATAGGTATGACCGCTAGGTTATTACAGGAGGACGCGACTGCTGGCCTGCTGCTCTCTCTGAACTCCGTCTACTTCATTCAGCCAAATTAGTGTGGACTGCATTCAGTCAGGGATCTGTACTAATTACATCAACGCGTAACTAGTCCTGCATCGTTTGTGCTATGAACATGAATTGTACCTCAAATCATGTAGCTTGTTACTTTTCTAAACGTTAAGAGGATTTCTGACTGCTGGAACATACAAAAAGCAAAAAATACAACAATCACATAGCAATGCACCAAACACTATTCAGAACACCTTAGTAACCACATAGCAATGATCTGGCAACAACCCACAACACACTAGCAACCCCTAACTGCATAAAAAAACATTATAGGGATAGTTCAAAAATGAAAACTGTGTCATTAATTACTCACTCCTATGTCGTCCCAAACCCATAAGACCTTCGCTCATCTTCCGGACACAAATTAAGATATTTTTAATGAGATCCGAGAACTTTTTGATCATGCATAGACAGCAACGCAACAGACATGTCATTAAAATGTAAGTGTTTTTTTTCACACAAAAAGCATTCTCGTAGCTTCATAAAATTAGGGTTGAACCACTGATGGATATGGACTATTGTAACAATGTCCTTACTATCTTTTTTGGCCTTGAATGTGTTAGTTGTGTTGGCCATAAAGCTCTAAGATTTCATTAAAAAATTACATTAAAATAAATAAATAAATAAATTATATATATATATATATATATATATATATATATATATATATATATATATATATATATATATATATATATATATATATATATATATATATATATATATACACCTCAGCAACAATGACCTGGCAACCTTTTAGAACAACCTTGAAAAACCAAAACAAACCATATCCTAGCAACCACACAGCAACACATTAATCATCTTATCTAAAACACCATAGAAGCCATCAAGAATACAGTGGAAACCACATAGCAACTTATCAAAAACACTAGAAAGCTTAAATCAACCAACAAAAATACTGTTCGACTGTAAAAACACATTAAATGCCACTCAGAACAGCTCAGCAGCCATATTGCATTTATCTGGCAACGAGGGATACATTTCCCAAAATCATCGTTAGCTAACTAGGTTCGTAAATTACATTGAACTCTACTGTTAACACAAGAACTTGCAAGCACACAAACTTGCTTTTGGGGGAACGCATCCCAGAACACATCACACATCATGGTGCCAAATCACTCAAAATTTCTTCTTCAAATATAACATTAAGTTTATTCATTTATCATCCAGTATAGCAATCCAATAAATTGCAGAAGTGCAAAATCAACATGAAATACTGGAAATGAAACAGGACTAAATGAAGCAAATCCTCAGGCGTTCACTATGATCAATTCCACTGTTTGAAAGACAGAGTTGCTTTTAAAAAGACTTGGATGTATTTCAGCAGGGACAGTACATATTGATCTTTTTTTAAAATAGAAGTGCCAGAATTAGCACAAAGCTCCTCTTTTCTGTGGCCACTGCATTTATATAGGATACACAGGCAGATCAAAGGAGGATATTAATAACAGAGCAGTATGCGTAAGTCTGTGTTTCTAGGTCTATGAGATATTCTCATCACCTAATGCAACATATGACAGTGAATTATAACATTACTGACGAAGCTCAATTTAATACTCTGCAGTTAATAGTTGGAGGTGTTAGAGGTGTGAGAACAGCAGAGACAGAGAGAGAGACAGAGAGAGAGAGATAGAGAGAGAGAGAGAGAGAGAGAGAGAGGGGAGAGGGGGATGCAGAGGACTCAGGTTGCTCATCAATCTAATAGAGGACGGAGGAGGTCATGGTCAGGTGTGACAAACTGGTTGACAAAAAAAACATCATGCCATGACACCTTGTGATAAATATCAGCGCCACCTACGGGTGACATACAACCCATGCGACATCAATACCGCAATCCTGTAACCAGGAACCAAACTCTTTATATGAACAGTTAACAAAGATGGATTTTGTTCTGCTTCAGGAAACCTTTGTTTTTTTTTTTTTTTGCTGTGGGAGATTGTCATACAGTTATGACATTAAGAAGCCTTGATATAGTTATATATCATATATATAGACAATGTGTCAATTTGCACTACTGTTCATCATAATGGGGTCAGTAGGATTTTTGAATGTGTTTTAAAGGTCCCGTTCTTCGTGATCCCATGTTTTAAACTTTAGTTAGTGTGTAATGTTGTTGTTAGAGTATAAATAATATCTGTAAAATTCTAAAGCTCAAAGTTCAATGCCAAGCGAGATATTTTATTTAACAGAATTCGCCTACATCGAAAGACCAGTTTGGACTACATCCCTCTAGTTCCTGCAGTAATGACGTCACTAAAACAGTTTTTTGACTAACCTCCGCCCACATGAAAACACAAAGAGGGGGCGTGGTCTTGTTGCGCTCCGACGGAGAAGAGGAAGAGCTGTGTTTGTGTTTGTCGCCATGTCGTCGAAACGCTGTTATTTTCATCTCTGAGTCCAATCATCTTTTTGGGGGGCTTCCCAGGGATGCTGTACTTGGAGATTAATTGTTACAATTTATGTTTAACTCGGTTCCATAAAATATTATAATCCACATGTAAAACTATGTGCAGCACATTTTGCTGAGGACAGCTTCCTCAATCTCAATCAGTTTAATGCCGGATTTGCACAAAGATTATTCTTGAAAGATGGAGCAGTTTCCACTTTGTCTGGAGAAGGCGTTGTTTATGGACCACAACCGGTAAGTGTATTTTATTATTTAAGTTGGTGCGTTTAACAGTTTCTGTAACTTATTACACAGAGGGCAACGCTGTTTAGCTTGTTAACTAGATGGTTTAAGTTGATGTACAAAAATTAGTAGTCACTTTTGATCTAGATATTAACAAGGATCACTAACGGCGATAAGAAACACCATATATATATATAACATATAGTATATATATATTGTGACGAGTCAGCTGCCTCCTCCCTGATTATCACCGGCACCCCGTCCTAAATCGCCGCCCTTCACCAGGCTCCCGACTGGAGTGGGTGTGTGAGAGGAGGGGCGCTGGACGAGTCAGGGCTGGCGGCGTGTGATGGGGCACACCTGAAGGAAGTGGAGCCTCATTACCGCCGCTGTTTAAAAGCCCAACGCGCCTCTCCTCAGGAGACCGGTCTCTTCCCCGTGCATGCACACTGGTGTCCTCGTGGGTCCAGGAAGGGTGCGTTGAGGGACTCCCGCGCCACCAAGACGTGAGCTGCCGGACCCGCGATCCGGATGGGAACCGCACCCGTATACACGGCCGACGGGCCAGGATGCCGGGCCGTCCATCCCCTACCAGCGCCGCGGCCAACGAGAGAGACGCGGCCGCTAGGAGAAGCCGCCGCCCCTCGCGCCCCGGACCAAGGAGGGGAGCGCGTGCGGCCGCCGGACTCCGCCCCTTGCCTGGACCCTTCCTTGATGAACACTGCCCGACCTACACAAATCCCGCAGCACGACGAGGACACCAGATTCCCTGTTATTTTGGACACTTTCCCCCTTTGGCCACTTTTATTCCCTGTTATTTTATGATTTCTGTTAATAAAAGCCTCTCCGAGGCCTGACGCCACGCCCACTGTGTCTGTCTTGTGCTCCTCTCGTGACACTGGTGGAGAATGCGGGCAAGGCGGAGCCTAGACAGCGCAGTTGGGAAACGTCTGGTGACGTCACTCCCTCTCGCTTGCAAACGTTCATGAGAACCCGGACTGGGACGGAGGAAAACCGGGGACAGCCTCCCAGCCACAAAAGGGTAAGTGACTTCTGTTATCGTCATTTTGCCCTGTGGTTGGTTGAGGCTGTCACTAAAACCCGGTTTCTCTGTCCCTGTTCCGGCGCGCTGCGAGAGGGAGGACCGCCCGGAGAGGAATCCCTGCCCACTCCGACCGTTTGGAGTCTGGTTGAGGATGGTAGCACTCCCGTGTGGGTGGCGCCCTGGTGACGGGGATGTCGCTTGGGAGGGGGAATGTGACGAGTCAGCTGCCTCCTCCCTGATTATCACCGGCACCCCGTCCTAAATCGCCGCCCTTCACCAGGCTCCCGACTGGAGTGGGTGTGTGAGAGGAGGGGCGCTGGACGAGTCAGGGCTGGCGGCGTGTGATGGGGCACACCTGAAGGAAGTGGAGCCTCATTACCGCCGCTGTTTAAAAGCCCAACGCGCCTCTCCTCAGGAGACCGGTCTCTTCCCCGTGCATGCACACTGGTGTCCTCGTGGGTCCAGGAAGGGTGCGTTGAGGGACTCCCGCGCCACCAAGACGTGAGCTGCCGGACCCGCGATCCGGATGGGAACCGCACCCGTATACACGGCCGACGGGCCAGGATGCCGGGCCGTCCATCCCCTACCAGCGCCGCGGCCAACGAGAGAGACGCGGCCGCTAGGAGAAGCCGCCGCCCCTCGCGCCCCGGACCAAGGAGGGGAGCGCGTGCGGCCGCCGGACTCCGCCCCTTGCCTGGACCCTTCCTTGATGAACACTGCCCGACCTACACAAATCCCGCAGCACGACGAGGACACCAGATTCCCTGTTATTTTGGACACTTTCCCCCTTTGGCCACTTTTATTCCCTGTTATTTTATGATTTCTGTTAATAAAAGCCTCTCCGAGGCCTGACGCCACGCCCACTGTGTCTGTCTTGTGCTCCTCTCGTGACAATATATATATATATATATATATATATATATATATATATATATATATATATATATATATATATAGAATATGACATATTTTCAGTTGTCTCACACTTTTTTGTCATGTATATAATTCCATATATAATTCCACATGTGTTAATTCATAGTTTTGATGCCTTCAGTGTGAATCTACAATTTTCATAGTCATGAAAATGAAGAAAACTCTTTGAATGAGAAGGTGTGTCTAAACTTTTGGTCTGTACTGTATATATATATATATATAGAGAGAGAGAGAGAGAGAGAGAGAGAGAGAACAAAAATCATGTTCAGCCCAGACCTTTCAGACTGTATGGTCCCAACATTACCTGGAGACACTGTCTTGATGCGGATTGGATGGGGGCAGGAGTTTAAGAGCCCACGTACATCTCCTAAAGTCAGGCCCAAAACAGGAGTTCCACCAATTTCTAAGATGACATCGCCAACTGTGATCCCTCCCCCTGGTGCCGCGGTGACGAATGGGAACTCTCCATAATCAGCCCCGCCTCCGATGGCAATTCCCAAATCTCCAGAGCTGCCCACTAGCGGTACGAAGGTCTCCTGCACTTTAGAGCGCCAGTGCAGCTTCTTTACTGCAACCTTAGACATGGCCAACGAACTGACAGAGAAACACAGAGAGAGGGGGATATAGACACAGATTAAATTCATGTCAGTAGGGACTAAACATAGAAAATCTAATGCAAACGGTTCAGTGTATTGGTATATGTTCAGTGCTTGTACATGTAGGTTTTAAAAGACTAGTAATTACTGAATATTCATTTTTGCATGAACTATTTCCTTCTTAAATCTGGCTGAGATGGAGGAGATGGATCAGAGAGGGCAGGAGGTCAATGGGTGCCTAAACAACAAGAGTGTGCCCTCATTTCTATGTGTGCTGTAAGGAGCCTCCAGACAAATCAACAGATGCAGTCTCAGTGGGAGGCACAATGAACACAAACCTGCTTCATCGAAACAGGTGGAGGAGCTCTTCAAGGCAAACATGCCACTTGAAGCAACCCCTCAACTAAAAATATTTCACTGCAGACTAGACATGCTTTAAAATTTATAAATTATTAAATGCTATCATATCGGTTAGCAAATAATCAAACTGTTTATTCTTTAGAAATGTTATTCTTCTCGCAATTCAAAGCTTACATCTCTAAATGTCTAGTTTATCTCACCATTCAGTATTTTTTTCACCAAGAAATAAAACATTTGGTAATCTAATCCAACGATTCAGATATTTCTTTCTCAGAATTGCAATTTTATATCTTGCAACTGCAAATTATAAACTCATATTTGTGTGTTAACAACTAACAAATGACTTTTTTCTGAGTTATATCTCAGAATTGTGAGAAAAAAGTGACAACTGACTACTTTTATTTTTTAGACAGTGAAACAAGCTTTCAGACATAAAAGCATCTGCTAAATGAAAAAAACATTAACACAAATGTAAATTTAAGACAAAATATTTAGGTTAAGCATGAATTTAAAAAAAACTGACTTCATACAGTCTTTGCAAAAATTGCTTAGAAAAGAAACATTACTTCTTAGCAGAATTTGTGCACAGATGCCTCTTTATTTGATATCATTTTATCTAATGCAATAAAATTAATACATTTTTCCATGTGGCTTAAGTGCCTAAATACTATTTTGGGCCACTACACTGTGTTTTTTCAACAGAATCCTCCAAAACGGTCCTACTGGGAGCTGGGCTCTAGGCTGCATATACAAAATTACTATTGCATAACGTAAACACAAAGATTACTGAAATGATGGTTTACAGCTGTATTATTATAATGATATTTCTGTTCTTTGTGTAAACTCTTCATGCAATGTTGCATTTTTTTTAATTCTCATGCAATAATTAAATTAAAATCAATTACCACGTGCAAAATGAAAAGTTAAATTAGCTATGTGGTTGTTTGGAAATAGTAAAATATGCTTTTAAAGTTTGAGTTTTGTAGCAGTTTTATTTTTTCATGTTTAATTCATTGTTATTTGCCTTTTTTTTATTGTTTGTCCAATTTACTAACCATTTCAGACTGAAAATGTTTCTGTATTAAGGTTTTTTTTTTTTTGTACAATAAGCTCCTTCTCACATTATAAGGATGAGAACAATCCATTTATATAGTAAATATAGGCCATAAAACAAATGAACTTCATCCAATCTAACTTGGAAACATTTGCAGTATCAAATTCAAAGGAGTTTCAGCTTTCTTTAGTAAGATTCAAGTGGGCAGATCTGATGTAGGGGTGACAGAGCATGATTTTAAGAGACTGCGATTTTTAAATCTCACAGCTTGAACATGAAGAGATGCCCCACTAAGTGACAGTTGGCCGGGCTCGCGTGAGGGGCAGGTGCAGTCTGAGCGAGAGAGCCTTGAGACATGACAGTATTGGAGCAGCGCTGTCATTGCCTCGCCGGCCCCGTCCAATCTCTTACTCGGGAGCGACTTTAAAGCAGCAGTGATGTGTAGGTGTCCGGCGAGAAACAGATAGGGGAAAGAGAGAGATAACCAGAGAGCGAGATCAGGACGGGACAGATGGCGAGGGAGCATGAGGGGCTGACAGAATGAAGGAATGAACGTAAGAGGAATGCGAGGAGTCGGGTCACGGAGGAAAACGCCGAGGTAGGTTAGTTAGAGGACTGATGCCAGATAGAGCAGGAGATAGTGGGAGACAAGAGAGGATAAGGATTAGATAAGATGGGGGAAAATATGTCTCTGACAGCCAAAGGGGATAAAGCAGATCAAGCGGTCAATATGAAAAAAGAGCAAGACTATGGGACACAAAAGTGCAAACACCTCAGAAGTGTCAAAGTCGTTATTGAATTGGGTGAATTCTATAGGATTTCAGCAAAACATGTGTGCGGCATTCTTTAACGTTGAAAACAAAAATGCTGTTGCCAGTGCCGCTGCTAGCCATTTTGGTGCTCTAAGCATAATTCCTTTATGATGCCCCCCACCCCGACCCAGAGAAAGAAAAAAAATAAACGTTTGTTATTGCCAGTTTAACTTTTTATTACCAAAAATAACTCAATACCAGTAACACACAATAGCAGCATCACAGTATAAAACTTAAGAACACTAAAAAGAGAAAGAAAATCTTCACAGCTTTGCCGACTTTGTAAACAGTCAACAGAATAACAAAATAAAAAAAATATCAAAATAATCCAGACTTTTTTTTTGCAAATTCAATGTCACTTTGAATAAATTAAATTAAATAATCATCAATAAGTACTAGGGCTGTCACTTTTGTGAAAAAATCATTTTTGATTTTTAAGACATAAGTGTTCATTGAATCGATTGTAAAATCGATTTTCCATGTCTTAAAAAAAGGCGTTTCCTTTTTCAACTTCAATAAACGGACGAACGTAAAGAGAGAGCTGGAAACACTCAAGTCAGCAATATTTCTTATTTATTGGCATGAAGTTTTGTGCAGAATAACAAAAATATATGTGCAGAGGGGACGGCTGCCATAACAAAATAAAAATATCACTGCAGGCTTCAACCCGGCAGCATTTATGATTTAGGCAATCTCCAAGATTATTTTAAATAATGATTTAATCCATTTCAAACAACGGTTAAAAAAAAAGAAACTTCAAATGGACTTGAGAACAGGCCATGTGTGTGTTTTTTTTTTTTTTTTTAACGTAACTGACACTTAGGCTAGGCGGCACTAGGCAGGCATAATGAAATGCGCAAAAAACTAGGGCCATTACAAATTTATTGGACAGAAAAACAAGTCAATCAAAATTTTCGGGTTCCAGAGAAGAGCGATTTTTATTCACTATATGTCCAGCTGTTGAGAAGACACGCTCCGACCACACTGATGTCCCAGGACACTCAGGTAGGATACAGCTGCGCAAGGTGGGGGTATTACTGCCACCACAAAAGCCGGTCGCTATCAGCTTGCAATGGTCCTTTTCATAACTCAGAATCTCTTGTAACTGGATGCGTGAATGAGGAGAATTCGCGTCTACCGTGCCGCGGGACCTCCAGACGCGTGGAAACACGTCTTTAAATTGTAAGTTATAATAACATAGTTTGCTAATGCTAACATTAACGTCAGCAAGTTCGAGGTGCATTACAAATAGCAGCAGCACGCACATGCAGCACACTTCCCGTACTTTCTAGACTAGACCGGACTGGACTAGAGCAATTATTAAATATCTTTCTTGTTCCCCCTTTTTTGTTACATATACATGGCTAAAATGTGCCTAATATTTCTATAGGCTAATGAAATAATACCGGCATTTAAAAAAAAAAATCATTAGGCTATTTTTGGTGCCCCCTCAGCACTTGGTGCCCTACGCACAGTGCGTGATGCGCGTGGTGGGAGCGGCGGTGCTGGCTGTGGCGCCCAAACCCCCTCACGAAAAGAAGAAAGCCTCTGTGTTTACAACTGTGATGACGAGCAGGGTCAACTAAACATTGGAGTTTCAAAAGTATGTGAAATAGAATGTTTAACATACATCCGAGAGTTTTACACACAAGTCTGTTTTTGTGGAGTCATTTCAACGCCCCAAATGTGATGCTGAATGAAACGAACTGTGATTGGGTGTTTGACATATGGCGATCATATGGCCTCATGGAGATGGCCAAAGAATGCTGCTATGAATTCCAGACCTTCAGCCGTCAGTCTTGTGGTCTGGCTACACAAGACTACTCTTTATGTTACTTATATAGATGGATTGAAGGAGATATTATTATATTGCAGATCATAGGTTTAATTATTTGGCGTGTGCTTTTCACTTGGTCGATAATTCAATTGTTAAAAAAAAATTTAACAAATAGTTACCAATCACCTAACGACCCTAGCAACCAATTAACCACACAGAACACCATAGAAACCATCTACCAACCACCCATAACACCCAAGAAACAGCCGAGTACCCACACAGAATCCTCTATCAGCCAATTAACCACCTAGAACATCCTAGAAACCTAGGAACCACTCATGACAACATAGAAACCACCCTGTAACGATGTAGCAACCAAGTAACCATTTAGCATCCACCCAGTAATGCCCTACCAGCCAATCATCCATCTACCTCGTCTGCATGCAGGGGCCAGTTGCATAAACTGTTTAAACTGACTTGTTAGTCATCTTATTTTTTTTCTTCAAGACTCGACATAAAAGTTCTTAAGACACAGTGTTAAAATGGTGGCTAAGTTTATGCAACTGGCCCCAGAAGGCCCTAGCAACCAACCAACAATGCCCTAGCAACTAAGCACCTTGGGGTGGGTGATGTACTGGTAGACACGATTAACCAGTAGAAGTTTTTTTTTAGGTTCGTATTGTTTTTTTGTGATTGACTGGTGATAAAAATTATGAAATTTCTATGATATCAAACATTTGATATCATAAAGACTTATTTTAAGCAAAAATAACTACATTTTGATATATATCGTTACCCTGAAAAAAATACTCATATCGTGATATAAGATTTTTGTCATATTGCTCAACCCTACAAGCACCTACACAAAAATACTCTAGCAACAATATGGCAACCACTTAACCACACAGAACACCCCTAGAAACCATCTTATATCCACCCATAGTTTTAGATTCTGACCAAACTTGGTATGTGTTATTACAATCATGACCTGAGGGCAAATGAGTAGTTTCAGCACAGTGCCACCTACTGGTCAGAAGATACATAAAAATGGGCATTTCTGCTTATAACTTCTGACCAGTTTGTCCAAAAATAAGATTTAGTCTCGTTAGACGATATACTGGCATACCAAATTAAACTGTTCTCATAGCTAGGCCTAACTGGTGTTCATCTGGTTTAGCTGGTCAGCAAGTTGGTCCCCT